>NC_135535.1:164405312-164705312 GCF_045843805.1 Urocitellus parryii | reverse complement strand
ACAGACTGGGCCTGTTTGCCGTAAGGGTTTCCGTAAGGGTTACCACAGGTGGCCAGTGGGCCAGGAGCCCTGGAGCACTTTGGTTTCATTTGCTGTGCTCTGTGGTTGCACATGTGGATTTTGTTTTTTCCTCCTTATACAAAATAAGGAAATTTTTTCTCTTGTTACTCAAGATCGACATTTTCTTCTGAGGGCTACCCAAGTGTGAAAGAACCCACATCCTTTTGTGCATTTGAAATGCTTCTCTGGTCTCCTTCCCCATTTCCTGTGGTTGAGTTGTGGCAATCTGAAGACATTGTGTGAACAGATTTTGCCCAGGATCGGGGGAGCTCAATTGAGGGAAGAGTGACTGGGGCCTGTTTTCTGAGCATTGGAGGGTAAGACTGGCTGTGCACTCCAGGTAGATGTGAGCACTTGGCTTCGCTGAAATAATAGCTGTAAAGCTGGAACTTGCTTTGGGGTTTCAGGGAGAAGGCTGCTCGAGATGTGTGCCTTGATTTGATGGGTCAGGGGGTGGCTGGCACAAGCAGCCGCCCCTGCTTGCGTGTGTGGGGGTGGTGGGCCTGTAGCTCAGGTCAGACGTGGTGTGTAGCAGAGGAGAATCTTGGTACTTGTGTAGATCTCTGCAATGAGCATACGCAGCTGTCCTTTTTGCACAACCTCAGGAAATGTCCCTGCAGTTTCAGGAATGGACTCTTTCCACCAAGGATCACTGTTATTAAAATGGTGACAGACCCTTCTGCGTGGTGTCCATCACCTGATCTGAGAGGATCTTGGATTAGAAGACCTTCTGATGGGCCAGACTCTTCTTAGACTCTATTTCTCAGGGCCTCCAAAAGGGAATCCATGGAAATCCTTTGATTTTTTTTTTTTTTCCCCCTGAGGACCCCTTCAGTCTCAGTCATTTGAAGATTTTAGAGAAACAGATCAGAACTTAAGGTTTAATTCCAATTAGCAATTAGTTAAAGTAAACCTCCCCAGTGCCGTCCACCGGGAAATCCTGTTTCTGGAGGTGGACCAGCTGTGGACCACCCTGTTCAGGGATCCTGCCGCTTTCCCTGTCTTGACCATGTCAGACTGCACAGGGATTTTCTTTGCTTCAGTCTGAGCCTCAGCCACCCATTGTTTCTCTGAACTGATGTTTCTTCAGCTCTTTGCCTCTCTTAATGGTGTCATCTTCCCAGACACTCCACCCAAATACCCCAGCACCCATGTCTGTCCAGTCTCCCCCTGCCCCATTTTCCTCACCTCCTACCTCTCTGCACAGGCTCCTGTGCCCCCTCCCAACTGGACCCCATGACCAGTGGTTCAGGGGGACTTTTGCGAGAACACCCTGAGAGCTCTCCTTGCTCTCCGGCCTCCCTCCTCCCCTCTTCCCCCCTTTCCTGCTCACAGTTGCTGGAGACAGCGCCCTGGAGCTCATCCCTGCCCGCTTCTGTCCTTGATCACAAATCTTGGGCATTCTAGAACTTCAGGGCTGGGCATCGGGAACTTTTGCCTGTAGGAACCAGAGAGAGTGTAGAATTGTGTGGTTTGGGCCAAGAGTTGGGCCAAGTGGAATGGACGGAGATGCAGGGGAAGCTCCCGTGTTTTGATTTATTTTCCTGGTGTGTGTGTGTGTGTGTGTGTGTGTGTGTGTATGTATGTATGTAGTGTTGTGTTTTTGTTTTGAGTTTTAAATAAGAGTAGAAGAAAGGGGATGGAGCTCCTGGAAGAGAAGCAGCTAGTGGTAAAAAGGACAGGGAGGAAGGAGACGGGGCCACCGGAGCAGGGGAGATGTGTCATTTGTCAGCAGTTCCTTGGTAGTTACAGAGCACTTGTGGCATCTGGCAGCCCCTTGGCTCAGCTCAGCCACTTGTGCCATACAGACTGTGTAAAGACCTTGAGCCCCAGTGCACGGATGAGGAAACTGAGGCTCAGAAAAAGTATCTGCCCTAGGGGGTTCCCAGACCAGGGAGCACCCAGGTACACGCAGCACTGACCCCCCGCTTTCCACCGTACCAGCACTGGGAGCTTCCCGTCCCTGTGGCCGTGGTCTTGGTGAGTTCAGACTCTGCGGGCATATCTGGGTGGGCAGGGGGTTCTCCAGGAGTGCAGAGCCCGGGCTGCTGCTCCTGGGGCCTGGGCTGCCAGGTGGGCAGTGATTCTCAAGGCACTTCACAAAGCAGATGAGGAGGGTGACTTCGAAGGCACTGAAGGGGGAGGAGGCAGAAGCAGCACTGGTTTGCTGATGAGGATGAGCCATTTCCTTGGTGATTGCTCTCGGTGGCCTTTGAGGATGGAATGTCCCTGACCTGTCAGCCTGGGTGTCATATCCACCTTCCTGATCACACTGCAGGGCTTAAGCTGTCCCAGAGCTGTCATTTCCTTGGCTGACTCCTCAGCTTACCTTGAACTGGGATCAGTGGAGCATGGCCATTTGGGGGGATGACGTGGCCTGAAGGGGACAGTGGGGGGAGGGACGCTGTTCGAAGTACTTTTGCATTTGGTATAAGCAACAGAATCACCAACAGGTTCTGGAAACTTCAACGGCTCATTTGATTTCCTGCTGCCTTCTAAAGACCTAGGATAGGGATATGTCTTTAGATTGTTCTAGCCATCGTCCTGGTCTTTCCGAGGGGGACCTGGAGAAGTCAGTGACTTGGAGGAGAGACAGGTCAGAGAGGCCAGGACCCAAGGACGCGACTGGTCCTGAGGCACCCAGGTGACTAGAACCATCTCTCTCACGGTGGCTTCTCTTCCTGCCCACTGTTGGGAAGGGCTGGGTGCTGTAGGGTGAGTGCTGGACACATCTCCTCAGGCTCAGGGCCTTCACAGACCTTCAGATGCCTCTGGTGCCCTGAGCATTGTCACTGGGCCAGGAGATGGCTGCTCACATGGTCTGCTGTCCACCGGGACAAGGATCTGGTGAGTTCCGATTTTTCTGATCTTCTTGGAAACAAAGCAGGAGTTCCGGGTCCATGGATGAGAGTTGTGTTTGGAACAAGACCTACTGCTTGCTAGTTTTGTGGCCTTCAGTGGGTCCTGTGGCCTCTCTGGGCCTCCTTGAAGATGAGCTGGTCACAGTCTGTCTCGTAGGGCTCCTAGGAGGATTGCGTGGAGTCATGTGTATAAAGAGTACCTTTCCTGCCACAAGCACCCGGCCCACCTACCTGCTGACAACAGCCCGGGTGCAGTAGGACATCAGGAAGGACCCCAGCGTGTGAGGGTTCTGAACCCTGTTCCCCGACACCCTTCCACGCTTTTACATATGTCCACGTGATACCAGGGAGGCAAGGAGGACAGCCCCTGAAGGGTGGGGGCAGGAGGCATGCCCACTCTTGGGGAGTCAGTTGGGGAGCCCCAAGTGGGGCCAGCAGCCCTGCTCTAAGGCTTGTCACCCACAGGGGGAGACACTGCTTCTCACATGCTTATCCACCATCCTCCAGGGCCAGCTCTGGGCCCCTTCCTTCCTGCAGTCTTCCCTGACTGCTCCCCGCTGTGGAGCCCGGTGGCAGCAGTGCGTGTAGGGGTTGGGGGACCGGCTCTGAAGGAGACTGCCTGGGGTTCTGTGGTAGGGGCCCCACCATGAGCTCAAACAAGTGGCTTAAATTTTGTAACCTTAGTTTTCTCCTCTGTAAAAGGGACCTAATGACAACCTCAGGATTATCATGGGAGTTAATTGAGGCAATGCATGCAAGGTGCTTAGCACAGTCCCAGCACTTAAGTGCTCAGTACCTATTAGCTGCTGTTACTGTTATTAGAGAGTGCCATACAGTCTGGCAGTTTGCCTCTGTGGCCTGTGACCTCATCACTGTGTCAGGGCTTTCAATTTAGGTAATCTAGGAATCAAGAAAGTCAGGGTGGGAAGGGCCTTCTGCAGGACTGGTTTGCCATAATCACAATGACTAACACCCAAGAAGACACTGGTAGTGCCAGGTGCTGTTTTAGGCACTTTTTCATATACTAAAATGGCCCCCATAGCAGCTCCATGAGGTTAGTGTTCCTGTCATCCCATTTTATAGGTGGGCATATGGAGGCACAGAGAGGCTCAGCTACTTGCTTGAGGGCACACAGCTGGGAGTTGAACTCAGGCAGGCTGATCTGTGCTAGTTATTCTGTGTTCTAGTCATTCACATGTCATTGGGCCCTGAGGTCCAGAGAGGGGAATGACCACCCCCCCACCCCCACCCCCGGTCTCACAGCTGGTAAGCAACCTTGGGGCTTCTGAACCTCTGGCTTGTCTCCTTCAAAACCTGGCCCAGGGCCACACAGCACACAGGACATGTGGGGGGGGGGCGTGAGGGACATGTGCTAGTCAGCTTGTGGGCTGCGGCTCCTTAGGTGTGAGCTGGAGAGGCAGCAGCAGGGTGGGCCCGGCAAGCCACCTTCATCCTGCTGGCCCGGACCTCCTGCAGGTGGGGGACCCTGTGCTGGCTCAGAGGTGGAGCGAGTCCGGCTGTGGCAGGAGTTACAGGGTGATGAAGGTTCCAGGTGAACCGAGGGGTGCCCAAGGGACACTCTCATCCCTGCTGGGCCTGGCGGGCTGCCCGAGGAGCCTGGGAGCCTGGGGTGTTCCCTTATCGCTAGGGTGATTTTACTGGAAGTTCTTTTGAAGTGGGCTCAGTGACCCAGTGGGGCTGAGTCACAGAGTAAACAGAATAAGCAGGGCCTGGGCTCCGAGGGACGCAGACAATGCCCGGGGCCGGGTCAGCCCCACAGGGCCAGCAGGCCGGCTCCCTTCCAAGGCTTCCGCCTCCCCCAGGGCTTCAGAGGAGGCTGGGTTTGATGGGCTGTGGGCCATGTGCCCTGGGGCCCCTGAGCTGTGCAGAGTCTCAGGCCCCTCCCAAACCTGCCCTTCCTCCAGGTCCCCTGGCAATCGCTGTGACAGTGAAGAGTCCCCCGTGTGTGACCTCTGTCCCACACGTCCAAACAGCTGGCCCGCAGCTCCTGTCTTCTGGAACTGTTTCCACCTGACTCCACTTTCTCTGGGAGGCATGTGGGAGTTGGGGGGAGCACCTGCAGCCCTGCGGGGTGGGGGGTAAGGGGGGAGCCAGGCTGATCCTGCGGTCCCCCAGTGGCTTGGGCCTTTCTGTGAGGTGGACCCTCTTTGGGGGCCCAACATGACACTGGGCTGTTCCAGGTTTCAGGGTGGGTCAGGAGGTGGAGGTGACTTAGGGGATCCAGAGGAATTGTCACCCTTCCTAGGATTGGGTCAAGTCAGAGTGAGGGGCCATGCAGGGCATCCTTGAGTGCCTGGCTGCGAAGGGACTTCTGGTGACCTCTGAATCTGATTGTGAAACCCTAGAGGTCGATGACGCCCAACATCCACCCCTCAGCCCCACGGAAGTGAAGCCACTGACTTTGAAAGGACATCCGTGACTGGGGGGGAGGGGGGGGCGAGGGGGAGAGTCTCTCCTTTTGCTTTTTCCAGACGGTTCTGACCACACAGGCCTAAGACAACAGCTGCAGAGACAAAGCATTACCAAGACAATGTCATCTCTGGGCCTTTCCCCCCTTTGTGACGTCCAAGGCTCTGGGAACATTGTGATAACTGGACCCTGTCCAATGTTAATCACGACCCCCACTGGCCCCAGGGAACCCTGCCAGCTGCCTGGGGTGGGGTGGGGTGATGCCCAGAGATGCAGATAAAGATGTCATGCTGCCCCAGGTCAGGCCCCAGAGCCCCGTCGGGCTTTGGGGACAGGGAAGAGGAACAGAATGTATTGGTTGGCCGGTGGACTCCCCCAGCTAGGGAGGGAGGTGGGTGGAGAGAAGAAAGGGCGCCTGCCAAGTTTAATTAACAGTGGAAACTCGCCATGGGGAGGAGAGAGACGATCTGAAGAGGAGGGCGGCTTACTGGAAGATGGGGCACTGCCGGTGCCAGTAACGAGAAAGGAGCAAAGCGTTCCGTTCCCGCAGTGCGTGGACCAGGGCTCTGGCCGCCTGCGTCCCAGGCAGGACTGAGCTGAGACGGAGGTTCCTGGAGGTGTGAGTGGGAGAGTTTATTTGTACCTGCTTTGCTGAGTAGGCATCTTTGGAAAACAACCCACCAAGGTGCCAGCCAGCCTTCCTTGCCCCCACAGAGAGCAAGGAGATTTAAAAGATGACAGTTGAGGTTGGAAAGTAGACATGGTGTTTGACTCTTATTCCTTGTCGGTGACTGGGTGTCCTGGAGTGCGTTGAGCTTATCGTATGGAAAGAGAGATGATTCGAAAAATTTGTGAATCTCCTTGTTTAATTGAGAGCAAAAACGAAGAGGTGTTAAATGCATGGTAAATTGAATAGCATGGAAAACCAGGTGTGGTGGCCAGCACCTGTAATCCCAGCAACTTGGGCAGGTGAGACAGGAGGATTGCAAGGTGGAGGCCAGCCTCAGCTTAGCCAAACCCTGTCTCAAAATTAAAATGAAAAGGGCTGAGGATGTAGCTCAGTGGTAGAGCACCCAGGGTTCAATCCCCAGAATTGCAAACAAAAACAAAACTAAAAAACCCGTTAATAGTGGTGTGTGTTGGGCTTGGAATACAGAAGGCTGAATGTGGCTTATTTGCTTTTAATAGGGCCATTTAGTGGGTAATTTTAGGGTGGATGGGGTACTTTGGTTCCATCTCCCTTCATGTGAGGTGCCGTGGCCCTTAGGACACCTGTTCCAGGTGAGTGCTGGCCCTGTGCCTTCCCTCCTGACCTTCCATCCCGAGGCAGCCCAGCATGCAGACGGTTCACCCTTGTTCCCATCTCTGCTCCATAGACCATGCAGAGCACGCTTAATCCCTCTGACAGCACTGTAGGAAGGTGGCGAACCTTCCCGTTCCCTGCAGTCCATGCTAAACCCTCAGGTTCTTCAGAGATTCACAGAAAGCTTGATAACGAGGCGGTTGTCCTTCCTGGCCACTGGCCTTGCCATTCCTAAAGTCCCTTCTTTTCTGGATTTCTCTCCCCCTTCATCTCTTCCTGACGGGCATGCTTGTGAGCTCACTGGCATCCCTCTATATAAGATTGTCTCTCTGCCCTTCATATATGGTCCTCATCCTCCACCCAAGGTATCCCTGTCCCCTGGAGGTCTCTCCTGTCCACAGCCTCAGAGCCTCTTCCTCTGGGGAGCCTCCTGCCTTCCTTTCCTATTTGACCCATCCCTTCACCCCTTTCCCATCTGAGGGTATGTAGTTACCAGTTGAGATGGAAGAAAACTCCTTAAATCTGGCCTTGCTTTTCTGCTTCTGGAGCCTGAGATCTCGTTAGTTCTTGCAGCCTTCTGGCCCAGAGTCCTCGGACTTGTTGCATTAAGCCTTTCCTGCAAAATCCCACCTCAGGCTTCCCCGCCCTGCCCAGTCGGTACCCTTCTTCATTGTGTGGTTCTTTGGTTCCGAGAACAAGACATCCTATTCCTCCCATGATATTGTTTCGGGGGACCTGCATCTCTGCCCCTTGGACTTTTTGTGACTCCCAGTCTTGTCTCCCCGTAGCCCTGGTTTGCCCTCTTTTTAAATTTTGCATTAGCTGCGGCCTTGAAGAGTAAAGCTCACTCTTTGTTTGCACTGCGCAGTGGGAATGGGATGGGACAGGGCATTATGAACCGTGGGACTGAACCTGTCCAGCGTACAGACTGGGGAACAGAGTCCAGAAGACGGAAGCAGTTCACTCCGTACCACCGGCCTCTGGTTCAGGGCCGGCTCAGAAACTGAGATAATCCAGAGGTTTTTCCTGATGCCAGTCACGTCATATCGGGTTTTGAAAATACTGGAATTGAAACCAAACCACCTGGAATGAACAGCAGCAAAACAAAAAACTACCCAAAGCATGCACTGATCTTTGGCTCTGTGATAGTGTGATTGCTCATAATGTTTTGAGTGATTTCTTTTTTTGTTTCTGGTGCTGGAGATTCGACCCAGGTCTCACGCATGCTAAGTGCATGCTCTGCCACTGAGCTGCGCTGCCAGTGAGCAACTTTTATTAAGAGGCAGACACTGACTAAATCAGGACTGAGCTTGCATCCAGTGAGGACATCGAGCAGGACAGTCAGGGAAAGAGTAGAGTTGGCTGGTGCTGAGTGCAGGCTGCTGCCTTCTGCATGGAAGCCAGCCATGTTGACAAAGCTCTGGAGGAAAGCCCACAACCCACTGTGACTAGTGTGCTCCCCTGACTAAGTTTTCCCCCAGGTGTCCCAACAAGAGGCCAGCCGAATGACTCCAGTTCCCCCTGCCCATCAGTTTCTGGAGCAGACACATGGGGGGTAAGGTGAAGCAGAAGGCTGGTTGGAAGCCCCCCAGTCCAGCTCCTGCCAGCCGCACCTCTGCCCGTTCTCAACTGCAGGTCCACAGGCCCTGGATTGGCGCTGGCTCCTGGCCTCATGTTGACTGCTGGTGGGCTTCTCTGCTAGTGCTTGGGGAATGGACAAGTGGCCCCTTTGGAGTAGTAACAAATGGTCTCCCTTCTGTCCCTAGGCTCCACCTACAGTGTCCTGTCCATCATGCCCTCGGACTCAGAGAGCAGCAGCTCCCTCAGCAGTGTGGGTGAGTACCCCTGCCCGTGCCCTCCTTCCTGCAGGATGGCAGGTGGGTCAGAGCTCTGCGTGTGAGCGGGATAGCCCTGAAGGGTTCCTGGCAGGGGAAGCTGGCAGACCATTCTTGGGATCATCTGTGTTGATGCTGTTCACAGTCTCTCTTGGCAGCAAAAATCCGCCCTGGTTCTAGGAGGGGTGGGTGTGGGCATGTTTTGCCTTTTCATTTTGATGGGGTGTCTGCTTTCTCTGTGAGCCTGTCCGCACCTGTCACACACTTCAAAGGCCTCATAGTACTTTCGTGACCACTCTCTGTGAGACTGACCCTTGTGGGGGCTTCCCTCTGTAAGAAGGGCCAAGTGTCCCGAGGACAGGAACAGCCAATCCATGCTTAACTGGATATTTCCCTGAGCCTGGGTTCCCGAAGTCCACAAGTGGGGCCGGCCGGGACGTACCATCAGGAAGGTTGTAAGGCACCCACAGCCTTGCAGCACCTCAGGCCCGTTCCCTGTGCTGAGCCCTGGGATGGTCTCTGGTGTTCCCTCTGTGATGGATGGGTACATTTGTAGCGCTGAGTCCTGAGGTTTTGAGCTGGAAGGTCATCTGGTGCTTCCTACTCTAGGGAGATGGGAAAACTAATCTCGGGGGAGTTGCATGCCTGAGATTCCAGAACTGGCCAGGGGTGATGTCCCATTGTCAATGCACATCATGAACTTCTCTCCTGGGCCTGGGGTAGATGTGCAATCGAGGGCAGATGTGGTCCCTTGGCTCTTGGATCTTACGGGGGGCAGTGACTGTTGGGGTACAGGAGGTGAGTGTACTGAGAGGGGCCGACAGGTACCAGCATCAGTCTGGTCTGCATGAGTTTGCCAGGGCTGACATAAGAAAGCACCCCAGACCAGGTGCTTCAACAACAGGAACGTCGCCGTCTCACGGTTCTGGGGAACAGAAGTCTAGGGTCAAAGTGTTGGCAGGTCATCTCTCTGAAGGTGCTGGGAAGCATCTGTTCCAGGCCCTTCCCCAGCTCATGGTGGCTTGCCCTTGATCTTCAGTGTGTTGACTTTGGATGCATTGTCCTCATCTGTGTGTGTGTGTGTGTGTGTGTGTGTGTGCACATATCCCCTTCTAATAAGAACACTTGCCCTATTGGTTTAAGGCTCACCTAGCTCCAATGTGACCTCATTTTAACTTACTTATCTGTAAAAGACCCTATTTCCAAATAGGGTCATTTGCTGGATTAGTGCTTACATATTTTTTCGGGGGTGGTGGCTCAGTGGTAGAGCTCTTGCCTACCATGTTGAGGCACTGGGTTTGATTTTCAGTACCACATATAAAAAACAAATAAAGGTCCATCAACAACTAACAAAATATTTTTAAAAAGCTTTTGGGGACCATAATTTAACCTATAACCATCTGTCTAGGGCTCAGGGAGGACTCTGTGGGGACCAGAACCCAGAGCTCCCCACAGTCTCGCACCGCAGGCTGATGACCATCCTTCAAGATGTTGGTGCATGTGGTTGGGGAGGTAGGGAGGTGCGGGGTGTAGCATGTGGAAGTCCCGGTCTCTCCTCTTGTCCTGGCTAATTGGGAGCATTTGTCAACTGTCTAACCTAGCTGGGCCTCATTTCTTCACCTGTAAGGTGGGGAGCTTGCTATGGCTCCCATCTGTGGGGTGGTTGCAGTGGTTAAATTAATGCCTGAGATGTCCTCTTTGGCTGCTGCTGTGTGGGTGGGCATGACTGTGAGCTCGGGAACCGGCTTTGCTGGGTGCTCCTGTGGTGTTTTCAGCCCGTAGTCTTGGGCTGGTAGGTCCTCCGTGGGTAATTTCCCCTTAAGATTGATGAGCAGGTGAGGGGTAGGCATGCCCAGAAGGGACATCAGGTGTGTCCAGAGGAAGCCTCACCTGTCGGAGTCAGGTAAGGTACTGTGAAGCAGGTGATTCAGAGCCCTCTCCAGCCCCACCTCCAGAGCTGCTGGGAGCAGGAGTGAGACCAGTCTCGCGGGAGAAAGGGGAGGGAAGGCTTCAGAAGCTGTGAGTAGAGCCGCTTCGAGGAGCAGAGCTACTCCTGGGAAACTCTGGCCCCCAGCCCACTTCCTGAGAACGCTCTGACCCTGAGGCTGGCCTGCAGCATGGGAATCCTGCCTGTTGTGGTGGTGGCTTTTAAGTAAAGAGCACTTGGGGGTCCTAGACCAGATGGCCGACACTACCACCTGAAACCCCGGCTGGCGCCAGGCGCAGGGCTTGAGGCGCCTGTGCTGTCGGACTCCCTGGCACTCCTCGAAGGAGCAAGCCCTGGCTCTTGTCCGGGGGGACTCTTGGTTTGCACAAGCAGTTATCCTCCAAGGATTGGCAGGAGGGGGTGAGTAGGACCGCATGGAGGGGTGAAGCTGTGCGGCCTTCCCTCTGCACATGCTGGGGTGAGTTGGCCTCCCTGATCCTATGAGAGGGCTGCCGTGAGCTCATCTGACCTCCCCGAGGTCTCTGAGGGTTAGCCGAGGCACCAGGTGGAGGTACCCACCGTGCTGACCATAAAGCGCCACGGATCCATCTTTTTCCAGGACATCTGAGTAGAGTGCTTTCCCCAAGAGGGACGGACTGCAGTTTTCCTAGAGATGGATTTGGACTTTGTCAGAGGTGGTGGTGATGTCTGTCCTTAGTAGGCACGTAGGCACGAGGGTCTGGGGACAGGTGGTGAGGGCGCGGTGCGGGCTGGGCAGTATCACGTCTAGCTCGGCCGTGAGCCAGGGGCCCCCTCCAAGCTGGCGCCCCAAGACTGGTGAGGGCAGGTCCAGCAGAGGTGGGGGACTGCTGTGGAAGCTGAGCCAAGTGTTCTGCTGTAGTGGGGAGGACAGGGACGTGGCTTTGGGGCAGCTGCCCGGCTCCTTGGGATCTTTGCTGGGTTCCAAGTGTGTCTTCCTCCTCAAGTCTTTGTTCAGGGCTCAGCGATGTCTGTCCTGCCCCTTGTGCCTTGCCCAGGGGTGGGGGATAGCTGGCATTTCTAGATCAGGCAGAGCCACAGAGGTTCCTCCTGGAGGTGTCAAAGCTGGCTGGGGAGAGGGTGGGTGTCCCCAGCCAAGGCCAGACAGCTTGGCCTCCGCTGTCTGTGCTTGGTGTTCTCTCCTGTGAAGGGGGACGCTCAGGAGCCAGCCCGTGGGGCTGTGAGTAGCCATGACCTCAAAAGAGTGCCAGCACCTCCTGAGTACTGTCCAAGTGCAAGTTCACTCGTGTAACTGCCCACAGGCACCACTGGGAAGGCGCCGTCCCCGCCGCCCCTCCTCACCGACCGGCAGGCGAATGAGAAGGTGGAGAACCTGTCCATTCAGCTGCGGCTGATGACCCGCGAGAGGAATGAGCTGCGCAAACGCCTGGCCTTTGCGACCCACGGGACGACCTTTGATAAGAGGTATTAATTGCGCCTGCCCAGCCTCACCGGCAGGGGTTAGGTTGCTGACGTCAGTGCTGTCCCCTCACGCACTTACCCTTAGCTCCCAGGGTCCAGGCTGCATGGCCAGGGTGTCCAAACCCCACATCCCTAAGTGCTCCCCAGAGGCAGAACCTGGAGGCTGTGGCAGGGGAGGGGGCAGACAGGCTTGTCCTGCTTCCTCCAGATAAAAACCATGCTGTGGCCTGAGTCACACAGCGTAGAGATGGAGAAGGCGGAGTGTGGTGTGTCCCCGTCAGGCATTTGGAATGCTTATCTGAGAGGTGGGCTCTGTGTGTGTGTGTGTGTGTGTGTGTGTGTGTGTGTGTGTGTGTGTGTGCACGTACCTGCTCTGTCTCCTAGAAGACCCCAGCCTGCCTCGTTGCTGAATGGAATATTCTGTGGTTTGTGAATACATTAAATGTTCTCTGCCACCTGTGTCTTAGGAAGGGGACAGTCCACTTGGTGTCTTTGTTATTTTGAAGGAGATCTTAGCTTTTTGGGTTGGGATTCAGAGGTACATACTAGAGCTGCTGAGTGGGACACAGAGAGTCTATGTACCTGCATGATCCAGGAGGACTTCCTGATGGAGGAGGGACAGAGAGCCATTTATCCTTTAGCTCCCATGCTGGTGGGCGTCTTAGGGCAGAGAATTGGTGTGAACAGTTTGATTTAACTTCTTCCTATTACGAAAGGGTCTGTGCTTCTGGTATACAATAGGGCTGCAAAGCCTGATTCTTTTTTTTTTTTAATGTTTATTTTTAGTTGTAGTTGGACACAGTACCTTTGTTTATTTATTATGTGGTTTTGAGGATCGAACCCAGGGCCTTACACATGCTAGGCGAGTGCTCTGCTGCTGAGCCACAACCCCAGATCTGCAAAGCCTGATTCTTGAAGTGGTTTTTAGGAGGATATGCTCCTTAGGTAGACGGCACAAAGACAAGATGAGAGAAACGTGGACATCCTAACCCGAGTGGGTACACTGTGGCCCCAGGGCCAAATGCAGTCACTTGTTTCACAAATAAAGTCTCACTGGAACACAGCCATGCTATTTGTTTACCTATTGTCCACAGCTGCTTTTGTGCTAGAAGGCAGAGTCTAGTGGTTGTAACCGGTACTCTGTAGCCCACAAAGCACAAAGAATTCGCTATCTGGCCTTTTTGAAAAATTGTTGCTGATTTCTCTCTAGGGAAGGGATTCTCAAACTTAACCATGCACAGAATTTCCCTGGAGGGCTGGTTAAAGCACACTATGCTAGTTAACCTTCCCTCTCTCTGGAGCATGTGATTCTGGAGGTCTATGACTGGGTCTGAGAATTTGCATTTCTGACAAGTTCCCGGGTGGATACCAGGGCTGTAAATCTGGGAGGCCCATTTTGAGAACCAGTGTTCTTGGTCAATGTTCTCAACCTTGATTGCACGTTGGAACCCCCAGGGGAATTTAAAAAGAAATTGGGGCCAGGGTGTATGTCTCCATGGTATAGCACTTGCCTGGCATGTGTGAGGCTCTGGGTTCAACTCCTAGCATGGGGGGAAGAAAACATTCCGACGTCTGGGTCCTACCTCCAGAGATGCTGACGTAACAGGTTGTGTCATTGTTGTTTTGATCTGTACCCGAGATTGAGAATCACTGTTCTGAAGACAGGAGAAACTTCATCATAGGTTGCTGGTAGACCCAGACTCCCAGAACCTCCTAGAAAGCAAGGCAGCCACTTCTTGGCTGTCCAAGAGAGAGAGGTTCAGGCAGTCAAGGCTACTCTCATCTGAGGGATCCTGCTTCTGCTGGTCTAGGGAGCTGGGATAGCTGAGTTTAACAAGCACTAGGGAGGTGGGGGGCGCTGGCCCCAGGTCAATGTGACTCTTGGGGCCTGTGTTCACGGGCCATTTACTTTGGGGCCAGGCCCTACCACAGACTGAATCCTGACTACGAGAGGCTGAAGATCCAGTGTGTGCGGGCCATGTCGGACCTGCAGAGTCTCCAGAACCAGCACACCAATGCCTTGAAGAGGTGCGAGGAGGTGGCCAAGGAGACCGACTTCTACCAGTAAGTGTGCCCATGCGGCAGAACACCCGCAGAACAGCTGCTTTCTGCCCTTCTTTATCTCTGGACCTGTGCCAGGGGCTCTGGTTGTATTCCTGCCTCTGCAAGAGGAATTGTGCCTTTGGGTTTCCATTTTCCTAAGTGTAGAGGGAGAATGTTAACCCTTCCCGTCATCTGTGGCCAGCTGCAGAGCAATGTGAACGTGAGGCGGGGGGTCGGGCAGATCTCTGGGACTCTGTCCAGGGGCCTTCCTGCACCTTGTACCTGTGGGACAGGCATCTCTCCTTGGGTCTTCTGGCCTCCTTGTAGGGTATTTGCCTTCTGTTGTTTTCTGAGGTCCCAGTACCTGTAGGAACCAGGTCCGTGCCAGGTGGGGGCTTGTGTCCTTTCCCTGTGAGCCCGTTTTCATGACAGGTTTTAAAAAAGGGGTTTGAGTCTTTTTGGAATTTGGATGTTCACAGGCTTTGGCCCAGGGTTCCTCCCACCGTCTTATCATTCAAGAGTAATTTGCCAACTTTCTGGCCTGTGTCTTGAGTGCTGCTGGCCCTGCTGCCCGGGGCTCCTGTCTGAGATCTTTACTGGGGACTTGGGTGCTGGAGGGGCTGGCAATGCCTGCAGATGGGGTGCTAGAGTCTGGTTGGGACTCACTGTGTGTGGGTGGGGGTTCAGCACACTCCACAGCCGGCTCCTAAGTGACCAGACTCAGCTGAAGGATGATGTGGACATGCTGAGGCGGGAGAACGGGCAGCTGCTGCGGGAGCGGAACCTACTGCAGCAGTCCTGGGAAGACATGAAGCGGCTCCACGAGGAGGACCAGAAGGAGATCGGAGACCTCCGGGCGCAGCAGCAGCAGGTAGGGCTGGGCGGCTCGGGGAGGACTAAGTCAGCCATCCCCCTGTCCTCCCACCTACCCACCCACCCATTCATCCAGTTTTTCATTCGCATGATCATTCAGCAAATACTTCTGGGATGTCTGCCGTGTGGGAGGCTCCGGGATGTTTGTGAACACTTGGCCCTCGCTCTCCCGGAAGCTGCATCCCAGGAGGGAGACCAGTGTTAACCAAACATATTACATAGCGTTGTGAATGTTGCAGGGGCTACCGAGGAGGGGGAAAGTTTGGAATGCCACACAAGGGGGCAGGTAGCAGAGGCAAATGACTGAGTCCGAGCTTTGGGAATCTGTAGCTTATTTCCTAGTGTGGATCTTGTCAGATTATAGATGCAAAGAAGTTTGGAAATGTTAGAGCCCTGTGCAAGTGAGCAGGGGAGCAGTCCTCACTTTGGCTTTTGGGTGGGAGTGTGGTCTCTTGCTCTTGATGCTCCCTACATTCCTAGATGGTCTTTTCTTTGGCCTCGGCCAGCCTGTGGTTCACAAGGACAGAGGTATGAGCAGTGGCCGAGTCAGAGCACTGGCTTCTGTGAGTGACAGAGGCCGAGTTCTTCCCTCCTGTGCCTTGCAAACTAGAATAGCTCCACTGCTCAGGGACATGGAAAGGGCTTGTACAGTCTCTGTCTGAGGATGGTGGGGGACTTGGTGTTGGGAGAAATTTCCAAGGAGAGATGGTTCCTCTAAGCACTGTGGTAATCTGACCAAGGAGAACATGACTCCCCAGCAGAGAGCATTTCCGGGAGTCTTGGGTAAGCTGGTGTAACAACCAAAACTTTTCTGTTCATTTAGCATAATGTTACCTTTATTGCTTTCTTTTCATTTACAATTAAGAATTTTTAAATGCAAAACTGCTATAAAGTTGTAGACAATTTGGAAGTCTAACACGGGGTTCCCCCCACTGCCTTATCATTCAAGAGTAATTTGCCAACTTTCTGCCTCATCACACCCAGATGCACTCCTGTATTTCTTAAAACAAGGATATTCTCCCATACCACAGAAATGCAAACATTAATGTTGACGCACGATTGCCATCCAGTTTGTCAGACCCCATGGGGCTTTGCCAGTCTCAAGAGTGTCTTTTAAAGGAAAAGGATCCAGTTAGAATAAAGCATTGCCCATAGCGGTCACATCTCTTTGCTCTCCTTCCATTCGGAACAGTTTCTCAGACCTTTCCAGACCTTCATGACCTTGATGCTATTAAAGGTTATAGGCTGGTTATTTCGTAGGATGCCCCTCAACTTGGATCTGTCTGATCCTCATGATTTGATTCAGTCTCTGCCTTTTTAATAATGGGAATACCCCAGAGAGGATGATGTGGGCTTCTCATTGCATTCTCTTGATGGGGACTTAGTTTGTTTAGACCTGCCACTCACTGATGGCGTTCTCTTAGATTAAGTTGGCATCTCTTCCAGGCTTCTCCACGGCAGAGGGCTTTCTTTTGTTCTTCCTTCCCTTCCTCCCTTCTTTCTAGCGTCTCTGTTTCCTTTGACATGGACCTCAGTATATTTCACTTAGTGGATTATAATCCATTGTGGCTAGGGGTAGCTTCTAAAAGCTGCTTCTCAGGCTGGGGATGTAGTTCAGGGGTAGGGCGCTTGCTTAGCATGTGCGAGATCCTAGGTTTGATCCCCAGCACGCTACACGTGCACACACACACTTAAAATTTAAATTAAATAAACAAATAAAAAGAAAAGCTTGCTTCTCCATTCTTTCAATATGCCCCCTCGTTCTTTTAGTAGTTTCTTGCTCTGTGAAAAAGAGGTATTCCAGGCTCATTTTACAGTTTCCCTGCCCTGGACCCTGGTACCGGTCATTTATTCCTCCAGGGAGTTCTTATTCCTTTTAATGGAGAATAGTATTAGGAAGCAAGATGTGAGAGCTGGGGATGCTTGTAGCTATTGGAGTATCACTGCTCCAGACCCTTGGGTCTTCCCTACCTTTTACAGAGGACAGAGGTAGGGAAGACCCAAGTTCCCACACAGTTCACATCTATATTTCTGTATCTAGATATGTATTTTTGAGAACTAGGAGTCAGACACAGTGGTTGCTTCCCTGAAACCCCAGCAACTCAAGAGGTTGAAGCAGGAGGATCACAAATTGCCCGAGCAACTTAGTGAGACCCTGTCTCAAAAAAGGGCCGGAGTTGTAGCTGAGCTGCAGAACACTCCTCATTCAATCCCCAGTACCACAAACAACAATAAAAACATGAGTTCATACTGACACTTCCACTTTTGTCATCCATGTTCTTTCTAGTTTTCTTCCTTTCAGTTTTGTAACTCCCCGTTAAAACAACACTGGGAAACCTGATTCCTATTATTCTTTGTGTGTGTGTGCGCGTGCATGCTTGTGTGTTTGTGCATGCGTGCTGGAGATTGAACCCAGGGGCACTTAACCACTGAGCCACATCCCCAGCCCTTTTTATTTTTTATTTTGAGATAGGGTATTGCTAAATTGCTTAGAGCCTTGCTGAGTTGCTGAGGCTGGCCTTGAACCTTGTGATCCTCCTGTCTTAGCCTCCCGAGCCCCTGGGATTACAGGCATGTGCCACCATGCCTGGCTGGTTCCTATTATTCTTTTTTTTTTTTTAACTTTTTTGTTTGTTTGTTATAGATGGACACAATATCTTTATTTTGTTTATTTATTTTTATGTGGCGCTGAGGATTGAACCCAGCGCCTCACAAGTGTGAGGCAAGCACTCTGGCACTGAGCCACAACTCCAGCCCATAGTTCCTATTATTCTTCATCTATTTACTTACATGATCAGTCCCCCTTTATGAACCCACCACCCATCCCCTCTGCAGTCTTCCCCATACCAATTTCTTCTTGCCCTTCATAGGTCCTCATACCTCACACTTCCCTCCCACCAGTACATGACTCAACAAGAAACCCCCACCCCAGCCCCTGATAGCAGGCATCCCTCCCCTCACCCTCCTTGCTTCCTGTCTCACTAATGGCTTTAAGGTTAAATCATTCAGAAAGAAAAAAGGACATGGTTTTCTTTTCATTTTTATTTTTTCAATTTTTGCAAGATTAATATGTATTTTGCAACAAAAAACAAAACAATCAGTACAGAAATTTAAAAACTAAGTAGGCTTCCTTAGTCTCATTTTGCAGAAATCACTATGGTGAGTGTGCTGCCAGGGTGAAGTAGAGATTTTTATCTGTACCTGTAGAGCCCTTTTGTATCTTATTAATTTATTTCACAAAATGAATCATATAGTACATTTTGTTGCTAACTTTTTTTTTTTTTTTTGCTTAATACATCATGTTTGTCATTTTGTCTTAGTACAGATTCTACTTCATTGTTTTGCAAAGCACTGAGTTACATAAAAGCACTGTGATTGATTTAACCATTCACCTATTGGCTGACCCTTGGGCTATTTCAGGATTTTCCATTATGAATTCTATTCTATTGAAAAATTTGCTTCCATCATTTATTTTCTTTTTCTGGTATTTACTGAGGTCGTTGGTGGCGTACCCAGGGCAGAATCAGTTAGGGACATGAGAGAGATGTACTTGGAGCTGTTGGTAGTCTTTTACATGAGTTCTGGATTGAGGGAATTGGTTATGTTGGTCCAGCCTAGAACCTGGGCAGGGATATCTACCTGTAAGCCTGCCTGTGGGAGTCTTGGTGATGGAAAAAAAATTCCTGAAGGGGAAATAAATGTAGGCTAGGGCAGCAGGAGTCCACCCCGGGGCCAAGAGCCATGCAGATCCTGGGAGACTCCACTGCCTCCACCTGTGGTGTGGCCTCAGAGAGGGGACTGTAGGAGTCCATCGTCTTCCCTGTCCGTTTAGGATTCAGGAGGTGCGTGGAGGGTGCTTTTGGAGCATTGCTGTAAGGGTGAAATGAGACAGACACGGAGGACAGAGCCTGCTCCAGTTCTAGTCTCCACCCTCCTCAGGAGACCGCCCTCCTGGATGTCCACAGAGCTTCCCAAACTTTCAGGTGTTTTTTTAGAGGCAAAAAACATTCACCTCCAAAGAAATCCTTTTGAGTGTTCTGAGGCATATGAAGAGGGAGTTAGTTACGGTGGTGAATCAAGATGCCCAAGGGACCGAACAGCCAGCTGAAGACTCAGGGTCTTTCCTGCCTGGGTGGTGACTGCCCACCAGAGAGGTGGGTGGCCCTTCTTTGTCTTCACCTGTACCCTGCTCCATTCCCTCACCTATTGCCTGCTGGTTTTCTTTACCTTCTCTTCCAGTATAAACTTGGCTCAGTTAACCTTTGCCTTGGGGCTTAGTTTGGATTCACTCTTGAGAGATTCATAATTGCAAATGTGTTTGTGGCTCTTAATCCAGGGGAAGTTCCGCGGCCATGCTAGGATATGTGAGAGTGGGACTTTCTCAGTGCAGCAGAACTGGTCTCGTGTGATGTCTGGAGACAGAATGATACCACATATCCTAACTGGCACCGCCTACCTGTGCGTTAAACACTCAACAGATTGCCCTCGTTATTGTTATTATTCTGGACTTGCCTAGTCTGGATTAAAATCTGCCTCATTGAGAATGTGGAGAAGTTGGAACCTTTGTACATTACTGGCAGGAATGTCAAATGGTATAGTCACTGTGAAAATGGTGTAGCAATTCCTCAAAAAAACAAGTTACCACATGATCCATTCCTAAGTGTGTGCCCAAGAGAACTGAACATATAGTCCACACAGAAACCAGGATGTTTGTAGAGCAGCATTGTTCAGCAGCCCCAAAGTGAAAACAACCCAAATGGCCACCCACTAATGAATGAATAAGTGAAATGTGGTGTATCTCCTCAATGGAATATTATTTGGCATAAAAATAATATATGTGATAATGTGGGTGAACCTTGAAAACATGCCAAATGTTATTAATGTTATTCTGTTACTGAAACCAATATCTGAGATAATCAGCTCGTTTGGAGGCAAGGTTTATTTCTGCTCAGGAGGTTTTGGTCCACAGTTTCTTGGCCCCATTGCTTTTGGGCTTGTGGCAAAGCAGTACATTGTGGTGGGAGCACAGGGTGAAAGACATGGCTCATGCCACCGCAGCCAGGAAGCAGAGAGGGAGGAGGGGCTGGGTTCCTAATGTCCCCTTGAGGTCATGTCCCCGTGACCTTACATCCTCCTCTCAGGCCCCACCTTCCAATGTTTCCACCACCTCTCAGTGGCACCACAGCCTGGAGATGAACCCTTTTAATAACAAATGGGCCTTTGGGGGACATTTCAGATCCAAAGGACAGTAGCAATGAAAGGAACCAGTCCCAAAGTACCATGTGTTGTGATTTCAGGCATAGGGGACGTCCAGCACAGGGAAGTCCAGCACAGGGAAGTCCATGGAGGTGGGAGATTTGTGATTGTCTTGGGACGGGATGGGGGAGGAGGATGGGGAGTGAATGCCAATGGGACGGGTTTCTTTGGGGATGGTGGAAATGCTCTGGAATTAGTGGAAACCTTGCAGATTCATATCCCTGGGCACATAGGATGGCTGCTGAGTTGTACCCCTAAAAAATGTGTGTGATAAGGTAAAAGACAAAGAAGGCTGAGTAGTTCCCACCTTCTCTTTAAAAAGAATGTTTTCTTTTAATTTTTGTTTCCCATTCTCTGGCTTCCTAAGCACCAACATGCTTTTTTTTTTTTTTTTTAACCAGGGATTAAACCCACGTGTGCTTAAACACTAAGCCGCATCCTGAGCCCTATTTTATATTTTATCAGAGACAGGGTCTCACGGAGTTGCTTAGGGCCTCGCTAAGTTACTGAGGCTGACTTTGAACTCGGGATCCTCCTTCTTGGGATCAACCTCCCGAGTTGCTGGGATTATAGGTGTGTGCCACCGCACCCGGCTTCAACACGCTTTTTACTTACATTCAGAGTGCAGTCATCCCTTCCCCATCCCTCTCCTCTCTTCCCCTTTCATACTCACCCAACAACTGTTGTGGGAGGGTTTTTCTCCCCACTCCACATTCCATTTCCTGCAATCCTTTCGTTTCCTCTAACGGTGGCCCTTGGTGGCAGGGTGTGCGTGGGTAGGTCTCTGGATGAGTCCTGGTTGTTGAGTTCCTCCATGTCATCCAGATTGATAATCTTCAGCAAGTGCCACCTGCAGGCCCCACTAGGAGAGGAGGCTTGGGAGGGAAGGATGGGGTTTGTGAGCTGTCAGGCTCTGGAGTAGGTGCCTGGCTTTGGAGTTACCAGGTGGAGGGTGGGCCAGCGGCAGAGGAAGCAGGGGACAGAGATGGCCTCAGCTTGCTCCCCACTGGGCCTGAGGGCAAAGGTTGGCCTCCCTGGACAAGGCTGGTTTTGTTGCCTGGTTCCTCCTACGCCTTGTAAACTTGAAGAGGCCCTTGCAGGGTAAATGGTGCTATTTGACTTGCATGTTTGCTTGAGGGATTTGTGGGGCCTCCTAGTCCTCTGCATGATTTATCTCGGAGGAAATGAGGCAGCCCTGGGCCAGGGCCTGGGCCTGGGCCCCTCTCCCACTTGAGAGCAGCAGACAGGTGCTTTGTTCTGTGTGTGTCTGTGCGAGGGGAGGGGCCTGTTCATCTGTTAGAATGCGCCATCTTGGATTCTTCTCGGCTTCCTCAGGCATGCCCAGGAGATCCTGGGTGGAGGATGACAGGCCCTGGCTGGCAAAGCAAAGTGGAGGATGATTTTGTATCATTCTTTCTTTACTAAAATGATGCATATTCTTTGATTAAAAAGGAAAAAGAAGAAATAACCTTCAAACAATAATAAAGGTAATTCCCTCACCTTGGTCTTACTCTAGAAATGACCAACCTCTATGTGAACCCCTTTGGAAGTATCCTTGTAGACATTAGGTTTTTTTGTTTGTTTTTGTTGTTTGTTGTTTTTTCGTGTTTTAACACATATATAAAGTTTTATTTCCTGAAAATTGCCTTTAAAATTGTTTTGTTTTAACCTTATAATGTATCATGGATTTTCTTAAATTTTCTGGGACTTTGAACAACCAACAGGGCATTTCTGTTTCGTTGTCAGTAATGTCTGACCCCTGTTCTGCGTTGTGTATGACGCATTTTGATTGTCAAGACTTTTTCCCTATTACAAACAGTTTTTAAGAGGTCACACATACTTTTTTTTTTAATATTGGGGATCAAATCGAGGGTCTCCCACATGTTGGACAACTGCTTCACCACTGAGCTACACCTCCAGCCCTTTTTATTTTTTGAGACAAGTTCTTGTTAAGTTGCCCAGGCTGGCTTCAACTCGCAATCCTCCTATCTTGGTCTCCCATTCAGCTGGATTACAGGTCACACATACGTCTATCTTTATGCTCTTTAGTATTTATGTTTTCAATATGATTCTTAGTAATTCTAAAATTCCTGAGTTCAAGGCAATGCACATTTTCCTTTTCATAGGTCCTGCTGATTTATTTGGGAAACTTATAAGGTCTCAAGAGTTTCCTCTCCCTTCTTCCTCCTTTCTCTACCTTTAAAATGTACTTTTTTTTTTTTTTTTTTGCCGGGTGTGGTGGCCCACATCTGTAATCCCAGAGACTTGGGAGGCTAAGGCAAGAAGATGGCAAGTTCAACAAAAAATTTTAAAGGCAACTTTCCGGAAATAGAACTTTATATGTGTGTTAAAACATGAAAAAACAACAACAAAATAAAAATAAAATAAAAACAAAAAGGGCTGGGGGAGTAAGTCAGTGGTAGAAAGTCCCCAAGTTCAATCTTCAGTACTGCAAATAAATAAAAATAAAAGGTCTGGAGATGTAGCTCCGTGGTAAAGCACCTAAAAGTTCAGCACCAAAATAAATAAACAGACAAACAAACAAGCTAAAGCCAGACATGGTGGTGCATGCCTGTAATCCCATCAGCTCAGGAGCCTGAGGCAGGAGGACCACAAATTCAAAGCCAGCCTCAGCAATTTAGCAAGGCCCTAGGCAATTCAGTGAGACCCTGTCTCAAAAAATAAAAAAGGACTGGAGATGTAGCTCAGTGGTAATCACCCCCTGGGTTCAATCCTTGTACCAAAAATGAAAAATAAATAGGCTAAAAAATAAAATGTTCTTTTCTCTTTCCTAATTAATTCATGAAAGTTGACTTTCCTTTTCAAGTATCCCAGGTGTTCTCTTCCATCCTCTCTAGCTGGGGAGCTAGACATTTGACTGGAGCTGTGTGTGCATCTGTGCACGTGCATGCCTGTGTGTGGGCGTGTGTGTGGAACTGTTTACTAAGAACATAAAGAAAAAAGACGAAAAGGAAAAATTGTAGACTAATTGGACTGTTTTTCACTTCTTCTGAGTCAACTGTGGCCACGATCTTCCACGTTTCTTCCAAGGCCGGGTAGGACAGCCCAGGCATGATTCTGAGCTCTGCTTGTGAGAGAAGTTGAGGAACGTTTGTGGGGAGGTGGTGTCTGTGAAGAGCCTCCTTGAATGTCTGGCTGCTGTGCTGTGGGAGGGATGAGTCTCTGTGACTCCTGGGCGGCCGTGAGAGTCAGAGGTAGAGGGGCTCAGAGAGGTGGAGTTCTGCTCAGAGTACGCAGGACGTCCTCACGCAGACTTTACACCTGTGCAGTGCACTGAGGTGTGGGGGTGATGGTGGTGGAAACGGGCCAGGGCCTGATGGCTCCCTGGAGGTCTCTTCGGACCCTAGGATCCCTCCACATTGCCAGGTTAAGTATCAGGAAGGATTCCTGGTTCTGCTCTGGGATTTCCCTGACCTGCCTGTCTCACCAGGAATGTGTGGCACATCCTGACTGCCCTGAATTGTCTCTGGGTTGTCATGAGCTCCTCAAGGGGAGTATCTGGGGAGCCATTTTCCTGCCCTGGTTCTAGACTCCATGGCCTACTCTGCCTGGGAAAGCTGGCTCCTGCTGAGCTCAGAAGGAGGCCTCTGCTCTGCCTCCTGTCAGCCACCTTAAAAATTAGTTTCTTACTGAAGCTTGGTACAACTGTAGGAAGGCATCGGGCTGTCCACCCAAGGCTGCCACCTGGTGGGACACTCCGACAATGGCAGCAGGTTCTTTGTTCTGCAGTAAACCAGACTCCCTCCCAGCCAGTGAGGGGCTTAGGGGCTGTGCAGAGCGTAAAGCATCTGAAGTTGGTTTTTAGCCGGCATTTTTGAGGTATTGTCCACAAATCAGGGCAACCCCGTGTAGAGACCGACCTTTTCAGACGTGGATGGGAGGCCTTGGTGATTGAGCAGATGTCTGGAGAGCTCTCCCTCCACCCTGAGTGACTTAGGTAGCCCCTGTTTTCTCAACTCTTAGTGGAGGGCACTGTCAGGTGAGGCCCTTGGTGTCCTCCCGATCACACTGTCTGCACCGGGACAGATTCCGGGCACATTGTCTGGTGCTTTGGGCCCAGTTCTCGTTGCTCAGGTGATTGATGGAAAAGGATAATGATATATCTTCATCTCACACCACACCCAGAAATATATTCCAAGTAGTGTAAAGATTTAAATGGGAGAAATAAAACTTGTGTAGAAAACTTTTTAGAAATAACACCAGAAGAATCCCTGTATGACTTCAAGGTAGGAAGAATTTGTTAAAAGACCAACGCACACAACTATTAGATCTTGGCATATTAAAATGTGTAACTGGGGCACAACAAAAGACCCTGCCAGCCAACTTAAGACATATGTTGGAGACATTTGCATTACAGATAAATAGGAAAGGGTTAGTGCCTGGAATTTGAAAATAGCTCCAGAGACAGGAGAGGGTGAGAGAGGTAAAGAGAGGGAGGGAACGAAGCCAGGAGTCAAAGGATAGGAACATACAATTCATAGGAAAGATGCATAATCCATAAACATAAAGAAAGTTGCTCCAAGTCCAAGCTATAAGTTTTAAAATGAGAGCATGTTTTTGTTTATGAGATTGGCAGTACTTTAAAAAACCTCACCATTTGACAGTAGCCAAGAGTGGCAGGACAAACCAAGTGTCTATGGGGGAATGAGTGGGTAAACAAAATGTGGTGTTTCAGGATATACAGTGAAATATTATTGAGGAAGAAGAAGGCTGTCCAACCCATGTTCCAACGTGGGTGAGCCTTGAGGACATTACACTGCATGAAATAAGCCAGCCGCAAAAAGACAAAATACTCTCTGATCCCACAGATGGGAGGCATCTGAAGTGGTCAGCTTCACAGAGACAAAGTGGAGTGGTGGTTGCTCGGGGCTGGGAAGGGGGACCATGGAGTTGTTTAATGGGTACTGAGTTTCAGTTTTGCAAGATGGGAAAAGTCCTGGAGATTGGTTGCACAACCGAGTGAATGTGCGTAAAACTGCTGAACTGCACGCTTAGAAATGCTTCACATGGGCAAGAGGGTCAGTTTTATGTTGTTGTGTTTTGCCACCAATAACGTAAAAAGAAAAAAATCTGAATGTACTGTACCTTGGCAAGGGTGTGCTGGTGTCAGTCACTCTCAGAGCTTCTCCCACAGCTGGTGGGGGGTGTAAATTGGCATAGCCAGAGCAATTTGGTGCTGTCCAGTAAGTGTAGAAAATCCATATCCCAAGACTTAGCCACTCTGCTCCTAGAGAAAGGAGATGTGTGTGCAACCCTGTTTTTTGGGGGGTACTAGGCATTGAACTCAGGGACACTTGACCACTGAGCCCCATCCCTAGCCCTATCTTGTATTAATTCAGAGACAGGGTCTCACTGAGTTGTTTAGTGCCTCACTTTTGCTGAGGCTGGCTTTGAACTCTCAATCCTCGTGCCTCAGTCTCCTGAGCTGCTGGGATGACAAGTGTTCTCCACTGTACCCAGCCTGAGGACAGTATTATTACTATTAGCAAATATGTGGAGACCATGTGACCATCTCTGGATCAGAAGGAAGAGTGGGACATATTCACACAGTGAAGTGCTGCTTGCATCTACTTGACCAAATCTCAAAAGCAGCAGTGAATAAAAAGCACCTCCGGGGACTGGGGATATACCTCAGTTGGTAGAGTGCTTGCCTCGCATGCACAAGGCCCTGGGTTCAATCCCCAGCACCACAAAAAAAAAAAAAAAAAAAAAAGAAATCATGCAAAAAGTCACCTCCAGTGGCATAGAGAGGCTCCTGCCTTGGTGGTAGTGTCACATTGTGCATGAAGGTGATCAGCAGTAGACTGGCCGGGGGGGGGGGGGGTGGTGAGTCCTTCTGGAGGGGATGGGATAAATGGGAAACTGGGTAAGAGGGGTGTGCTGGGAGCTTTAGCAACCTCTGTAATGGTCTACTTCTCTGTAAACAGTTTGGGGCACGGTACTGTATTAAGATTAAACAGTTGGGTATAGAACATTTGTTACATTGTTAGCTATCCTCTTCTCTATGTGTGGAAGATACATATTTTTTTAAATTTTTTTTTTAAGAAAGAGGACAGTGTGGGGCTCAGCGCCTGGTTTTCCAGCCCGTGTCTTGATTTGTATTCCACTTTTGCCACAGCGAAACTTTTTAATAGAACAATGGAGGTCTTAACTGTTGAGGAACCTGCTTGCCACTTTAAAAAAAAATATTTTTTTTAGTTGTATTTGGACACAATACTTTATTTATTTACTTTTTTGTAGTGCTGAGTCTCGAACCCAGGGCCTCGCATGAGCTAGGCAAGCGCTCTACCACAGAGCCACAACCCCAGCCCCTCACCTGCCACTTTTTAAAATGAGTTTTGTGTTTTGGCGACCTCGTAAGACTTCCTTTGAAGGGAAGAGTTCTACTTAAAAAAAATAAATAAAGACAAGCAAGGCACAAGAATGAGCTGGGGCCTGAGCGGGACTTCGCCTCTGACCGGCTGCGGTCCCAGGGTCTGATCCTAGGTCTTAGGGGAGTGAGCGCCTTCCCTGTTCGGTGATTCTGATTTTTAAATCACATCTGCTTTTCTGTTTCGAGGTACTTGTGTTTTTGAGGCCGACTCTGCCTCTGGAGGAATATTCCATGCTCTCAGGTCCCGGTTCTCTGGGCTGCAAAGATCTTGTGATAACTCAGCCCACGCAGTGAGCCAGGTGATCCCAGGCCGCTGAGCTGCAGGCACTAAGCAAGCCTTTCCGGTTCTCTCCTGTCATTTGAGAAATAAGGAAACTGAAACCCTCAAGTTGGTGACTCACCAAGGGCTCAGGTCCCCTGAGGATTTCAGCAGAAGTCGGCAGGCCCCCCTCACAGCTTCTTAACTCATCTCCCCCTGCCTTTGAATAGCATCCCAAGTGAACTTTAGCTTCTGTAATTCAGAGTAGGGTGCTTCAGAATTCTCCATGGTTTCCTGTTTCTTTCAGGCCATGATCCTCATTGTGGGCTCTTTTCCAAGGCTCTGTGAACTGGATGGCTACAGCTATACTACCCATTCCTTTTTGCTGTTCTTAGCACACATTTGCTGGTTCTGCCCCAGGGCCTTTGTATCTACTCTTCCAGCTGCCAGGTGTGCTCTTGGCCGCTCTTCATTTTGTGTCCAGACAGATGTCACCCTTTTAGAGAGGCATCCCCAGGCCTTAGCCTTCCACTCTGCTGCTCAGTCTCTTCAGCCTGTTATCCTATTTTATTTTTATTTTATTTGATATCCCTTCTCATGCTCTGAGGTCAATTGATTTGATCTGTGTGCCTGTATCCTCCTCCTATTAGGATCAAAGGTCCATGGAGCACAGTCTCTTTCCACCCTGCCTGGTGTCACCAGCACTTAGAACAATACTAGACACTTTAGGTGTTGTTTTCAGGAGTCCCCAGCACCACCTCTGGATTCTTCGATGTGCTGGGAGAACTCACAAGGTCCAGTGTGTAATCGTGGTGGTAAAAATTCACAACCATGGGACATAAAGCCAAATCAGCAAAGGGAGGAAGAGCTACGTGGGGCAAAGTCCGGAGGCAGCCAGGTGCAGGTTTCCAAGAGTCCTCCCCAGGGCAGTCACACTGGACACACCCGACCCCTCCAGCACAGAGTCATGACAGCCCACGTCCAATGGGGCCTCTGGGGCCATCTGCCGGACACCTAGTGCCTGGGCTTTCCACTGGGGGCTGATCACCAGGATGCCCACTGCCTAGCATGTAACAAGATTCCAGACTCCCAGAGAAAGTAGCACAAGCCACACAGCTTGTGTAGTCTGGGCACCACAGGCCACTCTTATCACGTAGGGGACGATTTATATCAGCGTTGAGAGATGTTGCTGGTGTGGGTTCCCGGATGCACCCAGCAAGGAGTCAGCCTTGCTGTGAGCCTGTCCAAGGCGGAGCGTCTCGGCTCTGCCACGTTAACTTTTCTCTGCATGACAATAAATATTTGAGAATGAGCAAATCTGGATGAATCAGCCCAGTGCAGCTGCAGGGCACGTAGGACCAGACACCTCAGGGACTCCTGGAGGCCCGTCCTACGCCTTGTCACCAGGGAGGAGGTCTGTCCTGTCCACCCCGCCCCCCGCCTCTTGTGAGCATAACTCCCTGTGGCCAGGTGCTGAAGCACAACGGGTCATCAGAGATCCTCAACAAGCTGTATGACACGGCCATGGACAAGCTGGAGGGGGTCAAAAAGGACTATGACGCCCTGCGGAAGCGGTACAGCGAGAAGGTCGCCATCCACAACTCAGACCTGAGCCGCCTGGAGCAGTTGGGCGAGGAGAACCAGCGCCTGCTGAAGCAGACAGAGATGCTGACCCAGCAGAGGGACACGGCCATCCAGCTGCAGCACCAGTGCGCCCTGTCCCTGAGGAGGTAGGACCCCAGCAGAGGGCGGTAGGGAGGAGAGCGGCCTAAGAACCAGATGCGTCTTCTCTGTCAGGCTCCCAGCCGCAGCCTGGGGAAGGCGGTGCAGGCTGTAGTGCTTGTCAATCAACAGGTATTTCTGTCTGGGAAACTTTTTTTTTTTTTTTGACACTTAATGTGTCTCGGGAGTTGCATCTTCTTTCTCCCACCTGAGCAACCCAGTGTGTTCTGAGCATTCTGTCTCTTGGGTCTCCCCACAACCCTCTCCTCCTGTCAGTTTTTCAGGGCACCGTGTCTCCTATAATTTTCACTTTCTATTAAGGAATATCATCTTCAGAGATGTGATCCCCTCCCTCTGACGGTGTTGCTTTAAGCGCGATCCTGTAGAACACGAGCTCTCGGGAGCATTTCTTGAAAGGTGTTCTCTGGGTATAAATAGGTTGGGGAATTGCTGGATTGAGCCCAGATGGATTTCCCTGCTGCAGGACTTGCGAGAGCTTTGATTTGTCCCAGAGAGGACCAAGATGTAGAGGCCTTCAGGAACCCACAGAGATGGTTTGTGATAGAGCCCCTTGCAGGATTACTGTTCTCTAAGAACACATTTTGGGACATGCTACTTTAGAGTAGCAACTCTGACTCTCGGGTTGCCCGCGTGGAAGGTGCAACCTGGCCTAGGCGGACCAAGCTAACCTCGTGACTTTGGTCCCTTGCTCACAGTGCCAGGCCGTACCGTCCCTGTCTGTAAAATGAGGAGGTTGGAGCAAATCATCATTAAGGCTTGTCCGTGTCCTCTGTTGAGATTCTGACATTGTTTGTTTGTTTTTTTTCCTTCAAAATAAAGTGGTTTGACATGGAAGGAATATGCAGTTATTTCTAGTAGAGCAGGGGGTGCGTTGTCCTCAGTTCAACTTCTGGCATTTGTAAAAATTCCAGGCCCACAGCACTGGTGCTCTGTGACCATTCTCCCTTGGGGTGCAGAGAATGACCTCACCCCAAACTTCATGCTTGACTGTTCAGCACAGTGGAGCTGGCGGGAGGTAGCAGAGCAGCCAGACAGCTGACCGGGCAGGTGCTGCCCCTCCCACATCCCGCTGCCTTCCTCCCCCAGGTTCGAGGCCATTCACCATGAGCTGAACAAGGCCACGGCCCAGAACAAGGACCTGCAGTGGGAGATGGAGCTGCTCCAGTCAGAGCTGACGGAGCTGAGGACCACGCAGGTCAAAACCGCGAAGGAGTCCGAGAAGTACAAGGAGGAGCGGGACGCGGTGTACAGCGAGTATAAGCTCATCATGAGCGAGCGTGACCAGGTCATCTCTGAGCTGGACAAGCTGCAGACCGAGGTGGAGCTGGCCGAGTCCAAGCTCAAGAGCAGCACATCTGAGAAGAAGGCGGCCAGCGAGGAGATGGAGGCGCTGCGGCAGGTAGGCTATTCCTCAGCAAGAGGCGGGGCTGGCTGGACCGGCTTCTGAGTGACAGTAGAGAGTTCTCACTGGAGGCCTAAGTGCTGGCAGGTCACTGCTGGGTTCAGGCTCAGTGTTCAGCTCTAGTGGGATACAGCAGGGTGGGTCCAATGGGAAGGGAGGTCCAACCACAGTCCTAGATATCCTGGGAGAAATCAGATGACACTCTAGGTGCTGTCACATCCAAAGCCACCCTTTAAGCTCAGATCAGTTTTGTGCTGAAAGTCAGAGATATCTCAGGCTTGCTCATTATGAAGCAAATCCCAAGTCCAAGTTCCTTTTTTTTTTTAAATGTAGTTGGATACAATCCTTTTATTTATTTAGTTTTATGTGGTGCTGAGGATCGAACCCAGGGCCCCGCATGTGCTAGGTGAGTGTTCTACTGCTGAGCCACAACCCCAGCCCCCAAGTCCAAGTTCTTAGAACCATAGATATGTTGGCCTTATGGGTCAGAGGAACATCCTTTGGGCACTTCTTCTTCTTCTTCTTCTTCTTCTTTTTTTAAAGTTCTGGATGGACCTTTATTTTATTCATTTATTTGTATACGGTGTTGAGAATCTAACCCAGGGCCTCACGCATGCAAAGTACATGCTCTCCCACTGAGCCGCAGTCCCAGTCCTCCTCTGGGCACTTCTGACCAACACTGCTCTTCACAAGGTTGCCCCAGGCCCCTGCTGAGATGTGCTAGTAGGCTGAGCCTGGCCCCCTGGGGGTGGTTCCTCTGGGGTTGGGGGACTGGGGTGTTCAGTGGCACTGAGACTAGGTCACTCAACTCATCTCTGAGTGATTTCTGTGGATTCTTCACAATCTTCCTACCAGGCCACCTCCATCCCCACTGCCACCTTAGCACTGATGCTTCTACCCTGAGCTCCCCTACTCTGCTGGGGTGAGGACAGCATGGGAGATTCTCTTTGCATTGTGTGTGTCAGTGTGGCTCGGAGTGATCTGGCCTGGTTATAACAGATCGTGCCCCGCCACTGCCCCCTGGTCTTCATTACTGACCTGTTTAGGACCAGGGTGAATGCTGTGACACTGTTTTACGAATGGGCCAAATAACAGCAGTTTCATACAAGGGGACTGGGACCTGTGCAGACCATTAGGTGAGAGCCAATGTGAAGAGGAGTATTTACTTGTATTCATTATTTATTGATTTTTGTGCTGGGGATGGAAGTCAGGGCCCTGTGCATGCTAGGCGAGCTCTCTACCACGGAGCCACACTCTCAGCCCCTACTTTGATGAAATTTTTGTAAAGAACATTATGAGAAGGAATTTTAGGTTGATAATAAGATAATACACCAGAGCTCAGTAGGTGTCCTAGGTGAGGGCTCCTTTTCACATCCTGGTGTCTGAGCACTTAATCTTGAGTGAAATGTTGATATCAGATTAGAAAAACAAAATGGTACAGAAGAAAACTCTGAAAAGACCTAGTCAGTCACCAGACTAGAAGGTCACAGAAGGTTGTTTATACACAACCTGTGATAGGACACGGAGCCCACGTGGATGGGTTTTTGAGATCATCGGAGTGACCTGTGAAGACCGTGGACATCTAGGAGCATGGGAAAGTAGAGCACCCAACCCCCGTCCCCCGGCACTCCAGGTGTGCCCTTCAGCCCAGCGCCTGCCCTGCACAGGGGGTGTTGGCTGGGCCTCAGGCCTGCCTGTCAGCTGAGACAGGAACCCTTTCCAGGCATTGTTCCGAGTCAGTGGGCAGGAGGTGACCAGAACCCCCTCCCCCACCCCGAGGCTTCCAGAGCTGAAAGCCCCAGCGCCCTCTCCCGCTGCTGCTGTGGTTCCATGTATAGTACTGCTCCCTGCCACCCAGGGGAGGCCAGGTCTGTGGCCCCGGCCATCCCGGCTTGGGGTCAGACCCCACCCTCCTCAGGATCCCAGCTGGTCTAGCTCTTGGCTTGCAGGAGGTCTTGATTCTGCCCAGCCAGGGAGTGGTGCTTTCTGGACTTGTGCTTTTCTCCACTCTGTTCCCCTCTCTCTGTGCCTCCCTCTTCATTGTCTATGACCTGAGAGGCCTCTGTTCTGTCCAGTGCCCAGAGTGGGTATATCCTCAGGGGCTACTGTCATGACAAGGTTGCTCTCCCTGCCATCAGCTGGCCTGGTCTCGTGAAGGCCATTGCTTTTAGGAGGATGGAGGAAGAAGTTCCCCCAGGTTCTAATTCCCCCCTGAGCTCCACTAATAGAACATTGTCACCTAGAAGGCCAGCACAGCCACTCTGGCTCACAGTGGCTTTTCTGTCCCTGTAGCCGTCCTAATGCAGTTGCATATCCACCCACAAGTCCAGTTTGAGGAGCTGAGTTTGGCTGTGGAGGCTGAGCAGTGTGATGAGGCTGCAGACACTTGGGCAGAGGGCTCTGACGGCAGGGGCTGCCAGAATAGAAGCCACCTGCCCACCTGGGAGCGTCTGTTGAAAGCCACCACACCTGCATTCCACCTTCTCTCTGGGACCTTGGAGTGGGCTCTGCCATCTCTTTTCCAAGTGCACCAAAGCCAGACAGGAAGAAGTCATAGGCAGTGTGTATGAGGACTGCGGTCTGATGTGTGGGGCAGGGACCTGGGGCAGGTCATCGCCAGGATCCTGGGCTTCGTCATTAGCACCATCAAGGAATCGGGCAAAGATTACTCCAGTCTCGTCCTCCAAATTCCTCTGTCCTTTTAAAGATATCTCATTACTCCCCACCCCCACTCTAAAACTCTTAAGGAAACTGGGGGGAATTCATTTTGGAGAAAAACAGTGCCAAGGAGCCCGTGGAGAGGAGTCTCGGGGGAAAGGGCAGGAGCCGCTCCATTCCCCAGCGTGGGCTTTTCTGTGTGTTTCAACCTCTGTCTCTGGGTTGAGATTATCATCCAGCGCAAAATGGAAAAACCTTTCAGGAAATCAAATATAAACATGTTTCATATTTAAAACACGCATGTGTATATTACCCAACATTCAACACAATGTAGATTTTTAAAAAAATGTGATCGTTCAATGTATTATTTATTATATCAAATTATTGATAGAATTAGTACAAATAGTCTTTAATTTTTTCAAGGTTATTTTTGTGCTCGATGCAGCATAAAAATAGGGGAAGAATTGAAACTAAAATAATTAGCATCCATCTTGGGCAACAGAAGTTCTGAGCAAAGCATGCCACCATGTCACTCTTGGGTTACAAAACACTTTTTGTCCAAATTTCCCCCTGGTTCCTGCTGACTGTACTTGAGCAACGAAGGTTAGTTATGAGCCTATTCCAGGCTGATGACCGGTTTCCATGGTCTCCTTCCCCACTGAGCCTCCTGGTGAGAACTAACCGTAGCAACTTAGACCCTGTCTCAAAATAAAATGAAAAAGTAGAGATGTAGTTGTGGTAGAACGCCCCTGGGTTCCATCCCAAGTACTGCAAAAAGACAAAAAACCCCAAAACTTAGATGCACAGTATTCACAAGCAAAAATTCTGGAGTATTTTCATTTTTTATAAAAACTCAGTGTGCGCATTATAGACACTAGTACTGCAGACATGGGGGGCAGGTGGGAGGAGAAGTTATGACCAACCCTTGTCCCCTTCACTGCCTCACATCATCACATTTTGTCCCTAAAGCTCCCTTTTTCTAAGTTTATTATTTAATTGGTACATTATAGTTAGACATAAAAATGGAATTCATTGTGACATTCACACACGGCACACTTTTGAAATCTTGACGGCTCTTCAGCGCTTTGCAGTGGCCTGTTAGATATAAACCATGGAAGTGGCAGGACGAGCTCGGGCAAAGCACTCATGGAGACATTCCACCCAGGCTGTCGAGGCCATAGCTGGGTACGGCCTGGGGTTCAGGTGCAGACTGGTGTGAGACTGTGAGAGTCTGGGTTGACTCTCGCCTAGTGCCACTTGTGGTCTGACCATGTCTGTCAGTGTGCCGTGTACGGGGTCCCGTGTAGGAGAGGGTGTGCTAGATTTAGTGTTCCCTCCACGCAGCTCTAGAGGAGCAGACCCACCTCTGCATTGGGAGGAGGGGGCTTCCACTCCAGGAGTCAGCAGCATTCCCCCCCCACCCCCTGCCTGTCTCTCACCCGCAGATCAAAGACACGGTGACAATGGATGCTGGGAGAGCCAACAAGGAGGTGGAGATCCTTCGAAAGCAGTGCAAGGCTCTGTGCCAGGAGCTGAAGGAAGCCCTGCAGGAGGCCGATGTGGCCAAGTGCCGCCGGGACTGGGCCTTCCAGGAGCGGGACAAGATTGTGGCGGAGCGCGACAGCATCCGGTATGGGTACCTTGGGCCAGGCGTGAGCTTACGTTTCCCCAGGTCACGCCAAGGTCTGTTGGGAGGGTCAGAATTGGACACTGTATGTCCAGGTAGGGTGGCAGGGACCTGGGCTCCTCCCTCTCACCCCTGGCTGACGTTCAGACCTCACCTCTTGGCTTTGGAGTTTTGCACTGTGTCTCTCCTTCCTGTTTAACTTCACCCCAGACATCCTGAGTGTGTGCGTGTCCAGGTGAGACCCCTGAGAAGTGGCACAGGGCTGGCCACTTTGAGGGCTTCTCATGACAGTAGCACATTGGGAAATGCATTCTTTCAGCATATTTACTAGGTGCCAACTATATGCAGGATTGTAGATCCCTTGAGCATAAAGACCATGATGTTCATGACATGTTGAGCAGCTTGGATGGGGGGCAGCGGGGGATGCATGGATGTTATGTCTGGGGCCTCAGCCAGGGCTGTCCTCGGGCACAGGAGCTCTCCTGAGAAAGTGTGGCATTCAGGCTAGAACTTGGAGCTTGAATGGGGCTTTTCAGGTGATGAGGAGGATGGCACTGGGAAGAGAGGTCATTGAGGGGTTTCTGGAAGATCCCCTGAGGCTGTTTGGGTAGAGACCTATGGCCCTGGGGGCTGGTCAGAGGCCCCACCAGTGGAGAGAAGCGAGGTGCCCTCCGGGGCATGGAGGGAGTACTGAGGCCTAGTGGGGCTTCCTGTCTGCTCCTTTTCTGACCTGAGCTGCAGGTTTCTCCCAGTTCTGAACTGGGCTCTGATCAAGACAGGGAAGGTTTGACTCTGTGGAGAGGTGAGGACCAGCCCCCGGGACACATCCAGTGCTGGAGATGGCAAAGAGCACAGCCATCTTCTGCTCCCTGATGGGTCATGTGTCCCCACCTCCCTGGATGGCTGATACAAGCTGTGGTCCCCTTTTGCATAGTCCCACTGAGCTCACACATTGCACTTGGACAAAGCTCAGGGTGGCCAGGATGTGTGAGGATCAGGTTCTGGCTGAGTGGGCTCCCAGCCTAGGTGTAGGGTTGGGGTGCGTCTAGAAAGCCCTGCGTGCAGGTGGCTAAGGGATGTGAGGTGAGTGCTGAAGAGGGGGCCTTCCAGGCATCTGGGGTGCTTCACTGCAGAGGAGAGCCACTCCCCTCCCCCAAGCCTGAGTTAGAATAAGTGAGCACGTGCAGACGATGGTTCTTAACCTCAGGCTCACCGAGAGTGGCGCAGAAGGAGTAGAGGTCACTAGGAACCTGGTGACTGTGGGGTTTCCAAGCACTCCTTCTGGGGGTGAGGCATGTGCCTGCAGGTGTTTGGGAAGGGGCCTGCCGGGCTGTTTGCTACTGACATAAGCCCTTCCTCCGTCCCCCTACCCCTCAAGGTCACCTTGCCCTCTGCCTTCCCTGCCAGGACACTGTGTGATAACCTGCGGCGGGAACGGGACCGGGCAGTGAGTGAGCTGGCTGAGGCCCTGCGCAGCCTGGATGACACTCGGAAACAGAAGAACGACGTCAGCCGGGAGCTTAAGGAGCTCAAGTAGGCTTGGGTGGGCATGTACTGTGACCATGACATCCCTGCTCCCTGCAGAGCACTGAACCCAGAGCACACTGGGCTTGTCCCTGTGTGCAGACCTTGCATCCGTCCCTTCACCTTGCCTCACTTTGTCATTCTGTGAAATGGTCCAGGTCAGTTCCGTCCCCCTGTTAGCAGTAAGACTTCTTAGACCAGCACAGAAGACAGCCGCAGTCTGTGATAAGCCCGCAGGGGTGGAACAGGTTGTTCTGCTTGTGTTCTCTGGATGCCATTACTAAGACTATTTGGGATGTCAGGCACTCTCTCCTTGGTCACAGTACCTCCCAGAGCGTCATCTAAACACTTGGGACCACTAGCAGAGGACTGACAATACCAAGTTCAGAGTTTAAAAATTGAAATTGGCGGAGTCCAGTAACCACACTGCGGTCTAGAACCAGACTCTTGTCTGGTGTGCCGTCGTGGAGACAGATGGAACAGTGTGCCGAGCTCTTGGTGCACAGCGTTGGCTGCACTGGCCTGGAAAGAGGACTGGAGGCTGAGAAGCCTTCTAGAATTTGCCAGGGGGAGCCCAGCTGAGCCATCCATATAGACCTGGGAGCCTGCAGGACACAAGAGCAGTTCACACAGATACCAGGATCCCAGTGGGTATCATGGATAAATTGGAAAGGTAGCCTGGGCCCAGATTTTAGAAAGAAGGGCATCACACGTAAGTCATTGGGGGGTTGACGGGTTTCTGAGTCTTTTTTTTTTTTCCCATTCTCTTTGCTAGGTCTTCTTAAGAGCTAAAGTTTAAATTTTTGATGAACTAATTTATTTATTTAAAAAAAAAAAACTCATAATGATTTATGTCTAAGACCTTTCACATAGTCCTAGAACTCAAAGATATTCTCTTGTTTTCCTTATAAAAAGTTTTATAGTTTCATGTTATGTATTTGAATTTGTGGTATGTTTCGAGTTTGTGTGGAGGGAAGGGCTTTAGTTGAGGTTCCTTGTTTTCCATGGTGTCCTGCTGTCCGGCATCATTGACCCAGGACTGTCTTTTTTTTTAACCTTAATTTACTTCTTTGTGGTGCTGAAGATCAAACCCAGTTTCTCACATCTGCTAGGCAAGTGCTCTACCACTGAGCCACACCCCCAGTCCCCGGGATTGCCCTCTTGTTGATCACATCTGCACCTTGGTATTTGTGTGGCGCCATTTCCAGGTCCCTTGTTCTGTTCCATTGATCTGCGTGTCCGTCTCTCTGCGGTATCACATAGTCTTCATCATAGTTGGTTTTCAGGAAGTCTTAAGACCAGGTAGAGTGACTCCTCCCCCTTGATTGTCCCATTTTCAAAATGGTCAGCTCTTCTCATTCCTTTTCGTGTACTATTTGGGAATAATTTTGTCTGTATTTAAAAAAAAGTCTCAATGGCATTTTGACCTGAACTGCTTTAAGCCTCTCGATAAATTTGGGGAGAATCTGTCTTTTTACAAAAGCCCCTGTGAAAGCCCTCTGATAACCCAGGAAGCCTTGGCTGGCCCTCCAGGCGTGGTGGAAGCTGGCCTAGAGTACAAGAAGGGAGCCCCGGAGGGCTTTCGTGAATGGCAACCCTGGCGTGGAGTTGTGATGCCAGGGGATGTTTTTGCTTTCCAAAGGGCCATCGCCATAGTTCTCTCTGTTCACAGGGAGCAGATGGAATCCCAGTTGGAAAAGGAGGCCCGATTCCGGCAGCTGATGGCCCACAGCTCCCACGACTCGGCCATCGATACAGATTCCATGGAGTGGGAAACAGAAGTCGTCGAGTTTGAAAGGGAGACGGTGAGCTGCCTTGGATGGCTTTTCTCCCCGTGCTTGACAAGAAGACCAGGGATGGCCCTCTGGCGGTGTCTCCGTTTCACTGCTACCATTTCAGAGGACCAGCCTTTTAAAAATTTTTCATTTATTTTTGTTTAGTTGTAGATGGACACAATATCTTTATTTATTTTTATGTGGTGCTGAGGATCCAACCCAGTGCCTCACACATGCTAGGCAAGCGCTCTACCACTCAGCCCCAGCCCCAGCCCCAGGACCAGCTTTTTCCCCTGGGGTGGAAGTCCATCCTTTCTTGCAGCGGTCCGAGATGGGCTGTAGCAGTTGGTGTCCCGTGCCTCACAGTGTGCTGCATAGCCCAGCAGAGGGAGGAGTGGAGCGCAGGGGAGGTGCTGGCGGGGATGTGTGTCTGCAGGGGCCAGAGCGGGCAGGTCGCAGCTCCCCCCAGCCTTCCATTCTGGGGACTGAGTGAGTGTGGCTTGGGGGCTTAGGAGCCAAATGTTTCTGCTCACTGCTTGGTAAAGTGTGCTGCTGCTGTCCCGACAGGAGGAGGTTGACTTGAAGGCACTTGGGTTTGACATGGCAGAAGGTGTGAATGAGCCTTGTTTCCCAGGGGACTGTGGCATATTTGTCACGAAAGTGGACAAAGGAAGCATTGCTGATGGCCGCTTAAGGTAAGAGTTAAGGATGTCTGGGTCCAATGCAAGAGGACTTGGAGAGTCGGGTAGTGCTGGGATGAATGGATCCCAGCATCTGGGGATTCAGAGTCACTCTGAGGCCTCAGGCTCAACTGCTAAGATTGGTTTAAAGGGAGACACTGTGTCTCTCAGTTGTCTCTGAATCTGGTTTTTCTCTAGTTACCAAGGGTTGTCTCTTGGCAGAGGGCTCAGGTGGGATGTGTTGAAGCCGAGGACTTGTGCCACGTTCTCATTCCATGAGTTGTATTTACTAAGTACTGGATAAGCACTTTATATTTATAGAATTTATTTATATTTATATTTATATTTATATTTATATTTATATTTATATTTATATTTATGAGTTGATTGATCTTTGCAGTCCTGTAAAGTCAGTGCAGTTGTTGGTCCTATTTTATAGATGAGGACACTTGACACACAGAACAGCTAGGTCCTCCAGCTAGTAAGCGGCAGAGCCAGGATTTGAGCTCAGGTTGTCTAGCTCCAGCCTCTGTAAACTTAACCACCGTATGCTCCAGGGAGAGGAGCTCTTTCTGAATGTGAACGCAGGGCAACTGCTTTTTTTTTTTTGGCATTTGACCCCTGAATGGGAGTGGTGGGGTGACCCAAAGGGCCCAGGATCCTTGTGATTGCCAGTCGGGCTGTGTCTCTCCTCAGGGTCAACGACTGGCTGCTGAGAATCAACGATGTGGACCTCATCAACAAGGACAAGAAGCAGGCCATCAAGGCCCTCCTCAATGGAGAGGGGGCCATCAACATGGTCGTGCGGCGGAGGAAGTCCCTGGGTGGGAAGGTGGTCACACCCCTGCACATAAACCTCAGTGGACAGAAAGGTAGGGAGCCTGCAGAGGTGGCAGGTGCCCTTTCTGGCTGGCAGGGCTTGCGTGTTTGCAGAAGCACATCATTCTCAGGCATGAGTTGTTGATGCCATTTAAATGCAGCCTGTGTGCTTTCCTGGCAGGGGGTTGTCTGGGTCTCCAGTGTCTGATTCACCAGACTGGGTGTGACTGAGCCCCCTTATGGGTGTGACCAGGTGGGGGGTACTGGGCTGGACAGTGTGCAGTCTGCTGACCTCCCCTTTTATAAGTTTCATTAACCAAGATGGGGTGGGGCCAGGTGCTGTGGCACACTCCTGTAATCCCAGCAGCTTGGGAGGCTGAGGCAGGAGGATCATAAGTTCAAAGCCAGCCATAGGCACTCAGCAACTCTGTGAGACTCTGTCTCAAACTAAAATACAAAGTAGGGCTGGGGATGTGGCTCAGTGATTGAATGCCCCTGGGTTCAATCCCTGGTACCTCAAAAAAAAAAAAAAATGGGGTGGGGCAGCCAGAACAGGGTTGCCCACTACCATCCTGTGGCTTGCAGACAGCGGCATCAGTCTGGAGAGTGGAGTATATGCTGCTGCTGTGGTACCTGGAAGCCCTGCTGCCAAAGAAGGGTCCCTCGCCGTGGGAGACAGGATTGTGGCGGTGAGTTTCAAGGATGGAGCCAGGCTGTCTGCTGCTCGCATATGGCTGGGTTACGTATGAGAGGTTTGAGCAAGAAGTCACGAGCAGAGTTTTCATACGTCCCTTGTTCTTGGGCATTGCACCATGTTAACATTCAAAAAGTAATCATTCCCCCCAACAGTGTCAAAATACTACTGCAGTAAACACTAGAAAATTATGAAATACAGAAAATGCCTAGGAAGGAAATAACAAACGTTTGTATTATTACCACATAGAGATAATATTTGCTTTTTTCCCCCCCTCCTTCCTGTGGTACTGGAGATTGAACCCAGGGGCACTTAACCACTGAGCTATATCCCTACCCTTTTTTATTTTTTATTTTCAAAATAAATTGGACATGCTGGCCTTGAACTTGCAATCCTCCTGCCTCAACCTCTCCTTCTCAGAAGGAGTTATATGTACTTCATTCACCATTCCAAGACTTTTGGACTTTGAAATAGTTACAAGTTACCAAGAGAATACAGGGAAGTCTGACCTGCCCCTCACCCGGCTCCCCCTCCATCAAAGCCAGCAGGCTGACTGTGGTGCAGCAGGTGTGCGTGGTTTGTGGTTTTCTGATACATCGTTTTGTGTAACCACTGCTACAGTCAGATGCGGACCAGGGGTCACCACCCCAGAGGCCTCCCTCCTGTCACCCCTTTACAGTCAGGCCCCCCTCTGCCCCAGTATCCCTTTTTTCTGGCACCTGATTTGTTCTTCATGATAATTTTGTCGTTTTGAGAACGTCGTATAAATGGAACCTTATAGTGGGTGACTTTGGGGTGGCTTTCACTCAGCATCAAGCCTGTCAGGACCATCGGGGGTTGCATGTGCCAACAGTTTGTTCCTTGTCATTGCTGAGCAATGACAGTGTTCCACAGTTTAGCCATCTACGGTCACACGTGTACTTTGAGGAAAGGTTTGAGTGTATCTGAGGGATGTGGACAGACTCGAGACGGGTCTCGGGCTGTTGGTCTCCTCTCAACGGTGGCAGTGCCTCATTGCCTGTGGTGCTTTCTGGCTTACGTGACCTGGCATGGCTTTGGTCTCGACATGCTGGTTTGTCAGCTCTTTCATACACGAAGGATGAAGCTGGGATGTTCCACGCTGCTGATCTGGGCATCCCAGGGTCGGATGTTTCCCTGGGGTCTCTGGTGTTCTGGTCCCAGGAGGAAGGCCCCTTCCCCCGGAATGCTGTGAAGGCTTGGGTTTCATTTGCTCAGAAGCCCCTGACTGACTCTGGGCCTCCCTGAGGAGGGGCTTTCACTCCTTCACCCGCTCCTGACTTTGGTACCTTGCACACCCAGACCTGCTGTCCTCCCTGGGTGGTATGTGGCTGAGCCTCTGTCCTGGCAGCCCTGAGAAGAGGGCTGAGGCTTCCCGGCCAGTGGATCTGAACAGCTCTCTGTTTGGCCCTAGATCAATGGCATCGCACTGGACAACAAGTCCCTGAATGAATGTGAATCTCTGCTGCGCAGTTGCCAGGACTCCTTGACCCTCTCCCTCCTGAAGGTAAGGACCCTGCAGCCAGCTCTGCTCTCACCACTGAGGCGGTGGCCAGAGCCTCAGCTCCAACTCCAGCCTACTGCTCAGCGTCGTGGGGATCCTTGAAAAAAAAGGCACCAGTGTACAAAATGCAGAGTGTGCACAAGGCCTGGCTGGGTCCTGGCTGTATCCTGGTTGAAAATCAACAACAACAAAAAACAGCTGCAAAGACCGTTTTGGGGACAGTGGGTACAGCTGAATCTGGACTGGATCATTGGATGACAATAGAAAATTATTACGTCTGATGACGACATTGGAGTTATATATGGGGAATGAGTTTATTTGAGGAGGTACAAGCTAAAGTTGTTAGTGAAATGTGAAGCTACAGCTTAGCTTTTCCAGTGATCTGCAGTATCACTATAATCAGACATTCAAGACAGCTTGGTAAAATCTTATGGAGTCCAGTTGGTGGGTATTCATTATACTTTCCTGTCAATTTTTCTACTTAGCTGAAAAGATAAATCAAAGAAAGTTAGAAAAAAATAGGCCCATCCATTTCATTAAGAGTAGTTTTCTAAACTACTCAGTTACTATCAAGTTAATAGACTCTTGGGGCAGCTGTTTGAGGTTGATGTAGTCTCATGTTTTCCCTGAACCAAGCCTCACCACCTCCCTACCCTCCACCCCAGGCTGTCCCTGTTATTGGCATCTGTGTTAGCTGGTACTCTTGTTCCCATTGAGGGGCCAGTGTTGATGCATTAGTGAACTTAAGTGCACAGGTTACCTGAGGATTCATTTTTTCCCTGACCTTGGTGTGGTATGGGAGATTGAGCCCTGGTCATTGTACATGATAGACAGGCGCTCTGCTGCTGAGCTCCCTCCCAGCCTGAGGGTTCACTCTGATGCTGTATATCCTGTGGCTTTTGACAAACATATCCTTATGTGTATGCACCATGACAGTGTCATGTAGGATAGATAGCTTCATGGCCCTGTAAATTCCTGTGCTCTGCCCGGTCATCTCTCCCTTCTCAGGCCTCTGACATCCACTGATCCTTGCGCTGCCTGCAGACTCTTGCCCTTCCCAGAAGGTCATGTGGATGGAGTCATGCCGCAGTCAGCCTTTCCTCATGGCCTTCTCGACTTAGTAATGTGCATTAGGTTCCTTCATGTCTTTCCGTGGCTTGACAGCTCATGTCCTTTTAGTGACGATCAATATACCATCACCTGTGTTTTCCGTGAGAGATTTTTAGTGTTTAGACTGATCAAAGAAAGTGCTCAAAGTCATGGGGAATCCTATAAATATCACAGAACTTTATAGTTCTGTGCATTTGAAGTGGCGGAGGCTGCGAGGAGACTTTACCATCAGGGGCCGTGTGCATGCATGTGCGTTCGCCTGCATGTGCCTGTTGGTCCCTTTTGGGTGGGGGGTGGCCCAGCCTGCTCTGCTGTGGGGACGATTATCAGCGGCAACTCCAGGCCCTGCTGCCTCTTTTTTTCACCCCTCTGCACCCCTACTTAGGTGTTCCCTCAGAGCTCCTCGTGGAGCGGCCAGAACATCTTTGAAAACATCAAGGACTCTGATAAGATGCTGAGTCTTCGGACCCACGGCCTGGAGGCTCAGGCTCATCACAAGCGGAACTTGATGCAGCACCACAGCTCCACGCAGACGGAGCTCTTCTGTGCTGGGCTGGAAGACAGGAAGGAGCCGGGGCCTCCCGGAGGCAGCACCTCCTTTCTACACAAACCATTCCCTGGGGGCCCCTTTTCAGTCTCCCCCCAGACCTGTCCCAGCACCTCCGAGCGCAGCCTGAGCTCCTTCCACTCCGATGCCTCTGGGGATCGTGGCTACGGGCTGGTGGACATGCGGAGCAGGCGGCCCCTGCTGCCCTTTGAGACCGAGGTGGGCCCCTGTGGGGTGGTGGAAGCCCCTCTGGACAAGGTGGATGCTGAGGGCTCCAACAGCGGTGGGACCTGGCCCAAGGCCGTGCTCGGCTCCACAGCAGGGCCGGAGAAGCTCTCCGTTTACAAGAAGCCAAAGCAAAGAAAGTCTATCTTTGACCCAAACACTTTTAAACGTCCCCAGACGCCCCCCAAAATAGACTATTTGCTCCCAGGCCCTGGGCCTATTCACTCCCCCCAGCCCTCCAAGAGGATGGGGCCTCTGACACCCCCAAAGCCCCCCAGGAGAAGCGACTCCATCAAGTTCCAGCACAGACTGGAAACCAGTTCTGAGTCAGAGGCCACACTGGTGGGCAGCTCTCCATCTACCAGCCCACCAAGTGCCCCGCCCCCGGACACTGACCTCGGAGAACCCATGCATGCATCACCCCCTCGCAAGGCCAGGGTCCGCATCGCCTCCAGCTACTACCCTGAAGGGGATGGGGACTCCTCCTACCTGCCAGCCAAGAAGTCCTGTGATGAGGACCTCACTTCCCAGAAGGCAGATGAGCTGGGGCAGAAGCGCCGCCGGCCAAAGTCTGCGCCTAGTTTTCGGCCCAAGCTTGCTCCGGTAGTGATTCCTGCTCAATTCCTGGAGGTAGAGCTCAGCCCTGGGTGGGGGGAGTTGGCCATGGGAATCCTGCAGAGTGGCCCTGCACTGGCGTCCCCACTTGTGCTAGACTGGCTTTTTCACTGTTAACTTGTGTGCACGTGGGGGAGTGGTCTGGGGTGGAGGGAAGCACAGAGGACATTTGCTTAGACATAGCGTTTGATATGCTTTTTCAATAAGAAGCCTTTGAACTTGTACCACAAAGTCAAGTGACACAGACTTGCACTTGAAGGGTTTGAAGACATGAGTGGCATGTGAGACTATTTACAGGCAGTAGGGTGGTCTGATCATGTGTGCTGTAGTTGTTTCTAGAAGGGAGCGATTGCCGGGAGCCAAGACCCTCCGAGGCACCAGTGTATGCTGAGGCATGCAGTTGGGAGCCGGTTGCGTGCCCACCTGCTCACCTTCCACCCCCAGAGGCTGTTTCTTGGAAAGGGTAGAGTCTTCCTTTGCAGTTGTCTTCAGAAGGGCTTGTGAAGGAAGCTGTGTGAGGCAACGTGAGTGGGCAGTGACTTCTGCCCTACTGCTCACCTCCTCTGCTGGAGTAGAAGGAGCTCATGCGTGAGGGACAGAAGTTGGCTTGCACATAGACCCACTATCTCCAGAAAATACTCCTTGTCTTTGATTCTACAGGAGCAGAAGTGCATCCCAGCTAGTGGAGAGCTCTCCCCCGAGGTGCAGGAGTGGTCCCCTTACTCACCAGGGCATTCCAGCCGGCATGGGAACCCCCCGCTCTACCCCAACAGGCCATCCGTGGGTGAGTGGGCTGGACAGGGGCTGGGAAAAGGGTCAGCTGTGTGGTCTCCAGGGAGAGGGGAGGCACATATTTCATGGCTGTCATGGGTCTTCAACCTGGAGGCCCAGAGAAACAGGAATTGCTGCTCTGTCCAGACTGGTTGATCATCCATGTCATATCTTAATTTGTCGGAACTAACTTGCTTGTCCCCACGGCAGCCTGGGCAATGGTGCAAGAGGGATCTCCCTTTTTACAGGTGGGGAAAGTCCAATAGCCAAAGCCAGTTAGCAAATTGGTGGTTAAAACTCTTATTTCCCTATAATAGAGTTTTTTTTCCCCAAAAGACTGTGGCCACCACCCTGGTGTACAGGAGAGGGTGTAGGCAAGTCCAGGGCTATCTGGGCAGGTGCTTTGGGGGCCATTGTTCTCATCCAGCCCATTTCTAGGAACTGTTCCCCGGAGCATGACCCCCAGCACTGCTGTGAGCTCCATCCTGCGGAACCCCATCTACACTGTGCGCAGCCACAGGGTTGGCCCCTGCAGCTCTCCACCTGTGCCCCGAGATGCTGGCCCCCAGGGCTTGCCTCCCAGGTATGCAAAGGTACCCTACCCTTTCCTGTGCTCTAGTCGTCCAGTGCCACAGGTGCAGAGAGGCTGTGGGCAGAGAAGCTTCCTTGGCTAGCTGGGAAGAGCCTGGGTGGAGCTCCTCTGTGAGTTCACCAGCGTGGATTCTCAACAGGTGATAGTGACAGCAGCTCATGTCCTGGTTGCCATGCTCAGACCTTCAGCCACACCCTCTTCGCTAGAGGCTTCTGAGCTAAATACTTTTATATTGTCTCTGCTGTAGGGATGAGAGCTTTTAAAAGTGAATGGGGCAAAACTGCATTCAGGGATCATTTCTATATTTCATTATTAGAAAACTTCCTTGGATTGTGTAGAGCACTGATGAATCTCATTTATTAAATGAGAAACCTAACATAAAAAAAGATGAACTCTAGATAGGGCAGAGGGGTGGGAGGGGAAGGGAGGGGCATGGGGTTAGCAATGATGGTGGAATGTGATGGACATTATTATCCAAAGTACATGTACCAAGGCACGAATTGGTGTGAGTATACTTTGTACAACTAGAGATATTAAAAATGGTGCTCTGTATGTGTAATACATTCCGCTGTCATATATAAATAAAAATAATTAAATAAATAAAATAAAAACTTTAAAAAAAAGGAAGGAATAAAAACTAAAATAAATAATTAAATAAATTAGCAAACCCAAGTTGTCAAAAAGTAGGTAGGCTGACTCAAGATCACTCTTACAAATTTTTATTGAGCACCTTTTATGTTCCAAGAACTAGACTAGTGCTGAGGGGAGACCGTGGTGGACCACAGAGATGAGCTTCCTACTCATGGGGTGCTTTTGTTCAAGTGTGGGAGGCAAATAAACATGTACAGGGTACTTTGAAGTGGTGCCGAGTGGCTCTGAAAACAGTTAAGACAGGGTGACAGGCTGGGCTATGACTAAGAAGACAGTGGCCACTAAGCTGCACAAACTGGGGTGGGGCATCCAGACAGAAGTGTCATTGATGCTGAGGCTGAAATCCTGGGAGCTTGGCAGGCAGGCAGTGAGTCAGGAGGAGACCCCAGGTTGGCCAGCACAAACCTACAGGACCTACAGCCATAATAAAGAGTTGGATTTTCTTTTCCCTAGCCCCCCAACCTTCCACCCCCTTCAGTCCCAGGGATTGAGTCCAAGGCCTTGTGCAGGCTAGAAATGCTCTACCACTGAGCTACACCCCCAGGTCTTTATTTTTTATTTTGAGACATGGTCTCACTGAGCTGCCCAGGCTGCCCTCAAACTTGTGATCCTGCCACCTCAGCGTCCCAAGTAACTGGGGTCCCAGACAGCCATTGCAGCCTGGCTTAGAGTTGGGGTTTTACTCTGAGTATGGCGGAGACCACAGGAGGGCTTTAAGCAGGAAGGTGGGGTCTCTGTACATTGTGGGGACCTGACCGCAGGGAGCCTGACCTGGGTGAGCCCGGGCTTTCGCCACCAGTCCTCTGCTTTCCTAGTTGCACTGTTCAGAGTGACTCATGCAGTACCTCTCCAAGGTCCTGGGGCCCATGCGGCCTCTCCCTGTCCTCCTCCTGGGCCCACCTGGGTTGCAGAGCCTGTTTTCCTTGTAGCAGTCCCTTCCTCCTGGTGAGCCCAATCTGTCGGGGCTGTTGACCTGAATGAAACTTTGGCTTGCCCTGTGTTTGTGGCCCTCTTAGATGCCACCTCTGAGAAGTGGTGGGGCAGGCTGCTGTCCTGGGCCTGTGGTGAAGGAGGCCTAGGCCGTCACAGTTTATCCCTGGTGGCCACCTCTGGTCCTGATCCTCACAAACCCTCCCCTCTGGTTCTCTCCCAGTGTCCAGCACCAGGGCCGCCTGAGCCTGGACCTCAGCCACAGGGCCAGCAGTGACTATGCTGAGATGAGAGCCTCCCACGGGTCCAACTCGCTGCCTTCCAGCGCCCGCCTCGGTAATTACTGCTTGGACCCTGGGCTGCAGCGGGCACCTGCATCCTAATGCCCAGATCTTGTGGTGGGCTGCCCACATGAGCTCTTCTCTCTCCTGGGGCCAAGCACAGCTCCTTCCTTGGAGGGCCGATGACTTTCATACCCACGCTGCACCCGGAGCTATGCTCTTTGCCCGCAGCCTGTGGCCCCTCGGATCCTTGCTTCCTCTCCCTGAACTTGTTGGCTATCCTGGGGTGTTTGTATGGCTGCTCACTCAGGGTCACCTAGAGGAGAGGCTTATATGGCCTTGTAAGGAGACTCTGGGGAAATCTTGGTTGTTGGGGAGAGGAGACCGAGCAGCTGCCTTTATCTCGTGGGTCACCATGAGGGGTGCTCCTGTTCTGGAGACAGACTCCAGGCCTGCCCACTTCTGCCAATACTAGAGTCCAAGTGTCTGTTTCTTGCAACTGCTCCACATCCAGGCTCCCTCAGAGCTGCATGGCAGGCCCAGCTTTGCATGCTACCATCCTGACTGCCAAGCCATGGGAGGGGTCGGGGGTGGTGTTTAATCACAAGGCCTGATGTCCCATCTTCTTTTGGAACAGGGTCTTCCAGTAACTTGCAGTTCAAGGCAGAACGCATTAAGATCCCATTAACGCCGAGGTACCCTCGGTCTGTCATGGGCTCTGACAGAGGTAGGCACTTGTGGGCATGCCCCTCCCGCTGCTCATCCCGCTGCCTCCTTTTGTCCCCGCCTGGGTTCCCCGGGTGAAGATTGTAGTTTGCAAGTCCTTTCAGTCAGTGGGTAAAGGTGTCCTGAGCCCAGGCGGGGCCTGATGCTGGGGGGTGGCAGGCAGCTGTAGCCCAGCGTCCAGACCCTGCGGTTGATGTGGGGCCCCGTGTCCTCGCACCTCTCCTCTCTTGACAGGTTCGTTGTCACATTCCGAATGCAGCACCCCTCCACAGTCGCCCCTCAACATTGACACCCTGTCCACTTGTAGCCAGTCCCAGACCTCCGCCTCCACATTGCCCAGGATTGCTGTCAACCCTGCGTCCCTCGGGGAGCGGAGGAAGGACAGGTGAGTGTGCGAGGGCATCCGTGTCCTGAGGCAACCACTGGATGGTGCATCTGGACCACTAGCCAGGGCTTGGGTGTGGGACGGGGCTTGCTCCTGGAAGCGGCGGGGGGAGGGGGGGGGAGGTTGGAGAATAGTGCTTTGATTTGAAATGGGACTCGGCCAATCTACTTTAGGTCACCTAGCACCTGTGCACCTTGTTCCAGCAAGTCACTAGTATTTTCTGTGGGGCACTTATGTAGGAACTGTGGCCAGCCTGGCCCCAGCGGGAGGGGGTGCATGTGTCACATGCAACCAAGTAACCTGTCAGCACCCTGTCGTGCACAAGAGCCAGGGACTGCTCCCCCTGAGGGAAAAAATTGTGTAATTAAAGATAAGATTGAACACATGTGTCCTGGCTGAGCAGCAGCTTATTAATTAAACATCATCCCTTTTTCCTGATTTTGAAGTTCACTGTCATAGACTTATTATAGAAACTTGGGAGTTAGTTAGAAAAGTAGAAAGAAGGAAAAAGTTACATGGAGTCTCAGAAATTCACTTGTTACACACACACACACATTTTTAATATATGTTTTATTATTTGTCATTTTATATACATAATCATGTCTCCTCTAGTTATTATTATTTTTTTACTCTCCTTTGGTGGCACAAGGGATCGAACCCAGGGCCTTGCTCATGCTAGGCGAGTACTTTGCCACTGAGCTACATCCCCAACCCTGACCTTATATTTTAAGTGATTTAGAGCATTATAAGTATAATTTATTGGGCTGGGGATGTGGCTCAAGCGGTAGCGTGCTTGCCTGGCATGCGTGCGGCCCAGGTTTGGTCCTCAGCACCACATACAAAAATAAAGATGTTGTGTCTGTTGAAAACTAAAAAATAAATATTAAAATCTCTCGTGCTCGCTCTCTCTCTCTCTTACAAAAAAAAAGAATTGCTGAGTTGCATATCAAGAGTTAAACATTAAAAAAAAAAAGAAAGATAAGTATAATTCATTAACATGTTTTACAAAGCAGCATTGTTGTTCCAAGAAAGCTCGTGTGTAGAGTATAAGATTTCAATCATTCAGAAGATTAAGAAATAAAGATCACCTCAGATCACCACACTCACTCCTGGGCAAGGCCCTCCGCAGAAATCTGCATAGGTACAGACGTAAACATGCATGTGGGCTCCGTGTGGCATTGTCCCATCTGCTTTTGCACTCCACAGTGGTCCCTACTTCTTTGGGTGTCAGTCACCCCTGATTCAGAGGATCATTTATAGTGGCTTTTATATGAGCAGGTTACCTGCTCCTTTGTGGGGAAACATGTTTGGGTGGAGGTGGAGCAGAGGACCCGGCAGTCACGGTGAGGAACCAGCAGCTGTAGACAGAAGCCAGCTGTGCCGTGCCTGTGGGCTGGCACAAGAAGGCAGCCTCGGCCCACCCTGGTTCCTGCCCCACTGTGTGGGTGGCGTTAGGGCGGCTGCCGGCTACAGGTTCTCACCGCTCTAAACCACTTCCATTCTTACCCACTTTATAATTCTTCCCTTGACCTGCCAACTGCACCTGACCTGGCATTCTAGTACTTGTTGAGTTGTACAAGTGACTGGTGCAGGCCAGGTCAGGTGCAGTTGGCAGGTCAAGGGAAAAATTATAAAGTGGGTAAGTTTGGAAGGTGGGGGTGAGCGAAGAATTGTAAGCATTTTAGTTTCTTTGTCTTTTTTTTTTAAGGTGCTGGGGATTGAACCCAGGGCCTTGTGCATGCAAGGCAAGCACTCTACCCACTGAGCTATAGCCCCAGCCCAGCATTTTAATTTCTGCTATTCTAAGACGGCCTGGCCCTGAGCAGCAGGACCCAGGCTGAGGCCTGCTGAGGTGGTGGGCTGCCGGAGCTCTGAGGCAGGGGTGCTGGTTCAAGTGCCCCCCTCCCAACTCATTTGTTGCCACACAGATCTGTCCATGGGCTTTAGAAGGGACCCAAGGGTGGGCATCAGACCACCCTTCTCTTGGTTCTTGGCCTCACTTTCTTTTTCGTGTCCCAGAGGAAGAAGGCCCAGGGCTGGTGAAGTTCGGGCCGTGGGGTGAGGTGGGGGTGCTCTGTGTCGCTCGCTGTCTGTTTTCTGTAGTCGTAGACTTCTGAGTCGTCTTCCTTCTGAGTGTCCCTTCTCTCCTTTCCAACTTTGGTGCCATCCAGATGTCTCTTCCGCCACAGATCTCTTTTGAGGCTGCCTGTGGCCGCCAGGCCCAGGTCCTCCTCGCTGAGGAGTCTGAGGTTGGCCCAACACGAGGCTCCCCTGAGCCCCTGCCTCCCGGTGCCCTTGGGCAGCAGGTGCATGGTCCCAGCCTTGCTCTCTGCCTCCCTCTCCCTCCTTCTCCATGGCTTGGGTTTGCAGCAGCTTAATTTCCATGATCAGTTTGCGTCACCCCCATGTAACCAGTACATACAAAGACTGACGTTTTATGTCCTCTCCTCCGGGCGTGAACGTCATCCCAGGAGCCATCTCTTTTCCTGGAGGGGGGTGGTCATGAGGACTCCTCCCTCAAGGGTTGGAAATTGCATGCTGTGAGGCAGCTTCTCTCATAAATGAAGTTTCTCTCATAAAATGAAGAGATGTGAATTTTCTCCCATGTGCATTTTGGTGTTCCTAGTTCCCATGGACCATTCTCTGTGTCTTTGGGGCTGGGTGCTTCCTTGTCCATTTGGGTGTGCTGTGTTTGTATCGCATGAAGTTTTGGGAATGTGTATCCTTTGTCATATCGAAGCTGGTTCATCGTGTCCCCATCCAGCCATGTCATCGCAGCAGCACCCGGCTCCAGGGCCCTCTCTGTCCACCTGAGCGCATGCCTGATCTGCCTCCCCCAGCCTGTGCTTTGTGTCTGAGTCCTCGACACCTTTGGCTCTTTTCCCAGGCCTTATGTGGAGGAACCACGCCATGTGAAGGTACAGAAGGGCTCAGAGCCTTTGGGCATCTCCATTGTGAGTGGAGAGAAGGGCGGCATCTACGTCTCCAAAGTGACCACCGGCAGCATTGCCCACCAGGCTGGCCTTGAGTATGGGGACCAGTTACTTGAGGTAGGAGGGAGTGGCCCTTCTTCTCTTCTCCCCCACCCCTGATAAAGCAGTGCTTGAAGTCCATGTCCACAGCTCCCGCCCCATCCCTAAGCCCACCCTGGGTCTCTCTCCAGTTTAATGGCATTAACCTGCGGAGTGCCACAGAGCAGCAGGCCCGGCTCATCATAGGGCAGCAGTGTGACACCATCACCATCCTGGCCCAGTACAACCCACATATGCACCAGCTTGGCAGCCACTCCCGCTCCAGGTGAGTGCTGGGGGCCAAGAGGTGGGTGCGATGGTGTGCTGCTCACCATGGGGAGGCCTGGGGTGTCCACAGCGAATGCTGGGGGTTCTGTTGCTGGTCAGGGGAGTTGACTAGCCTTGGGCTTTGGTTAAAAGGCACACATTGAGAGTATCCCTCCTCCTGAAATGGGGTGTGGGAATAGGTGGCGGGAGGCTCATTGCCCGGTAGGGCCCTACGATAACTAGTAACCGAGGCTCTGGAGCAGGCTTCACACACAGTGCTTGGCTCTGTCCATGAGCGGGTCTCAGATGTCTGCTCTATGTGCCCCTGTGCTGTGGGTCACAGGGAAGAAGATAGGAGGGGCAGTGTGTCCTGCAGGGTCCTACTCCATGGCTCAGAGAGACAGGATGCAGAAGCCAGGAAAAGGGACAGTGACCTCATGTGTCCCCTAAGCTGGATGCCTTTGGAGAGGATTCCTGAGCTGAGGACAGGAGGTCCTGTGGAGCAGGTGACACAGTCCAAGGCCTGATGAATCTGCCCTTCCAGGGCTCAGCTCTGTGTGACCTGTTCCCTATTTGCAGTGCAAACCCAGTCATCCCTGGTGGGGGCATGGTCCTGGGTGGTGTGTGCCACATGTTCTGTGCTTTTCCTTACTCCTCTTGTCTTCCCTCCCTAGCTCCCACCTGGACCCTGCCGGTGCCCATGCCACTCTCCAGGGCAGTGGTAGCACCACCCCAGAGCACCCCTCTGTCATTGATCCGCTCATGGAGCAGGACGAGGGTCCTGGCACACCCCCAGCCAAGCAGAGCACCAGCTGCTCCAGGTCAGCACATGCATGCTGTGGGCTTGTCCTCTGTCCACCTAGCCCGAGTGGGATGGAACACATCCCTTAGGGGTGTGGGTGCCAGGCAGCTGATCTCAGACCGTGCTGCCGGCCACATATCCAGGTGTCCAGGGTGAAAGGGAGAGACACTTTTCCTTTTTCCTTCTTCTCTTCTTTCTTTCTTTTCCTCTTTCTCTTGTTTTCTCACTGACTCATTTGTTGTCCTCCCTCTTCTCTCTCTCTCTCTCTCTCTTTTTAAATGCCTCTATTTTAATTATTTATATATTTTTATTGGTGCTGAGGATGGAACCCAGTGCCTCACACGTGTTGGGCAAGTGCTCTGCCACTGAGTGACAGCCCCAGCCCCTCTCATTCACTCATTTTCTGATTCTTTCTTGAGACACAATCCCATAGTCATCACCCAGCCAGGCCCTAGGTTTCTGGCCATCAGCAGCGGCATTCTTCCCAAGGAAGTGACAGGCCAGGGCCCAGATATGTGCAGCCACACCAGCCATGTGGCAAGGAGAAGTGACTGCTAGGTGCAGATAGACAGATAGATGTTCAGGGTGAGCAGGAGGAGGGAGCAGCATCAGGAGGAGGCAGGAGCCCTCATGAGAGCTGCTTGCCCCTCAGCCTGGTCTGGGCCTGGAGGAGCCTAGAGAGGGCCCCCTTTTCCAGCAAAGCCTCGGCATCACACAGAATGAGGCCAGCTCTGTATTCTTCACTGTGTCCCCTTGGAACTCACCTGCAGCAAAATTTTAATCATAGGCTGGTTTCCCTCCTGGGATTCCCTTCATCAGTCCCCACTACTGCTCCCACTCCCTCCACTCGGTTTCTCTGCTAGCCTATTTCCAGCTGCCCTCACTGGTTCTAAATTCTCCTTGACAAGGTCTCTTTGCCAGTCGGTGCAGGTCCTGGTCTGCAGAAGCTGCTTGGGAGACATTGCTAAGTGAGCCATCTTTAGGCAGGACTGAGGCAGGAGAGCAAGGGCAGGTGGGCGATGCCTCCCAAGGCGTGAAAGCGATGGCTGGATCTGGAAGCAGAGGCCTCAGCTTTACCTCCGTCCCCAACTGTCTTTGTGACCTAAGCCATGTTTTTACCCTCACTGCCCCTCAGCCTCCTGCCATGTGCCCTGCATCAGTAGAACTAGAGCCTGTGGCAAGGGCCTCTGGGGAGCCTGGGCTCTGAGACCCGGAGAGCAAGCAGAAAGAGCTGGGGCTCTAGCCACTTATGTTCCTGTCCTCCTCCCGCCTTGCGCATGATGGAGAAACTCCCTTTTCCTTCCTAAAAGGATCATGGGAGATGCCAACAAGAAGACCCCGGAACCACGCATTGTCTTCATCAAGAAGTCTCAACTGGACCTTGGGGTGCATTTGTGTGGTGGGAACCTGCACGGGGTGTTTGTGGCCGAAGTAGAGGATGACAGTCCTGCCAGGGGTCCCGATGGCCTGGTGCCAGGGGACCTGATCCTCGAGGTGAGTACTCTTGAGTGGGCTAGGCCACTATCCCTGTGGCAGGGCTGGTGCCATCTCAGGTGGCACAGAGGACAGAGGAGCACACCCCTCACCTGGTGACCCGACAGGGCTGATCATTCATCTTTTCGAACCTGCGATGCTGCCACACCCCTCTGGGATGTCACTGCCGTGAGGCAGGCCACCAAAAGAAGGAGAGGGCTTGGTCCTGGCTCTGGCATTGAAAGGAAATGCGTCTCTTGCCAGCAGCAAGTCTCTGCTTAAGGAGGTTGCCATCTTCTCAATGGCAGTCCTGTCTCCCTGGGGGATGGCTCACGGATGGTGAAGGTAGTTTCATAAGCCAGAGGCAGGGCCATGTTGGGAAAAGCCTTCCTTGAGGGTTTTCCTTGGGAGAAGCTGTAGAGGGCAGAGCAGGGGGACCAGGAAGTGTGTGCAGATCTCAGGCTCTGGGAGGACCATAAGGGATCCCGCCCTCCCTGCAGAGGGGAGGTGGGCAGTCTCACATCAGGGATTGAATCTCCACATTGGTGGGTACCAGGACTGCATACTGGCCATTGCCCTTCTGACCCCGGCTTCTGTGTTTCTGGACAGTATGGCAACCTGGATGTGCGCAATAAGACGGTGGAGGAAGTCTACGTGGAGATGCTGAAGCCCAAAGACAGTGTCCGCCTGAAGGTGCAGTACCGCCCAGAGGAGTTCACCAGGATCAAGGGCCTGCCTGGTGACAGCTTCTACATCAGGTACCAGCAGCTGGGGATTCAGGGACAGGCAGGGGCTCTCAGTGGAGACTGCTCCTGGTGAATGGTTGCCTCTCTGCTCTGTGCCCAAGGCTGGGGCTGTGATTGGCATACTTGTGCCTCGGTAGGATTCTTTTGAGTTAGAAAAATGCTTGAGAACCTAAGGAAACATTTGAGCTCCCTTTTTTAGGGTTAGGGGGCCTAGGGAATTTGGAGGCTGTAGAGCCCCATTTTCCTTGTATCTGCTCCTGACCGAGATGTGCAGAGTGTGTGGGCTTCAGGTGTCTATGGTGCCCTTAAGTACCAGGTGGAACATGGCAGGTGGGGAGGGCGTCGAGCATTTTCTGTGAGTGGTCAGAGCTTTCTTTGCATTTCCTACCATCTGAGACCACAGGAAGGATGGGAAGCTGATGAGTTCCGCTTCTTGTCCTGAGGACAGGAGAGGGTGTGTCTCCAGAGGTTTCTGTCTGGGGGAACCAGGGGCCTTGACTCCTGGGAAGGAGGCGGATGGGAAAGGCCCATTTGGAAGAGGAAGATCCAGCCTGTTCCTGGGCTATGGAAGCTCCCTCAGTGATAGGGAGGATAGCCAAGGTGTCCTGCCTGGGAGCCAGCCCAGAATGGGATCCTGCTCCTGACAGAGTTGGGGGCAAAGCAGAGCAACGGCCTTCAGAGTCTGGTGCACCCCTGGCCCCTGGCCGCATCCTGATGGAACTCCCTCGGTCCCTTGGTCCAGGGCCCTGTATGACCGGCTGGCCGAGGTGGAGCATGAGCTGAGCTTTAGGAAGGACGACATTCTCTACGTGGACGACACCTTGCCCCAGGGCACGTTTGGGTCCTGGATGGCGTGGCAGCTGGATGAGAACGCCCAGAAGATCCAGCGTGGGCAGATTCCCAGCAAATACGTGTGAGTGTCTCTCCCTGGGTGGGGCGGGAGGGTCCACAGCCACAGAGCTGTCCCACAGGGCGAGGCTGGGCTTGAGCTCCCGGAGGACCGGTTCTGTTGCTCATGTCAGCTTCTGGGCTATCTCTGTTGCCAGTGTCGCATGTTCAAAAAGCAGGTGGTGTCACAAGTCAGGGTGCAGAAGCTGAGTGGCCAGTCAGAGGTCTCACTATGTTTGGTGTGTGTGGTGCTGGGGATTGAACCCAGGGCCTTGTGTATGCAAGGTGAGCACTCTACCAACTGAGCCATGTCCCCAGCCCCCCGGCATCACTATTTTTAAAAACAGATTTATGGAGCTATAATTCACATATCCTACAACTCCCCAAAGTACACAATTCAGTGGTCTTCAGTGTGTTCACCGATATTCACAGTTAACTGGAGAATATTTTCATCATCTCAGAGAGAGGCTCCATACCCATTTGTCTTATTATGTTTGTTTCCTGTTGCTGTAACTAACCGAGGCTGGATCATTTATAAAGAAAAGAGGTTTTTAGCTTTCAGTTCCGGAAGCTGAAAGTGTAAGATTAGGGTGCCCCATTGGTTCTGTCTCTGGAGAGTTTCCGCTGGGCTGTATTGCAGTGTGGTAGGGAAACACAGGGGACCAGCCTTGTATACAAGGAGAAGTCACATGGCAAGATAGGAAGGAGGGGGTCAGGGGCTAGGCTTGGCCTTTTGATAATAACCCATTCTTACAGGAACTAACTGAGGTCCCATGAGAACTATCTTAATCCCTCCAAGGGTAGAGCCCCAAGTGATCTAACCACCTTCCACTAACCCGCACCTCTTTTTTGGGGGTGGGGTGGAGGAGGTTAGTACTACGGATAGAACCCAAGGGTGCTGTACAGCTGAGCTGCAGTCTCAGCACCCCCCTTTAATCTTTTTTTTTTTTTTTTTTTTTTTTTGCTGGCGTGAATGCATTTTTATTTATCTTCTCTACATTTTTTTGTTGTTGCATTACAGCTGCACATAGGGATGGATAATCCTTCATACTGGCAGTGCACACAGTGTAACAATGTAATTTGGCCAGTTATCACTCCCAGTTATCGCTCCCTCCCTGCCTTTCCGACCTCCCTTTGATTTTCAAGAGATCTGCTCCTACCTCTCTTTTCCTTTTGCCTCTCTAGCGTCCCCATATGAGAGAAAACATGACCCTTGACCTGAGTTTGGCTTATTTCACTTAACATAATGGTCTCCAGTTCTACCCATTTTCTGAAAAAGGACATAATTTCATTTTTCTGTATGGTTGAATAAAACTCTTGTGTCAGTACATTTTCTTTATCCATTCCTTTGTATGTCAGTGGACACCCAGACTAGCCCCTTTTATTTTTGTGACAGGATCTTGCTAAGTTACTGAGTATGGTCTTGAACTTGGTGATCCTCCTGCCCTAGCTTCCTGGTCACTGGGTTACAGGGGTGTGGCCCCACGCCCCCACCTCTTAAAGGTTCCTCCACCTCCACATGGTCACACTGGGGACACTGCCCTTTGGGGGACACGGCCCTTTGGGGGACACACTCAAACCACGGCACACCGCATCCCTTTGTCCTCCCCTCTTCTTCTGGCCCTCAGCCCCAAGCAGCCACTAATCGACAGTTGGACAAGTTTCCCTGTCGGGGACTTGGAGGGGCTGGGACCACATGGTGCGTGACCTTTTGTGTCTGGCTTGCACCCTTCACGCTGCAGCCTGCAGCCTGCAGCCTGTGGCCCTGTGCCGGTCAATTCCCAGGCAGGAAGCCTAACTTGTAGGGACAGCAGGTGAAGCCCGCCCCAGCCGCTCCTCTGACACTGAGGTGAGCGCACCCTGGTGGCCATCTGTCTGCTCTGAGAGCCCGTCCCGGCACCACAGTGGTACCCAAGGTGCCTGGTGGTGTCGGGAGGCCTGGCTTCCCTGGCTGGGAGGTGGGCCAGGGTCTGTCTCCGTGGCCCTCCCCAGCATTGCCACTCCCTGTGACTGCAGGATGGACCAAGAATTCTCCAGGAGGCTCAGCATGTCCGAGGTCAAGGACGACAGTAGCGCCGCCAAGACGCTGTCAGCAGCCGCTCGCCGGTCCTTCTTTCGAAGGAAGCACAAGCACAAACGCAGTGGGTCCAAAGACGGGAAAGACCTCCTGGCCTTGGACACCTTCTCCAACGACTCCCTCCCGCTCTTTGAAGGCAAGTCACCTAGTGCAGTTTGCTGAAGCTTCACAACTGGGACTTTAGACACAGTAGAGGTCCCCTTGGCTTTTAAATTTTTTCGACTTTACTTACTACTTATAAGCAGTGTGTGTGTGTGTGTGTGTGTGTGTGTTTTAATGCACATGGCAGTCTGCCTTTTCAATGTGACACGTGTACCACAGAGTACACGTACATTTCCAGAAAAGCGAACAGGATGAGTGTTCATAATGAGCACATCCGCAATATTCTTGGGTTTTGTTTGCTTGTTTTACATACTGGGGACGGGGTGCTCTATTACTGAGCCGTGTCTCCAGCCCTTTTTATTTTATTTTGAGACAAGAATCTGGCTTAGTTGCCGAAGCTGGCCTCAAACTTGCAATCCTCTTGCCTCAGCCTCCCGAGTAGCAGGGATTATGGTTTTGCACCACTGTGCCTTGTGCCTTTATTATTTAATCAGGGTGTTGAATCTGTGATGAAAATGTAGTTTGTCCAACACATTTTATATTTCCTTGTCTTTCCCTTCTTGCTTTTTTTTGGGATCACTTATTTTTATTATTCTGTTCCTACCACATCTCTTGTTCTTGATTACTGGTTTTTATTTAGTTACTGGTTTTTATCTTGTGGGGGCTTCCATAGCCCTCATAGCATGCTTCTTTGACTTGCTGCTAACATAAGGCATTGCTGTGACCACTGCCCTAGTGACACTGGGCAGTGGTCACAGCAATTTACCACCTTCCCAACTTTTGCATTGTTACCATTTTAATTCCGTGTGTTTCAAACCCAAGCCAGCATTATGGGTTTGCAGAACAGCCACCTGTTGTGCCCTTTCCCCACCCTCGTTCCTTCCTGCACTTCTGAGCTTCCTTCTGGTTCTGTTTTCTTTCTGAACAATTCCCTTGAGCATGCCTTATAGTGTAGGTTTGTGGGTGATGCATTCTCTCCCACCATATAAGGCACCCTAGGTGTTGTCTCAAAATGTCTATGTTAACATTGTTTTCATAAATACTCTTTGGATATGGAAATTTATGACTGGTGTTCACAGTTGTCCCTGGGTATCTGTGGGCAGTTGGTTCTATGCCCCTCTGCAGATAAAATATTCAGAGACCCAAGTCCTTTTGTATAAAGTGACACAGTATTTGCATATAACCTGCCCACATGCTCCTGTCCACTAAAAGTCATCTCTGGTATTTATAGTATGTAGTCAGTGTAAATGTGATGTCAGTTGCTGTTAGATTATATTGCTCTGGGAATAATGACAAAAGTCTGTATGTGTTCAGCATAGATGTGATTTTTCCCCAGAATCTTTTCAGTCTGCAGTGTAATCCATGCACACAGAACCCAGGGATACAAGGACTGACGATTGAAGCACTTTAAAGTTGTCTGTGGCTCTTACTGCATATTCGGTTCCTATGGCTGCCATACAAATTGCCACAAATCATGTGATTTCAAACAACATGCATTTGTTCTCTCATTGATTCTGGAGGCCAGAAATCCAAAATCAGCATCCTGGACTGAAATCCAGCCGTCAGGAGGGCCGCTGACATCCCTCCAAGGATGGAGCAGAGCCTCAGTTCTGACCTCTTCCAGCTCCTGGTGGCCGCCAGCATTTTTCTGCTTGAGGCCACATCACCACCATCTTCAAACCTCTCTGTCATCTGTTTTCACATTACTTTCTCCTCCATGCATGTCTGTCCCCAAACTCCCTCTACCTCTCAGGACACACCTGATGGCTTGCTTGTAGGGCCCACCCTGCTGATCCAGGAAAAGCCCTTCCTCTTTGAGAGCCTTACCTCCCATTATAGAAGGCAGCAGTCACACGTTCTGGGGGCTAGGAAGCCGATCCTGGGGGCACTTTGGGGGCTGCCACCTGGTGTTCCTGGGGAGGGTGGGCTTTCTCTTGGTTTTGTGCAGAAGGTAACGCGCTCCCCCCGGCTCCTGGCTGTTCTAGCGTCTTGGGTTTCTCAGCAGTCACACTGTGGGCAGTTTCCTTGGTGGCGTATCCTGCTCACATGCTTCTTAACACTTTTTAGATCTGTAGCTTGATGTTGTGGATAAGTCCTGCAGTTGTTTCTTTGAGACTGTTTCTGGGCTCCTCTTGCCTTTCTTGCACCTTAGTTCTTGGATGGGCCTTGGGATGCCTCTGTCCCCTGCACTCTGTGTCCCTCTACTTTCCATCTGTTTTTCTCTCTGTGCTTTAGCCACCCTGGATATTTTTCTGGGGCCTTTTCCCTAGGCATTATCCCCCTTTTCTGTCATATCCAGTGTGTTCTTAGTTTCAGAAACTGCCAGTGTGTCTCTTGTCTTTTTGCTTGGAATCCTGGACATTGTTGATTGAAATGTCAGAACTTCTAAGAATGTCCGAGCCCTGAATGATGTTCCTGTCTTCTGGAGAGGGCTGGACCCCTGCTCCAGAGCCGGCACTGATGGCAGCTCACCTGGTCCAGGCAGGGGCTAAGATGGCTTCAGACTGGCAGCAGCTTTTGTGCAGTTTGCTTCACCCTGGTTTGGGGGTCTGGGTCATCTGAGCGCCTGAGCCGTTGCACAGGTTCCCTCCTCCTTTGGGCACCAGCCTTTCCCTTCAGTACCACAGGACTGCAGGGACTCTGCGATTCATGGCTTCTCAGACCTGTTGCCTCTTGCTCCTCGCAGCTTAAGAATCTGGCAGATGGTTTTCATGGAAAACTGCTGATATCAGACTCAGTTCTGTGCTTCTTCCCTTCCCTCTGGAACTGTGGCTTCTCAGTTCTGGTTGCCTGAGCTGTCCTAAGCTCCATATTGGTCTCACCAGTCTTAGAGAGTTCCAAAAACTGCCCGAGTCCCCAGCCTCTTGGTAGCAGCCCTCTACCTGGGTTGGAAGCAGGTTCATATGTGGGCTCTTCAAAATGAATAGAGGTCAGCATGAATAAGGAACAGCACGCTGTAGAAACTACCCAGGGAGAGGAGGAATTGCAAAGCATTTACAGTGTCATCTTTTTTGTTGAACACACGTACAAACACACACATACACACACACACATTTTCTAGATTTTTCCCAAACATATAGCAATCCCCTTACAAGAATAACACATGGAAGGGTAAACTTCCGCTCGCATTAGTGGTGGCCTCTGAGGAGGGGGCTGGGGCTGGGCAACAGGAGGGTGCTGGCTTCATCTGTGAAGGTTTAATCTTTAAAAGAGAAGTTGCACGGGGGTTCCAGGGCAGTGAATGTGGCCACCAAGTCCTCCCCATGCTTTTCAAACAGCAGAGCGGCTGGTTGGTGACAGCATCCCAGGAAGCCGGGTGCACGTGGATGATCGTCCATTTTAGAACACCCTGTGCTGGGGTGCAGTGAGGGCAGGGAGCCTTGTCCCTTCTTCCCGAGTGCTTCCCACAGGGTTGCTGCTCCTGTCACAGCACCAGGTCCCTGTTTCCTCGTCACAGCCTGTTCTGCAGAGCTACTCAGGTTCTTCCTACCCAGCCATCCCCTCCTCGTCCCCCACCTCTCCTCCGCCCTCTCCTTGGCTCAGCCCAACGTGCTCTCCTCGAGGGCCCGCCCTGTGGTCTCCAATCCTCCCATCCGGCCTCAGTGCTGCCGCACCACACTGTTCCCTGGGCCCTCTGCTGTCTTGCCTGGAATCAGGCAGCTCTGGCCCTGGTGTCTGGTGCTGCCATCTCATGGCCCTGGTCAGAGTCTGAGCTCTTGAATGGCAGGGATTTGTACCTTCTGCGTCTTGAGATGCCAGCACATGGCGTACTCCAGGTAGACGCCAAGGAGCACTGTGCTCGCTGGTTCTGGACAGTCTCTTCCTGCAAGGATTTTCTTGTGCTTGTCGGGGAGGGGAAGCTCACTTCATGTATCAGCTGGGATACTGGTTTGACTGATTTGAGACCAAATAGCAGTGGTTTAGCCGGACGGGGCTGCATTTTCTCTGCTCATTTCTCTGCCATGTGCAGGTTCAGCTGAAGGGTGGTCTGTCTTGAGAACCATCTTAGGACCCAGGTCCCTTCAGCTACATGGCTCTGTCATTTTTGTTGTCCCCCCCACCCCTGTTTTTAATTGGAGCATTATAGTTGTACGTATGATGGGATTTGTTGCTACATATTCGTACATGCACACGACCGACAGTATCACTCCCTAGCACTTCCCTCCTTCCTCCCTGCCTCCCATTCCTGGTTCCTTTCCTCTACTCATCTCCCTTTGATTTTCATGAGATACCTGCCCCCACCTTTCCCCCCCCCTTTTTTCCTATCTTCTGCAAATGAGAGAAAACTTATAACCGTTGACCTCAGTTTGACTAATTTAACACCATTGTCTAGTTCCATCCATTTTCCTGCAAATGACATCTTTATGGCTGAACACAGTTCCACTGTGTATATACATTTTATCTATTCATCTTTTGATGGACACCCAGGCTGGTTCCATAGTTTGGCTATTGTGAATTGTGCCGCTGTAAACATGGGTGTGTGTGTATCACTGTAGTATGACGACTTTTAATTCTTTAGGCTAAATACCAACGAGTGGTTATAGCTGGGTCATGTGTGGTTCCATGCCTAGTCCCTTGAGGCTTCTCCATACTGATTTCCAGAGTGGTTGTATTCATTTACAGTCCCACCAACAGTGTAAAAAAATTCCTTTTTCTCCACATTCTCTCCAGCATTTATTATTTGCATTCTTGATGACTGCCATTCTGACTGGTGTGAGATGAGGCTTGTCATTTTAAGGATTGTCCCCATCTGCATGGTCAGAGCTGGTTCACAGCATCCTCCCATTCTGCCCCATGGGCCGGGGCCTAGGGGGCCTCTCTGTCACCCACTGGCACATCTGGGTCAGAGTCACATCTGCTGTGTCAGGGAGCACAGGAGATCTGGCAGGTGCAGCAGGCCTGGGGCACATGAGGAAGCACTGCGATGGTCGGCACCCACAGCCCGGGAGGGAGGGTGTGTTTGGGCTTCAAGAGGGACTGTGCCCTCGTGTGCCCCGGCTGTGGGACTGCTGGCACTAAAGCTGGGGAAGTCCCAGGAAAACCAGACAGGTGTGCCACCCTCCCTGGCTCTGCCTGTGTGAAGGGGGTGGGCCTACCTGGGGTGATGAGGTCAGTGGGCAGGGTGCCCATTCCTACCCCTGCCCTCTGTTCCATACTGGGCCGTGACACTGCGTGCTCTCTCCCTCAGATTCAGTGAGTCTGGCCTATCAGCGGGTCCAGAAGGTGGACTGCACCTCTCTGAGGCCTGTCCTGATTCTGGGGCCTCTGCTGGATGTGGTGAAGGAAATGCTGATAAACGAGGCTCCTGGCAAGTTCTGCAGATGCCCGTTAGGTAAGGGACTGCCCTTGGAGCCCACTCACTGGGTTGTGTCTGTCCTTGTCCCCCTGCTGACTCAGGACCTGCCTGTGGCCTCCTGGAGAGGACAGCAGCAGGGGCCCCGAGGGTGGCTGTGCCGTGTTCCTCCTCGCTCCTTCAGGGCTCTGCAGGCCCTGGGCACCCTGACCTCTACGCCTGTGCCTTGCAGAGGTGATGAAGGCCTCCCAGCAGGCCATCGAGCGGGGCGTTAAAGACTGCCTGTTTGTCGACTACAAGCGGAGGAGCGGCCATTTTGATGTGACCACGGTGGCTTCAATAAAGGAGATCACAGAAAAGGTACCTGTGGCCTGAGCCCGAGGGCCGCGTGCCTGTGGAAGCCCCGGGTTGTGTGCTCCTGTGGCATGACTAGCACGCAAGTTTCCCGGTGGTGTCATGAGAGGGGGTCTGAGAGGAGCCCAGGACTGTGGGGGAAGTCCTCTCGCGGGGCATCCTAGGACAGGGACCCTGAAAGCAGACTCTGAACTCCTCGGCAATTTTTAGGGACAGGGAGCAACATTCTGTCAGGTCTCTGCCTCCAAGAAGGGACCTGACAGCAGGATCTGACAGGATCTGATGCTTCTGATGTCCTGAGGTTTATGCACTGGGCAGCCAGAGGAGGGGGCAGCTATAGGGTGTGTTGGCAAAGCAGCCACCCAGGAGTCTCAGGGGACCTGTGGGATGTATCCCAGTCACAGCCACACAGATGTGCATGTGCCCATTCCCCTAGCCTGGCAGAGTGTCTGTGGGGCTGGGATGGGTTGGGGCTGTAGGAAGGTCCCTACATCCAGGCAGAGACAGGACAGGAAGTTTGGAGTTGGGCTGGCCAGCTATCAGAACTGCCCGTGTGGGGAGACGTTCCTGGGTGAGGTCTCCCTGCTGGTCATCTGTGTGGCCCTCCGGGAGACTGGCTCTACTGCCTCTTTCGCATCTCCATTGTGAGGGAGGGTAGAGGTGGATGAGGCGGTGGGGGTGGTTGGGGGAGTGGCACCCCCTTGGTGTCAGAAGAGCAGCTCGGAAGGTGTCTGCTGAAGACCGGCCCCTGCCTGCCCTCCACACTCAGTCTGCACCCGCCCCACAGAACCGACACTGCCTCCTGGACGTCGCCCCCCACGCCATCGAGCGCCTGCACCACATGCACATCTACCCAATCGTCATCTTCATCCACTACAAGAGCGCCAAGCACATCAAGTAGGTGCCCGGCCCCTGTGGCTCAGCCAGGGTCCACGCCAGCTATGGCTCTGGCCACCTGGCCCGTTCCTGAGCATGGCCATCTCTGTATGCATTGCCTCCCTCCTCCCGTCCTCCCCCTTTCCTCTCAGTGTGCAGTGGGTGGCTGGGGCTGGGTCTGCCCAGTTCTGCTCACGACTGGCCCTCCACGCCTGGCCTCCCTGTGCTGTGTGCTCCCTATGTGCCCGGTGCCCTCTGGCTGCCTGTGCACGTGCTGGGTGCCCACCTTCCCCGGGGACCTGCTCTGTGGTGGAGCACCCTGCCTCCACCCCTGCCTTGCTGGAGCCCCTGCTGCCCTGGACAAAGACGAACGCCCTGGGGAGACTTGAGGCTCAGCCTGGTTGCCCGACTGTCCCAACAGGGAGCAGAGAGACCCCATCTACCTGAGGGACAAGGTGACACAGAGGCATTCCAAAGAGCAGTTTGAGACAGCTCAGAAGATTGAACAGGAGTACAGCAGGTACTTCACAGGTAGGTGACCAGCTTGGATGGGGGGATGGACACGGGCTTCCACAGCTAGCCTGGTCTGAACAGGTGGCAGCCCCCCTCCTGGACAGGTGAGGTGTTGGGGTGCAGTCACAGGCAGAGCCTGGCTTTCCCCAGGGAGGAGCGCTCAGCCCCCTGGCTGGCCTCAGGTCATAGTCTGGCCTCGTCTGCTCCAGTGCTCGCAGCAAGGCCGCCGTGCCGCACAGCTGCAGTGTCCCGCGCACTTGGGAAGCCTGAGAGGCCCCTGGCGATGCATGTGGCCTCTGTCCCCAACCCCTCCAGGGGAGGCCAGTTTTGCCGTGGGATTTGGTGAGGAAAAGCTGTGCTCTTACCATCTCTGCTTTGTAAAGTCAGCCATGTCTGCAGAAGCAGGGTTCCCACTCCCCTGCTGCCGTCTCACCTTCTGCATTTCAGCCGCTGGGGTAGAATCAGCCACCTGCATGGGGTTAGCATGAGGCCAGAGAGAGGAGGGGTCAGGGGTTTAACTGTGTCATGCAACGTTGTCATCTGGTACGGAGCTTCCTGTAGGGCAAGTCCAGGACCCAGCGTGGTCTTGTGCATGCATGCGATTTTAATTTCCACTAGTCAAATAGGTAAATGACTCCTAGAAAAATGAAATATGAAAACGCTACAACTTAAAAAAAAAATCCCTATTTTTTTTTTTATTGCATTCAACAGACATAAAGTCAAACCATCCCATTCCCAGAGCATTCTAAATGCTGTCACTTTCTGAGTGCTCCTCGTCACAGCCGGGGGGTGGGGGGAGGGGGCTTTGCCAACTATGCTGTTCTGTGGAGCACACTGGGAGCAGCCCTAGCCTGGTGTCAGTGGTCCCCCGGCTCCGCACCTCACCTCTGCTGGGACTCTTCTCCAGGCCACGGACGCCTGGTTCCTTAGACCTCTCCTTATTTTCTGTAGAGTACTTCAGTGCTTCTGCCAAAGGGGTATTGCCACATGTCCCCACGCTGCTTCCCACGTGCTGCATCACCCCTCGGTAGTGGGGCAGACACTTTATTTGGGAGTGGTCACCTCCTCAGGGGCAGTTGCTTTTCCTTCTCTTGCCCAGTTTCTGGCAGAGGGAGGAGAGTTGCGGGGTGGGACAGAAGCCCTGCCTTGCTTAATGAAGTCGGGCACGCAGTGGAGAGAGCACACTGTTTTCATTGACCTCAAAGCGGTGTTTCCTTGGAGCTGAGTGTCCTGTGTGTGTTTGGGGGGGCTCTTCTGCAGGGGTCGTCCAGGGAGGAGCCCTGTCGAGCATTTGCACTCAGATCTTGGCAACCGTCAATCAAGAACAAAGTAAAGTCCTGTGGATCCCCGCCTGCCCGCTCTAGGGGAGGTGGGCACCAGGAGGCGACTGGACCGGCCCGCTGGTGGGGAGACCGGCTCGCTCTTCTCCAGCAACTGAAAACAGAGATGGGCCTGTTTATGAACATGCAGGGGAAGGATCCAGAACCAGGACTCCAGAAGCCCCTCCTTTGTCGACAGAGGGGGTCGGCGGCTCGGATCTGGGCCCAGGCCGGCAGACTGCTCCTCTCACATGTGCTTTAAGACAAAACAAAGCAGAAAACGCAAAAGACTTGATAGAGGGGTACAACACCCACCTTTCTATAGCCAGCCAATCAGTGATGCTGCACAGAGAGCCTTTCAGATCACAAGTTTACAAGCCTTTTCTAAGTATCTGGTGGTTATGTTTACGTGGATGCCCCATGCTGCTGGTGCCCACCCCACCCCTTCCGCCCCCTATTGCTTTTGTTCCCCAAATGACCCTGGAACCTCACGGGGTTGGGGGGTGGGGCGGGCTGCCCCGCCTCAGGAGGTTCTTGTCAGTGGGACCAGAGCTTCGGCAGACTCCCTGCTCCTCAGAGGCGGTACCTCTCCTGGAAGGACTTCGTCACTTCAGGTGCTCAGACTGCTGGAGATGGCAGAACCAGTGCCTGGGTGGGGTCAACTTGCCGGCGCTGCATTTTCCTCCCACGCCCGGGAGGGCAGCTTGGGCATCCTCACAAACTCGCCTCTTGGCCTTTCCCTCCTGTTTCTCCACCCCCCAAGCGCTCATCGGTCTCCTGACTCTTCTCCAGCTGTATTTGTTATTTAAACATTCTGTCTGGTCCATCATGTCCCCGTCGGGTCAGCCCCTGCAGGGCTGGGTCCTAAGCAGGGTGTCAAGCAAGGGTGGACGCGTGCCATGGCTCCCCTCGAGGTTCTGAGAGCCCCGACGGCCTTTTTCAGCTTCGTGGAGCAGGGCAGGTGCATCCGAAAACATTCACGTTTCAGATGTTTGAATGAGAGCTTGTAGGGGGGTTTAATGGTTAGCGTAGCCACTGTTGAATATCTAAAAAGAAAACCTGCGACCTTGTTCATCTTGGTCCCAGGGCTCACAGCACGGGCCTGACTTTGGCCTTTGACAGGTTACTTTAGGCTCAGTTGGGCTTCTCTCATTTTCTTTCCTTTGCACTTCCCATGCCGGGCGAGTCTGGCTGAAGATTTGATGTGGTTCCTCCTTAAACGGTGTGTCCTGTTAATAGGTACTGTACCGGGCTCCGCGTAAGTGACGTTGGGGGTAGGACCTATATTTTAATACTGTTCCTAACATTTCATTTTAATAGCAAGGTGTCTTTGATTTGATTTGATTCTTTGTAATTCTAGAAACTAGATTGTAGTTTAGTCATTACTGACATCTTTTTTTTTAAAAAAGGGATATATTTTCTTGCACAGCTGTTCAAAAGAGGAACAAGTCTCAGTCCTCAGTGCTGTCCTTTGTTTTCCAGGTACAAGTTTTCTAGCTCAGACAACTGAGAAAAAGTGTAGACCATTCTCGAGGCATTGCTTGCACGCTGTTTTTCTACGTTGCAGGCAGATCGGGCTGTGATGGGCGGTGTGCAGGCGGGTACGGATCTGACAGCCTGGGATGTTCTGTACTAAAATGTTACTTTGTATCAAAAAGTTTTAGTACAACAAAATAAAGGTCAATTTCAGTAATGCCTGGTGTGTAGATCCCTGAATCCCTGTTTCCCACCTTCCCCAGGTGCACCCTGCATTCCTCCTGTGCATCATGTGGCTGGACTGGCCGGTGCGGGAGGTCCTTTCCTGCTCCTGTGGGCAGAGGTCCCTTTTACCTACTGCCATCACACCCTCTCTGACTCCCTTCTTCCCTTCCCATCTGACTGTCCCGTGTGTTTTGTGGGGTGCTGGCTGTAGTGGGGCCACTTGAAGGCATGGGCCGAACCATGAGTAGCAAAGAGGTGTGAGCTAAGCCCTCAGGGGGTCCCTGAATGTTCTCAGGCCTTGGGTGGGAGGGTCCGGGTCCCCCTACATGGTGTGGGACCTCAGAGCATCACATTGTTGCATCACCCAGTACTGTAGGGCCCCTGTCATGGCCTGCTTGGGCTTCAACTCCATGTTCAGGATGGTGGGAAAGGGGAAATGAGGGGAAGTTGGAAGGTGTGGCCTGTGGCTGCCAGAGCTCAGGTACAGCCAAAATACCAGAGAGCCCCTCAGAGAAGAAGGCTGCCATAAGGTGTGTGTGTGTGGGGGGGGGGGTATGGATGTGTGGTGGGGAATAGGTATGCCTAGGGCCATGTGACCTGACCCAAAGCATTTTGGAGTGTGGCGTTAGTTTTTCAAGGCAGTCTAGAACAGGGAACATAGTACGAAAAGTATCTAAAATCTGTTTATCGTTGAGCCAGACACAGGTCCTGCTTTGCACCGCCCAGCTGGGGTTGGGGGATAAGGGAAGACCCAGCCCTGCAGCTGCAGGAAATGGAAGGTCTTTTTGCTGGCGTTCTACAGGAAGAGCGCTCACCTGGCCTCCATGCTGATGTAGTATTCTGAGCCTGAAGAGAGGAGGCTGGAGGAAGGGACACTTGGTCTTCAGTGGTCCAGGGAAGGGAGGGGAAGAGTGTGTCACAGATGTCACCAAGAGGAAGGCAGCTGTTGTTTCCACACAGGATTAGGAGAAGTCTGTGGCCTTCCTGCCAACCCGCAGTGCTGTGAGGCAGCAGTGCCCTGGGGGTCATGACCGAATGGAACCCAAAGACAAAAGGGCCGCCCTGCCCTGGAATCTTTTGTGTCCTGTGCCCTGCTGTGGGATAGGCTCTGATCTTTGTAGGGCACCTCCTGTGTGCCAGACACTATACATGGTGGACATTTACGTGCAGTATACATTTTCTCAGGATTAAAATGCTTTATTTCATGTTTTTTAATGGTACTTTGTGGCATTTTTTAAAAATTCGAATTAAAAAGAATTTTGAAGTTATCTAAATATGGCCAAAGGTTGTCATTTTGAAACCAAAGAACATTCTATTTTAATATGCTGAGCCAGACCTGCAAAACTAGACTTTTATAAATAAGAGGGCTTGTGCCACAACATATACTGTATTCCAGATGAAATAGCTGCTGTCATTATTTTCTTGCATTGGATGCATTCTTAGAAAAAGCATGGCTGTAACCTAGTTTTATCTCCCTGTGTTTTGCCATGAGTTGTATTTAGAATTTTTTTTTTTAGTTGTTGAAGGACCTTTATTTTATTTATGTATTCATGTGGTGCTGAGAATCGAACCCAGTGCCTCACACATGCCAGGCAAGCGTGCTACTGCTGAGCCACAGCCCCAGCCCCTAGATATTTTTTAAAAATATATATTTTTAGTTGTAGGGAACACAATGTCTATTTATTTTTATGTGCTGCCAAGGATTGAACCCAGTGCCTCACACTTGCTAGGTGAGCACCCTGCCACTGAGCCACAACCCCAGCCCCGTATTTAGTTATTTTATAACATTCCATCCTGCATTAGAAAATATGTTTAGATATAATTTCTAATTAAATAGTTTGAAACTGAAGGTCCCAGGGGCAGATTTCTCCAGATGCCAATAACAGTGACAGAGAGATCTGTACACAGTGTGAAAGAGCCCGTCTTCCATTTTATCCGATCCTGCTGATCTTGAGATGGAAACATGGTGTTACACCTCAATAAAATGTCTGTAGGTGTTCTTGGGCACTCAATGCATGTCCTACTTCCAGAGGCATATATCTGCTAGGGAGGAAATATAAGGTGATCTGCATCTCCCAGAGATTTTCTTTCTAGCGTCTCCAAAAGCATTTTAAGGAGGACTTGGGCGTACCAACACAGCCTTGAAGATGGAATAGCTGGAGTCAGACTTGGCATTTCTTGACATAAAGTCTGAGGAAGGATTTGGTGGTCAGACTCCAATTTTGCCACGTAGTGAACCAGGAGGAAGTGAGCCATCAAACACTTGGAACTACAGTGTACTTACATAAAAGTCCAGGAGTTGGGAAGGGTTAACAGCCTTGAGAAAGTGCTTAAAGCCAGGGTGTGGTTGGAAATGAAAAGGGAAAGGGAACAGCATATGGTAACCTTCACATTAATATTGTCCCCTTTCTGGAATAATCCACATCTTCCCTGCCATTTAAAAAAAAATTTCCTGCAATGTCCACAACAATAAGCCCCCCCCACACACACCCCATCATCATATAGTCTGTGCACACTTGTGGGTGACACTCTGGTCCTAGTCATGAGAGAGAGAGCACTGATCCATGCATTTAGTGGCATGGAGTGTTTCTGTAAAGGTCACACGGGTGCCTTTCTTTACCATCTTTGCTTCCAGATCCTGAAGGAACTGTTTTCCTCTCATCAGATACAGAGTGCCACCCATGCCCAGCCACAGTGAAGCCAAAATGACATCATTCTGTGGTCCAGAGAACTGTCCTTGGTGGTCACACTTATTATGAGATGGAAAGCAGTCCTTGTCACTTAGCATCTGAAGGACCACACGTGACCTGTGAGTTTTGAAGGGCCCCCAAAGAGTTCAGAGGTCTGCTGAAAATGTTGGTGTGGTTCCTGCAGTGGGGGCAGATTTATTCTGGGTCTTGACAGTTGTAATTAGATTAAAAGCTCAGTCTCTCCAAGCCAGAAAAGGCGCTCAAGGCATATCCTGCTTCTGGAGGGTGTTTATCGGCTGGGCAAGAAATTGTTTTACAGTCATTCCCTGCACAAGTCCTTCTAGAGGTGGACACCCAAGGACAGGTTGGGGAGCAGCTGAGAGTCCCTGCTGATCTCAGTGGCAAAGTGAAAGCTACTGGTTGTTCCCAAGCTACCTGTTATGTTCTCCATTCTTCTTGACAGGAGGATTGCTGGTTATCAGTTCTCCTCTGTTCGTTGAGTTAATCGTCACCAATAACAGCAGCACTCTTTCATTTCCTTACTGTTGTGCTTCTTCCTGTTTCCTTTAACCTGCGGATGATTATTTTCACTGCCATGTTGCCCTTTGTGATTCCTGTGATGTCACCCCCCCACTTCTGAGTTCTGAGGACTCTTACACCCTTGCTCCTATCCTTATTCACAGCAGAGTCTTTGGTTTCCATGGTAGGCTTCAAGTGAGGGTGTTTCTCTAGAGATTCTTTAACCTGTGCATTTGCTGTATTTTGCCCTCCGTGGTCTGCAGCTCCTGATAAATGCTCAAGACTCTCAGAGGTACTTAGAATCCCAAGGCGATTCTTCCTCTTCTTCTTCTGCTAACCATAACTTCTTCTACTAACTGGATGTCACGTTACTCTTTATTATTTCTCCATCAACATAATTCAAATTGCCATAATTTGTTCATTCTCATGGAGCACTTTCCATAGTATCAATACCATTTTCTTTTCCAGTTGCTGGCTCTATTGCTCCTTCCTGTTTTTTTCCAATAGTTTTCCACAACTGAATAAAATGTATGGGTTTTTTTGGGGGGCGGGGGCACACTATTGGGGATTGATCCCAGGGCCACCTAACCATTGAGCTGCTGGATTGTAGGCATGCGTCACCATACTTTTGGGACGTTTTCTGAAGGAGCAGCTGCAGCAGCCTGTAATGCTGGACGTCACCCTCCCAGATGTGTGCAGGGATCTGGCAAGTCTCAGACACGGAGCTCATCACTGAGCAGGGCAGGCTGATGCTCCCGCAGGGGCTAGAGATGTGTGGAATGCTGAAGACCCAGCTCACGGGCCTGAGCCCACTCTGAAGCTCTCCCCGCTGCTACAAGAAAGAGTTTTAATTGGTAAAACTATACACTGTAGTTGTTTTTGTTGTGGCATATTCAAGCATGCACACAACTGAGTTTGATTGGTTTCCCCAGTGCCTCCTCTTGCCCTTCTGCCCTCCATCCCCTTGCTCTCCTTCAATGACCCTACTTGTATCCCCGCTATTTTCGTAAGAACCCCCTTTTCCTTTTTTCTCTCTACCTTCTGCATATGAGAGAAAGCATAGGACTCTTGACTTTCTGTGTTCCCGTAGCTGGGACTGAGTTCCTGACAACCTCCTTGGCATTGTGTTGGATCCAATGGAGAAGATAATTGCCAGAGCTGATCAGGTTCAAAGAGTTTGATTCAAGCCTTTAGGACGTCCATCTGCAAACCGGAACTGACCTACTCAGTAAGGTCATCACTGTGCCACCTTTCCAGCTCCCAGGGAAGAAACTGGCCGAGCAAATCAAGGCGGTGGCTGCATGTACCCAATGGCAAAAGCCGGCACAGCTAGAGGATGCTCAGAACAATACATGCATGCAACAACTGCAGCACCCCCCCCCCCTCCACCAAGGTGCAGCCAACGTGCAACCAATCTTGGCTGTAGTGGAAAAGGTTAAGGTTCTCAAAAACCTTTCCCTGTTGCTAGGCACCATCAACCCCCTGCCCCCACAGGGATCCAAACCTCAGGGGAGGTTTCCCAGCCATTCCAGGCAGTTAGTTAGTGGAGCAAGAAACAGCTCATTCTTGCATGTTGATTTCAAAGCCCCAGAAAGGACAGCAGGAGCTACAGTCATGATAACCATGTTTGAAACTGCTTCAGTATTCACAGGCGGGCCCCGGCATGGAGATGTGCCCCCCACCCCAAGGTACACTCAGTGGCCTCTAACTGATTGGCAGTCGATATGACAACTGAACCAATCTGCAGGACAGAATGTAGGAGTGAGAAGAGCCAGACCCCGGCCCCCATCCCCCCCCCCAAGTTGAGAGGAGCGCAGGTCCCCACATCAGCAAACCTACCCAGCTCTGGGAAGTAGCTACAGAAAAGGCTTCTCAGCATGCAGAGCCTCATCCCCTGCATCACCTCAGATAAGACCAGGTGGGGCCTGTCTTCTCTTTTGCATGAAAGGACACACATCCCTGATGGGTTGGGGAGAGGAGTGAATAATGGATTTCAGGATTCCAGTGGGTGGGGCTGAAAAGCCTCCTTGGCTTAGAAGACCTCTCTCTGGAAGTATTTGGTGATCAGATGATTTAGGAGTTTTTTTGTTTTTGTTTAAATGCTTAAAAGCAAACCCTTGTCTTTCTGAGTTCCAGTATCGAGACTCATCTACAATTGTTGATTTAAGTGTGGCTGACTGCATTTTTGACCAAGACCCTCCCAGCTCACAGGAAGTCTCTTTTCCCAGCCAAGCAACTCACTACACTACACTAGGTGACTTTCACATGCACTATCCTTGACATTTCTCATGGTTTCCTTCTCATTTCAATGGTATTTATACTTTTTAAATTATAAAATTAAAATTATTTTAATGAGATCAATGTAATTAACTACATATCTAATGAAAAGCGGTCCAACCTTTATTTTAAAACCACAGCACATTCTGTTTTGATAGATTGGGTTGAAAATGAAAAAAAAAATGTGGTTTCAATGCACCATAGACACACATATTAACACAAATTCTGGATGAAAAAAATGAGACCATTTTATTGTAAATATAGGTGCCTGGGCAAAATGTCCAGACAATATAAGTTGAAAAGCCAGAGTTCATGGTCACTGACCCTGTGAGGGATCTGGCCATTACCACCTTAACTGTGGTTGCTCAGCATCAGTGACACTTGTAGACCACCCAAAGGAGAACAGGCAGAGGCTCTCCCTGGATTGCTGCATCCAGGAGTCAGCTATTGTCACTTGCCTCTGGCAGGAACTCAAAGGTAGGAGGGGGTGGGTTAGGGTGTGTGTGTGGGAAGCTCCCTGATGGGAAGGGGACTCTTCAGGTGTGCCTGAATGAGCAGGGGCTGCAGGCATGGGAAAGCTGTAGGTGGACTAAATATGTGCAAGGCGACCCTATGGGGCTGGTTAGGGGAATAGATGTAGCTTCTCTGGTTGGTCCTATCAAACTGGAAGGAGGGGCAAAAGCTAGGGACGCTGTCAGTCATTGATCAAGTCCTGGCCACTGGGTCCAAATCGCTGCAGCGGTTGTCTGATTTCCTGGATGGGTTGCTGCAGGTCGTGGGTCAGAGTTCAGTTTTTGTCTGTGGGCTGACCATTGCCTATTAGTATACTCTAGATCTCATAATCCACCAACTGAATAGATTCAACACAAAGAAGGGCACAGTTTCACCTGTGAAGTCTCCTTGCCAAAAATGTTTTGCCCCATCTCAAGATTAAGTCCAACAACCAGTTCACAGGAAGTTTGGAGAACAAAGAAACAAACCAGCAAATCTGAAATGAGGGCTATTCCTGATCTCTTCGGTACTCTAAAGGTGTGGGGACGGAGGTAGATGGGGGACTGTCAGATTGAAAGTTTTCAGATGCTTATTTAACCATATACCAGAAAAATAGTTTATCTGGGAGAAAATTAAAAGAACTGAATCCAGATCCAAGTTCTCTGCCATCAGGGAATCACACTTTACATTAGGGTGTTAATGGTTAATGGCATTGTGCAGGGCGACATGTCATGGCAGTGAGAACTCGACTCTTCAGAGATGAGGTGTTCAGTGTCATTTCCTCTGAAATGGTTCAGTTTTTTTTTTTTTTAAGCAATTGATGCAATATGGCAAAGTGTAGTGGGTTTAGACTTAGGTGGTGAGGAAATAAGTTTTCATTCCCCAAAGCAGGCTGGCCTACATGCTTGTTATAGTAATGCTTAGGAAGGAGACCGTGCCTCCATCCCCTGTCCTACTCAATTCAAGTAGACACAGTTCTATGTCCGTGCATGCATTCACAGGCTGGCCTTCTATTTTCCCTTGACATAATCCTAATCCACCTGCTTGATTTTTCTCCACCAACACTTTGGAGATTTTCCCACATCAAAACATACGGCTCTGTCTCCTTTTTATGGCCACACACATAGAGAACTCATTTGTGGGAATTTACCACCACTTATTTAATACAGATGACTTGCTTTTTCATTTCATATAGTCTGTGAGCTGTGAAAAGCATTACGTAATGCTCTTCTCAAAGAAACAGCGAAGGCAGCATTCAAGAAAATAGGCTGCAGGCTCGCCCAGAGACAGAGCCAAGTAGGAGAGAACCAGGCTTTGAAGCCAAGTCCGTGTTGTCCCAGAGCCCTGGGACCTTTCTCTTATACCCCATGGGCAAACCAGGCCTCATAAAACTGATGCTTCTCAGAAAGTGATTTGTGCCCTGGTGTATAACTCAGGGCGAAGGTGGTGGGGGGCACGTCCTCGGGAGTCAAACACCTCCTCCACTGCTTCACCTCCGCTGCCAGTGGTCGGGTCACTTTAAACACTGAATTGTCTGACTTTTCATTTCCTTTTTTCCATACACGGGGCCACCGTTTCCATACAACCAGTAAGATGATGTCTTTGAAGGAGGAAGAAGAAGCAGGAACCATTGCTGGGAAAGTCCAACATCTCCGTCACTGCCATTAATAGAGAATGCATCCCACACAATTCCCTGCCCTTTTACTGATTCAAGTTCCCCACCAAAGCACCTGGTAGAGTCATATGTCTTCCCTCATTGCAAGGGACTCAAAGAAAAATGGGAGTGTCTAGCTCAGGAAGGCAGGGCCTACTATCAGCAGTTTCTCACATGCAGGAAGGCTATTCAGAAGATGCTGGGCAGCTTCAAACACAACAGGTGTAGGACAGGGACCTAACAGGACATTAACTAGTTAGCACGGGATCGATAGCATGTAATGGCGTGAGGTCATTTTCTAATGTTGTTTTGAAGAATGTTCCACAGAGCCGAAAATCTCAAAACCGCATTAGAAAAAGAGATTTACAAAACCACATATCTAGGAGAGTCTCAAGTTTTAGAAGGTCGCTTGCCAGGAAGCCCAACATAGGCATCTACTTGGGTCCTCCATGAAGCAGATGCCAACATGGGAAGAGACACACAAGTTGTTTCTTGGGGAAATGGCTGTGAATCAAGCGGGGATGGAGCAGGGCAGGCAGAGCAGCTCTCAGACTGAAGATAGGTCTGGGTCCTGTGCGGGGAGAGAGGGAAGGGAAGACTGAGTAGGAAGAACCTCAACCTGCAGTTCAACTCTGAGAAAATCTCAACAGGCCATGGGAAGGCCCCAGTGAGCATACACCGCTCCCCGCTCCGCCTGCCGTGTTGGTCACTGCCTCAAAGTGTCCCAGGCCTGGTGTTGGTGGGCTCATGGGTACTAGCTGGACGCTGTGGGGGAGCTCGTCTCTGCTGAGGGTCTCTTGTATTCCATAATCGCTTCATTTAGGTTCGGTGGATGACAAACTTGGACACTGAAATATTGATGCTTAAAAGAAAGAGATTCAGAGATGATCCAGCGCCAGTCTTCCAAATCAGGAATAAAGAAACAGAGATAAAGTGACTTGCCCAAAGTCTCAGAGCCCTCAAGGGGCTGGCTTCTGCTTAGGACTCATTATCTCCCATCATCCTGACCTCCAGGGTAGCAGCAGGTTCCTTGATTGGCCTGGGAGCCCTCAGGAGCCAGAACACAGCCCCCAATCCCTTGTTATTACTTCCAGCCCAAGATGGAGAGACGGGTTAAGAGGTGAGATTCTCGGTCAGGCAAGTCCCTCTGGTCTCCAGGTACTGAATCAGAGGTTCTCAACTTGTTGTGCAGCACAGCCATGGACAACTAAAGGAGGTGACGAGCATTTGCATGATGTCCCCAGAAAAGCAGTGATAATAATGATAGCAGTTATGTGGCTCTTACCATGTGCCAGCACCTTCCGAAATACTTTGTAGATATTCAGCTTATTGACTTGTATTCCAACCCTGTTTGGGACGTATTATTATCCCCCTTTACAGATGGGGAAACTGAGACACAGAGAGGCTGAGAAACTTGCCTCAGGTCATACAACCGTGCAGTGTTGAAACCTTGCCTGCCAGGCTGGCTGAGAAGGTGGCGATCCCTGGGTCACTGGGCTACGTCTAGGGCAGAGATCACTGTCTGGAGGATTAGCCAGGTATGCCGGTCGCCCATGGCCAAGGAAAGTGGTCAACCCATGAGGACAAGGCCTCTGCACTTTAGCTGTAAGATGTTCTTAGGGCAGGGCAGCGCCTTTCCAGTGTCCTTATCCTCTTCCCAGAAGGGATGGGTGCTCTTGTGGCTGTTCCTCTGCTGATGGCAAATGCCACAGCCAGACACCTGAGAGAGCCAGCCTTTCAGATGCCACCTCCAACATGGAGGCAGCATCGTCACTAGCCATCTGGGCACGTGCATGACATGGCACTGTGACCCCAGGCACTAGTAATTATGGCCCAGTCAGCATCCTGCAGACAGAGTCATCTGCTCAGTTAGGACAATGACATCTCACAAGAGGTCCCTGCCTTTGGCTACTTGCTGAGGATGTTGCGCTCTCTACTCCTTCCCTCCAACCTGACCCTCAAGGTGCTCAGGAACTGGAGATGACCCATTTCCAAAGTGGATACCATCAACTCTTGGAGAGATAGGCTCCTTAAAACTCTTCTTAAGGTATTTTTTTTAAAAAAGAATTTAACTAGAACAGATTACTAGAAATACACACAGATCGATTGTCCGACAGCATTGATTTTCCAAATGTTTTATCCATAAAGCTGCAATTTCCAAGCACCCTCCTGCTTCTTGGTGTAGGTGGAGCCCAAGTCAGGATCTCTGCTTGGAGAATTCTGAAGAAGCCCCTGTCAGCTGCATCCATATGAGATGAGTAGGCCCTGCATGAAGGTAAAAGGGCTTGGACCAAACTCCAATCCCGTGTGCACAGGTGGTTCACCGCACGTTCCTCCTGGGAGGCAAGCCTGCCTTGGATTTGGTCTTAGGCCTTTGCAGCCAAGTACCACCACAAAGAAAGCTTATCTGAGGGAGCGGCATTGTTGTGAGGGCTTCATGTGGTCCAGGGAGGAGCCTCGAAGACTAGGCATGGCAACTGGGTGTCCACAGAACCACAGCCTCAGGGGGGATCTGAACCATCAAGAACACCATCCTATTTGTGGGCAAAAGTGTGTCTCCCTGATCAGGATCTGGGGTCCACGGGAACACTGCCTAGAGGCAGCAGAGCGAGGCAGCTGAAATCTGCAACTGCTTCTCGACTCTATGGCTAGGAGGCGCCACAGGTTTGATTCTTTCCCCAGGAAAGACAAGGCTGAGCTTTTCTCTGGGAATTCTTGGACAACTAGAAGGGGACTAAAAAGTCCCAGGAGAAGCGCTGGGCCTGCATACTAATTGGGGACACAGAGACTGAGCAGGTTTAGATCAAGTACAAAGTGCACCATGAGCCTGAACTCACAAAGCAGGGTGTACCACTGGCACAGAGGTGAGATATCTTCAGTCTGGTGCCTGGAGGTCCTGGCTGCCCTCCAAAGGCTTTGCTCAACTCAACCCCACAGCAAAACTTGAGGATGAATCATGTAAGTGGGATGAGATGACTGGCTGCAAACACTTCAAGGGCCATCAGAACCAGACTCAGAGATAGGTTCCAGGAGGTAGATTCTGCTCAGTATGGGAACAGCCTCCCTGCCAATACGCAGGTTCCATACTGGACTCAGTTACCAAGAACCAGGTTGGGTGAGGTATGTCCACGAATTGTCTGGGTCCCAGGTCCCAGCAGCACTTCTCCTACCCCTATCCCAGACCAATCTAGCTGGGTCCTCAGGTTTTGTTCATACACAGAACCAGTCTGGGGAAATACCAGGGACCACTGGCCTCTTGCTCGATGTTCCTCACTGGCTCTTTTCAGGTGGGCAGCCTGTCAACCAGCGCATGGGGCTCTGCCCCCAGCTCTCTGGGCCTCGCAGCTCTGCTGTCCCATCCCTGCCCCCAGGAGCAGGACATAGGAGGTTCACATTCTCCTCAGCATGGACTCCTGGGAATGTATGTTTGGATTCGTGAAAATGAACCCGCTGCGGGGGAGGAGGTCAGCAACCCAGCCCAGGATAGCCGACTAATAGTTTCCGAGAAAATATCAACTAAAACCACCAAGATACTCAAAAGTAGGAGAAACAGCAGCAGCAAGGATTGCCGGTCCCTTTAGACTGGAGGCTGCCTCCCTGAGAGACTCCCAGGATCGCACAGTGTCTTGGCTTCCTTACTAAACCCAACCAAACTACCTCTGGAAAATCAGTGGGGACTCACTCTCATTTGCTTAGGGTGTGTGTGGCCAGTGAACCGTTCTCTCCATACTCATTCATGTTCTTTCACACATGCAACGTCGTGGAAATTGCGCTAAGAATAAAATCCATTCTAGATGCCAGAAATTTCCTTTTGTCCAGAGAGTGAGTGTCAGAAGTATCCTGCCTCAGCTGCTGTCACCTGGATGGGAAAACCCAGTCCTGTGGGCTCAAGGACTTTCCTGACTGGAGCAAAGAGGCCAAATATTGAGGCCAAGAGGAGGAGGTCAGGAGTCAGAGTACTGCACCCTCCTCTTGAACCCAGCAGGACTGCGCCAGCAGGCCTCTATTCTGGCCATCATTCTTGTCATCTGTGAGCTTCAGATTCCAGCCAGTGTGGGTGTGACCTGTGGAATCACGCATAGTGCAGTTTTAAGTACAAAACCATGTTCAGGACTCTGAGAATGGAGAGGCTCATTTCAAAGAGGAAGGGAATAAGGTACTCGATGGGCATGCAATTCTGAGGGTCTGATTCTGCTTGGTGACAGCAAGTGGTTACTGTCATAGAACAAGGACTCTTGTAGCTGAAGAGAGTGGAGAGAAAACGTAACTGTCAGAGGGGCAGACAGTGTAGGGGCGCTTCCTCCCGGACACAAGCTCCTCTTAAGCAGGGCACTGCCTCGGGGGCTCTTGAGAGGCCTGATGGAGCGGGGGTCCCAGGGAGGCTGCTCCTTGGCCGATGCCAGCTCACCTAGGGATATTATAGGCTCGGAGCCTAATGTTTTGAGTTCCCCAAATTGGAGAATGAATGAATTGTGATGCCGGGGATCTCTTTGAGAGTCCTTGACCTTTCCCACCTAGAAGCCTGGCTGAGGGAGACAATTCCCTTGTCTTCCTGCATGAACTTTGTTGACTCTTTGTGTGGCAGACAGTGTTGCTCTTAGAGAGCTCCAATTCTATGTGCCTGTCTGAGGGGTGTCTTTGAGTTCACCCCCAGCAAGGCCAAAGCCTCAGTGCCACCTTGTCTGTTGGTGGCACAGTGGAATGTGGAGCAACCTTCCTTTGAGTGCTACTCCTTCCTTTCTTCTTACCCTCCCCGACGTCACAATTCCCGGCAGGTAAAGAAAACTGCTAAAGGCAGCGGAGGAGACTGAAAGTCACAATAGTTCAGATGTGGCATCTTCGGAGCTACGACCATCTCAGCTTGGCGTCTCAAGAATGGGTTCAGACTTTCTCTTAAAAAAAAGACGAGCCATGCCATTCAGAAAATGAAATGAAGAAAGAGGAAATCCAACCAAGAAAGCATCTGCAGGTGGGAAGGTGGTGCCCTGGAGGGCGGCCTAGCCCCTGTGCACCCTGCAGTCCTCCCCCACCCAACATCCTGTATCTTCATCTTCTCATTTTGACCTTGTTCAGTTTGGCACTGTAGTGGTCAGAGCTGGCGGTGTTGGAAGAAAGGTCAGTGGAGTGCCCCTCGGGTCACAAGTGCTCTAGGGTTCCACCCGCCTGCACCTGGAGGGCGGCTAGCTCCTGCCCAGAGCTGAGGTTGGTGGGTTCCTCAGGCTGCCGGGTAGCAGACTGAGTCCGGCTGTTACCTCTTAGAGCCTGGGGTCCCCTCCACTCAGCAAACTCCTCACTTAGTGTCCAGATCTGGTCCCACCTCCTCCAGGACCCAGGACTGCCCCTCCACTCTGTGAACTGGCATCACATTTAATGTCTGTTCCTCTCATTTTACTCAAGGATCCTTGATTAGGGGACATGTGCATCCCCCGAGGACACTCTGTCCTCTTCACACAAGTGTCCTGCTTTGCGGGGGATGCAGTGGATGGGAGAGACGGACACCCCCGAGGGGAGTTGATTGCTCTGTGGAAGAGCGGGTGAGAGAGGATGCAGCCCACCCCCTCCCCACCACTTCTGGTCGCTCATTCTTACACCCAGCAGGCTACCTGGTGCCCCTTGGTTGCTCTGTCTCTCTCATGTCATGGGGCCCAAGTCTGATTCTTCAAAGGGAGGGACACCTTGCCCTTTTACGCCCCCCTTTGATACCTCACCCAGGGCTGGGTGTGCCCCTGGTTGCAAACAAAGTATGTTGAATGAATGAATAAATGAAAGCATCCCAAACCGACTGTCTCCTCTCATCCCACACTCCCAGGGACCAGCTGGCCATCTCTAAACCCCAAATGTCCAGCCTCCTCCCCTACCACTTCCCCCTCACCTCTGCCTTCCTTGATCCCCCACCCCAATTCCTCCTCTCCTCGTAGTACAATTGCTCCCTAATCTCAACAGAACCCTCCATTATCCTGGAATCCCTCCCTTCTTGCCCCCATGTCACCAAACCCCACTGGGTGGGTCATTCTCATCTTCGGAGATCCAGTGGGATTCACCTACAGCCTCCATTCAGGCCCTTGTCACTCAAGCCTGGACTTTGTGAACGCCCCCTGCCTCATCACCGTCCTCCAACTTGGCTTTAATTCCTGCCACTGGACTGCAGCTAGGACATGTCCGTGGCTCCTGCAGCCAGAGAGCTAGGATTCAGATGCCCGAGCCTCCCCAGTGGACATCAGCTGACTCCTGACCCTTCCCCCTTCCGCCTGTGCTTGGAGAAGACTCTCCCTGCAGGTCTCTGAGCTGCCCTTCCTTTAGGCTTGTTCTTCCCCCAGTACTGCCCATTCTTCAAGGCTTGGCCAAGGTCAAGGCCCACCTCTTTGACACCTTTGCTAGCCACCTGCCAAACCACAGGCTATTTGCCCTTGAAGTTCTTGAAGTTTAGCCTCCAGGGGCCCTGGCACCTGCAGAGCCAGGGAAGACCTGGCCCTTGGTGTCCAGGCCCACGCTGTTGGCAGGATTCACTCCAAGAGACAGGGGAAGGCAGGGGAACATCCTACTCTGCAAGGTACAAAAGTGGCACTGGTTTAAGAAGAGGGACTTTGGGCCCTGGTGTTCCATCCCCTTTGTCCCCACATCGTAGTTAGCTCTGACTATTCTGGGATGGGAAGAAGAGCTACCATAGCTGAAGAGTGACAGTTAGGGGTGTGGGACTGGGAGGCTGAGCCTCTGTCTGCTGGTGCCTGCCGCCTCCTGCTTGGCCCACCCAAGGCAGCTGATGTGGTGTCCTCAGTCTTCCTCTTTCCACCCCCAGCTCCTCCCCAACTTCCCACCCCCTTGTGGTCTTAAAAGAAGTCAAAATGCCCCCCAGTGTCACTCTCCAACAGGCAGTGCTTTGGGGAGAGCCCTCTCTGACTGAGGACCCACTGATTTAGCTTTTGATGTTAAAATCTCCATGTGCACCCAAGCAGAAGTTCAAATGGACTCAGATGGCCCTTGGGGGACAGGGAAAGGGAGACAGACCAAAGGGAGTCCAGCAAACTAGTGTCCCTGGCCTGGCAGTTGTGGGCTCTGATCACCTTCATTCTTCCTTTTGAACTAACCTCTCCTCATCTTCCTGGATTCAGTGCCATCTATATCCCCCTCAGCACCCAAAGCCCCTGGCTGGGAGGCTGAAGCCCTGTTTAAGGTGAAGGACGTCTAGGAGACCCAAGGATGCTGCCCCGCACAGAGGCCAGGAAAGCCCCTTTCCCCTGAAGCCTGCTGCTGAGGCTCCCTTCTCCTGGTGAAAGGTCTAAGTCCACATCTGCCCCTTTCCCTGCTCTGAGTCCCATTTTGTGCGTGCTCCCCAGCCCTCCGAACCTGATCCCTTTGGGTTGTTTCTCTGCTCAACTTTGTTTCCCCTCCTTCTTCTCTCTTGATGCACTTTGGTCCTATTATATCTGGATATATTCCAGGTGATCCATTTTGCTGCAGGCTGCTTGGCCCCGGGTCGAGGGGGCTGGCTGAGCTCCGCTCCTGCTGCTGCTGTCGCGGAGCACTGCCTGCCGCACCCCTGCTGAGCGCTTCCCTGCTGGGCTGTCAGTGCACACTGGCTTGCAATCTTGCAACCCGGTTGGGCACAAAAACACAAGCCAGTCAAACTGAGACAAAGTTTTATTTTGTGAGAGGCCGTGTGTGTCCCCTAACAAGTGGGTCCACCACGTATGTTCTACCTGAGCCGGGGGGGCTCCACTTCCCCCGGAACACCCTCCTACCATCCTTTCCCAACCAATGGGAACTCTCCCATTACAAGAGTGACATGAGTAACCTGAGTCCCGAAACGGGCCCAGGTAAACAGCAGGAGACAATTACCATAATGTAACTTAACATAATCATAATCTGAATGGCTGGTTGGCAGTCACTAAACCCAAAGGTGCCTGTATCAATATTTTTGCTGTGGCTCCTAGCACCATTTGGAGACTGGGAGAGCCCTATGTCTCTCCTATCATGGGGCCCAAGTCTAATGGCCCTGATCACTTGTACCCCTTAGAGACACCTGGGCCGCCCCTCCTGGGGATCTACCCATCACATTCCTCCCTCCAGGACCGCACAGGCTTTCTCCTCCACATGGTTCTGAAGGTAGATCCTCTCAGGCCTGGCAGGAGCTCCAAGGCCTCCCTGTGAGCCGGTTCCTGGAGGTCCCTTTGTATGTGGGATTCCTACTAGGTCCTGTTGTCCTAAACCCTTGGGGAGACTATTTAGTCCCTTCCTGTGCATCTTGAAAGCCTGTGCCCAGCTCTGGGTTTGGTGGAGGAGCAGCTGTGAGGGCTCCTTTGGGAACTGTTCCTTTCTGTCCTGCACAGCCTACAGCACCCAGGTGACTGAGCCTGGGAGCCTGGGTCAGTCTCAGCCTCCCTGGTTACCCTGGTAACATGGGCGGAGCTTAATCTACCAACTGCTGACAGTTATACTACAACTTTCAGTTGGTGCTCACCTTCCTAGGAAGTCCATGTGGGCAACCACCATATAACTGAAGTTTTCTATTAAGGGGTGTGGCTACATCAGTGGGGGTTTTCTTCTCCCCTTTGGTATTATGTTTTGAAACAAGGGTCTTCCACAGTTGAGGTACATTCCCAGACTCTTAGTATTTTGTGACAAGACCTCACTAAGTTTCCCATGCTGTTTTTGACCTTGTGATCCTCCTGCCTCAGCCTCCTGAGTGACTGCGATTACAGGTGTGGGCCAGGTCCCTGCACAGGGGTTAATCAGTGTCACTTAAGATGGCATAATGCCCAGGTATCTCTCTGAATCTGTGGTTTTCCAGGTTACACACTCTGCCACCCATAGCTCCCAGGTTAGCTGTAGGCCCAAACTGGGAATGCTGGGCATGAGCGCACCTCTTGAAGGCATGAGTGTGCAGCCCAGATGATCAGACATGGTGTGACTCTCATCTAGGAGGCAGATCTGATGCCCAGCTTCACTAAGGGGGCTAGTTTTCCAATGATCAGAGGACACGAGGATCATGTCCCAGAGGCATCCAGTCTTTTGAGGCGTCCAAACACAGGAGGCAGAGAGTACAGTTGTTAAAAGCTGGATCACAGGACCTGCCATCTACTCCTTCTGTAGATGGGCCTGGGAAGATGGGAGTTGAGGCAGGTTTCCTAGGTGACCCTGACACACTAACATTCTGAGGGCCGTTCCGAGGATAGGACATGGGAGATGAGGTTGCAGAGATATTCAGAAAATGATTACAGTTACTCTTAAAAAATGAATTTCATGGACGTATAATTTACATACAATAAAATATTACCTGTCTAAAATGTAGAGCTTGAAGAGTTTTGGAAATACTTATGGTTTTGTAGCTATCATCATAATCTGGGTGAAGGCTTCTGCTCATGTCCCTTTGCATTAATCCCCACCAGCCACCCAAGCCCCAGACCCACTCATCTGTTTCCTGTTAGAAGAAATGAGCTTTGTACTAGCTGGGTGTCTTGGGTTGCTCTTTGTCCCGCTAATCATCATGACCTCCAGGGTGCCAACCCTACCTTTGTAGGCGGTAAAGATCTGCATTGTCTACCCTCACTGGGTCTTCCCTGGAACTTTGGGTCCCACCTGATGCTTCTAGTCGTTGAGTAGCCACACAAGCCAGGCCTGGGGAGCAAAGGTGAATAAGACATGCTCCCTGTAGTGAGGGCTTCACGGTCCTGCGGGCAGCAGGCCTGGCAGCTGACAGCTGGGAAAAATTCTGTCTGTCCAGAAAGACCCTGGGACCACTTGCCTTCCCCTTGAAATAGAATCCTTCTGTGTGGCCCCCCGTCCCTGGGTGTGTAAGAGGTTCCTTTGTGTTAAGGAGCAGAGGGCATGGTCAAAGGACAGTGCAAGAGGGCCCAGGAGCTCTTGGAACACAGGGCTAATTGGCAGTGGGCAAGATGCAACCCACCTGTGCACAGAGCCTTCCCAGCTCCCCAGCCCTCCTCCCCCAGGGGGTGTGTACAACAGCAGGAGGAAGGGGCTAATGTGGGGAATGGGAATGGTAGTGAGTTGCTTGGCTGGGGAAGGAGATTTCCCGTGAGCAGGATAAGTCTTGGCTAGAACATAGTAGTCAGTCATACTTCAATCAACTTACAAGTATTCAACGCAGCCTCTTTCTTTTAAGAAAATTAAAACAAACGAGTCTTAAGAGCTCCAGGGTCGATGCTTAAATCGAGTAGACATTCCCTGCAGAAAGCCACGGTCAAATTCCTCACCAACAATGTGCCTGTGCACTTTAGCAGTCTTTCACTAAAGGGTTTGGAATGCAATTCACACACACAGCACTCCTGCAATGCAAGAAGGTGACTTAAACTCCGCCAGCATTTGGTGTTGGCCTTGGTTTTGTTTCAGTTGGTGAGCAGCACTCTAAGTTCGAAGAATTGGATTGGCCCTAAGGAAAGGTATCCTGCTAGAGCTGTGGGAAGACGGGCAACCCTTCTCAAGGGCTAGGGAGCTCCTTTCTGCTAGAGAACTTTAGAGGCGTCCAAACACAGGAGGCAGAGAGTACAGCCATGGTTCACATTCTCCCCAAACAAATCAGTTGAGTCCTAAAATTAAAATATTCTCTCTGGCCTCTGGAGGGCACTCCAAATTCAGTGCTATTAGAAAGGATTTCTTTGGCAGGGTTATGTTGGAAGCAAACCCATTTATGGCCCTCCATGGAGGAAACAGAGAATTTCCTACCGGATGCACAGAGTTCTTGTTCTTGGAACTCCCTCCCAAGCAGGAATGGTTGTTCACCTACTAGTATCAGTCTTATCCAATAGCATTTATGAGTAATGAATGCTGTTACACAGAAATACCTGCCTTCTAGAGGCTTGTGCTCTGAAACAAACTCTTTCGAAGACTGAAAAATATAAGTTTTAAAAATTAAAAAAAATATTTGAGAAAGCTACTTTTGGATATAGACTTCCAAAAGATTGAACATGCCCTGGTAGCTGTGGGTTGGGGGTTGAGAACAGCTCCCACCTCAGTTCTTTCTCTTCATTTCCACTTGCTTGCCTTGAACATGAACTTATGGGTTACACTGGGTCAGGGGGACTGTGTCCCTCGGAGGCCTGTAGCCTCTGGTCAGACCCGGCTGGAGCAGCATCTACCTGACTTGTGGATGGGACACTGACAGTGTGCCAGGCTTTCTCCTGAGGGCGCAGGATACAGGGGCCCTGGCCTTGAAGTGCTATGACCACTTGTTGCTTGAAGGTCCACCACCTGCATGCTCAGAGCCTGGTGGCTCTGTGGCATTTTTCTCTTGTGACCATGGAACAGTGTCTTCATGTGTAATTTTTTTTTTTTTTTGGTACCAGAGATTGAACCCAGGGGTGCTTCACCACTAAGCCACATCCCCAGCCCTTTTAAATATTTCATTTAGAGATAGGGTCTTGCCAAGTTGCTTAGGGCCTCACTAAGTTGCTGAGGCTGGCTTTGAACTTGCGATCCTCCAGGCTCAGCCTCCCGAGCGGCTGAGATTATAGACGTGCGCCACTGTGCCCAACCCTTCTCGTGTAACACATTTCAGTTGGCGTTGTCCAAGAGTAGGAGGCGTGGCACAGAACAACCAGGTACATAACTGGACACATCTGCTTTTCTCCTCTCAGGCTGAGACCCTGAATCCGGAACTGGATGGAGCTTTAAGGCCAGACCCAGCTCTGGGGCCCTGGGGAATCCATCTGGGCAAGATCCATTGCAGACAAGGAGAACCACAGGGAAAGAAGTAGTCATTTGTTAATAAAGTCCAGATGCCCCCCCCCCCGCCCCCCTGTCTCGCCCCCCCACAGTCTTCTTGGGCCCTCAAGAGTGAACAGCACAAGCTCCATCTGGCAGAGGGGTCGTCAGGGTGTCCTGGTAGACAGCAGCGTCTCTGAGACCCATGGAGGGCAGAGCGTGTTCGCGGGGCAGTCTCTAGCTTCTGTTTAGCTTCTTATGAGAAGTCTCTTGGGATACTCAATGTGCCTTCACCGAGGGGACTCTCGGCACCAGGCCCTAGGCTGGGGGTGGCAGAAGCCAGGATGTGAAGATGTACCAGACAGTCGCTGCCGTCTCCCCTCACAAAACATGTGAACATACACTTCTCTAGGGGTACAAACAAAGGCCTGTGCAAGAGGGGAACTTGCAGGGAAAGTTGAACACAGCCCCACAGGGAAAGGGACATTTGAGCTACCCCCCGAAAGGCTGAGTTCCATCTGACACCGCAGAGAAGTGGGGATGGGTCGGTGGGACATCAGATAGACAGAAAGATACAAAGGTGTGACAGGCCAGAGTATGTGTGAGCTACCTGGAGACAGACGGGCCCCTGTGGCAGGAGCAGAGGAAGGAGCTGGACACAGGTAAGATTCCGAAGCACGTCCAGAGGATACCCCTGCGGAGGCCACTGCGGTGTTCAGATATTGACAGTCAATCCATTACTCCCCCATGGATTGGAGATGACTGAGACTGGGTCAAGGGTGAAACCAGTTGGCCAGATCTGAATTGAAAACTGAGTGTTCCTCCTGCTGACAGCTCAGGACTGAATTTGATTGGCAAATGCAGTTTCTTACAGGGTCATGGTGGTTTGGGAAGATTATTCTCCTTCCCTCATTTTCCCCAAGCTCCTCCTTTTTCTGGCCTCTTGTCTTCCTTTATTTTCTGTCGTTTCTAACACAGAAACATTAAAATCAAAGCATTTTCCTTTGAGAAATCCTGCTTTCATCCTATTTTAAGGTGTTTTGCTTACTTTCAACATAGCTGCTATGGTATTTTTGATTCCATTTACTATGCGAGGATAGACCGGCTGCACCTCTGTTTCATCCTGCCCGTCCCATGTGGCTGCCCTGGAGACATCTATTGTTTGTGGGTAGGAGTGTGACTGTGTGCGGCCTTTGGGGATTTCTGCATTTTTTGGAATTTGTGATTTTCCCTGTGGCTTAACATTTGGCTTTTGATTCCTTTTTTTAAAAAAAGAAATTCATGAATATGATAATAACCCAAACAGGACAGAACACCCAGCTGAGGGTGAGCTTCCCTCACTTATTCCCCACGACCCCGGCCCCCACCAGAGGCACCTGAAGCCACAGGCCCCAAGACAATTGGCTTGCCGTCTGCAGCAAAGAGGACCTACGAATTCCAACGAGCAGATGTGCACCTGCATTCCTTGGTTTTTAGACTGTGTTGGTCTTGTTTCCTGATGTGCGTGCGTCCCATCTCCACTCCTGGAGCCACGTGGGCATCAGGATCTGGGGGGGCTGCTTGAAGGCCAGCTCCTTTCTGTGCAGGCAGATAATGGCGGAGGGGCAACTCAGGGAGGCTGCCCGGACAAGAGGGGGTTTCAAATAGGCCTGGACCCTTGTAGCTCGCTAATTCTATCTATCCCTTGAGCAGCTGCATATTCCAGGCACCGGGGGGCAGAGGCAAGGAAGACGCAATCCCTGTCCCCAGGGGGTGGCTGTCTTAGGGGACACAGGCCTGGCAGCTGGTTGGGCACCAGGGCATCTCAGTCCCGAGGGAGAGCTATGTGTCCAAGGCAGCTCCAAGGCCACTTGCCTTGTCCTTTTAGAACTTTTGGTGTGGCCTCCGCTCCCTGGGATTTGAAGTTTTCTCCTCTTTCCCAGTGAGGATGGAGAATCATTCCAATCCTGGGATTTTTTTCTGCTGTCATATTTCCCTGGACTTGAGACAAGAAGCCAAGGGCCAAGGTGGCTCTTCTTGGGGCTAATCAAGGGGTCCCCTTAGTGCTTGCATGAGCAGAGGACACAGGCACAGACCAGACGACAAACATAAGATGAGAGGATCAATGGGCTGCCGTGGCAGGGGGCGGGTGACGTTGCCCACCTGGGCAGAGCATTCTCTGCTCACCAGCCCCGCCTGAGGTGCTGGGTACTGCAACAGGCGGTGCGGGCGGAGCTGGAGAGCGCTGGAGAGTGTGTTGCTTGGCTGGGGAAGAGCTCCTGTGAGCGGGTAAGTCTTGGTCATCAGCCACCCCTGTGAGTCTGCTTGGTTTGCTTTGCTGCCTTGCAGGAGGGAGAGTCTCAGGGGCTCTCTTTTTTAAAAAGTCACTTCAAGACCTCCAGGAACCAAGGACCCTGGAAAGGGGATCCTAGACCATGGTGACAGAAAAATACTTTAGTCCTTTTAGGCCATGCAGAGAGGCCTTCCTGGGGGAGCTGATACTTCCTGGGTGACAAACAGGACAAGTGGCAACAGTTTTCCACACAGACGAGGAGAACTGGGAAGGAGGACGGCACAGGTAACATGACCAGGAAGGAGGGCAGGGGGCAGGCAGAAGGGAGTCCAGCTATTCAAGATGGCTGACTGTAGGCAGGATAACTAAGGAAAGTCAGAAGAAGCGTGACTTTCCCCCTGAAAGACAAGAAGAACGTGTCAATGACAAACCGGTCAGAGTTGAGTTTTACACAGCTCATAGCAGACTAGAGCTCATGTTGAAATGTGTGGAACTATTTCAGAGCTCAACATGCCTCTCTCTAGGACTTGGAACCCATCAACTTTGTTTAGAGGGTACCCAGAGAGTGCTGTTTGGGTCACAGAGACTGAGTCCAGTGGCAGGGGGACAATCACCTCAGTGGTGACCCCAGCAGGATGAGCACCAAGGAAATGAGGCCAGTGCTGTGCTCCTGGCTCCAGGTGGTAGACCCCAGCCTGCACGGCTACTCGACTGCCAGCCCTGGGGAAGAGGTCTTGACCCTCCAGCCAGCACTGCCTGCCGGCGTGCCAGTCCTGTGGGCTGTCTCTCTCCTGCCTCTCCTACACTTGACATCAGCAGCCCGATCCTCACCAAGACTGTGCATACAGGTGTGGGCACCTCAGCCGGTCAGGCAGAGGGGAGACGCTGGTATCACATAGCACAGAAAACTAGTCGCCAAGAAGTGTTGGGAGGGGACATAAGCTGAGGGGCGGGGAATCTGAGACCGTGGCGGCCATCAGCCTGACCTCTTTCCCAGGGGACGGCCAGCCTGGCTAGCCATGGGTGGGGCACTCAGAGCTCCTCCTGTGTCTCAGCTCTCTCTCTCTTCTCCTCCTCAGCTCGGCTAACTTGTTTGTGGATTTGCAGAGTTGGGGATGCTCAGGTTACCCTGGGCCCAGGAAGCAGGTGTTACCCTGCAACCTCTGTCTGACCCCCACACTGGGTTTCCCATCTGACTCTGTTGCTGGGGTGCTGACAGAGGAATCAGGCTCTCAAGGAATGCTCAGGATAGGAGGCTGTGGAGTCAGACATGTGCCCTCCCTGAACACGCTGACAACAGTCTGGCACTGGGATGCCAGAAAGGTCCTCTGTTGCCTTCACTCAGAGTGGGGGGTGACACTCAGCCTGTGTCAAGAGCGTGGAAAGTGCACTTCATTTAGCAGCAAGTTCCTAGCAAGACACAGAGAGCCTTTTCATGACACTGCTATCTCTGCCCCCCCACACTCCTTCCCACTATGCCCACCACCCCAGGGCTTATCAGCTTCTGGGTGATGGAAGAGGTCCTCAGTGGATCACTTGACCATGTGTTTTGATCACATGTGACTTCCCAACCCCTCATGAATGGACTTCAGGATACGATCCCAACACCCCTACCCCGCCAGTCTTCTATATAAGCCGTGGGTATAATAAGCAGTCAAGGATCATCTTTCTTGGGCATTAATCAGTTAAAAAACATATTGCTCAGATACTTTGCTAAAACACTGTCGCACTATCAGAGAAATAGGGCTCTTTCTAAAATTGGCAGTGTTGGCTGAAGAAAAAAGAGCTGAACTAAGGAGGCCCGAGCAGGAGGAGGAGGCCAGGAGCAGAGGACCCCACGCTCCTCTTGACTCCGCAGGACTGTGCCAGCAGGCCTCTCTTCTGGCCATGGGTCTCGCCGTCTGTGAGCTCCAGATGCCAGCCAGCATGGCTGTGACCTGTGGAATCACCCGTAGTGCAGTTTTAAGTACAAAACCCTGTTCAGGACTAAAAATGGATTGTCTCCTCTCAAGGAGGAAGGCATAAAGTACTTGCTGGGCACACGGTTCTGAGGGTATGCTTCTGCTCTGTAAAAGTAGAACTCTGTACCAAACATCATTTGATGGCTACCCTTGCCTTTCTTCTTACCGTCCCTGACTTCACTTTATTCCTGGCAGGTAAAGACAGCTCCTAATGGCACCAAAGAGGGGACTGAAAGTCACAATAGTTCAGATGCAGCATCTCTAGCACTACAGCAATGTAAGTGAGGCTCTGTCACAGAACAGGGGACACTTGTAGCAGAAAAGAGTAGGACAAAAATGTAAAGGGGGGGGGCGGACAGTGTAGGGGCACTTCCTCCCGGACACAAGCTCCTCTTAAGCAGGGCACTGCCTCGGGGGCTCTTGAGAGGCCTGATGGAGCGGGGGTCCCAGGGAGGCTGCTCCTTGGCCGATGCCAGCTCACCTAGGGATATTATAGGCTCGGAGCCTAATGTTTTGAGTTCCCCAAATTGGAGAATGAATGAATTGTGATGCCGGGGATCTCTTTGAGAGTCCTTGACCTTTCCCACCTAGAAGCCTGGCTGAGGGAGACAATTCCCTTGTCTTCCTGCATGAACTTTGTTGACTCTTTGTGTGGCAGACAGTGTTGCTCTTAGAGAGCTCCAATTCTATGTGCCTGTCTGAGGGGTGTCTTTGAGTTCACCCCCAGCAAGGCCAAAGCCTCAGTGCCACCTTGTCTGTTGGTGGCACAGTGGAATGTGGAGCAACCTTCCTTTGAGTGCTACTCCTTCCTTTCTTCTTACCCTCCCCGACGTCACAATTCCCGGCAGGTAAAGAAAACTGCTAAAGGCAGCGGAGGAGACTGAAAGTCACAATAGTTCAGATGTGGCATCTTCGGAGCTACGACCATCTCAGCTTGGCGTCTCAAGAATGGGTTCAGACTTTCTCTTAAAAAAAAGACGAGCCATGCCATTCAGAAAATGAAATGAAGAAAGAGGAAATCCAACCAAGAAAGCATCTGCAGGTGGGAAGGTGGTGCCCTGGAGGGCGGCTAGCTCCTGCCCAGAGCTGAGGTTGGTGGGTTCCTCAGGCTGCCGGGTAGCAGACTGAGTCCGGCTGTTACCTCTTAGAGCCTGGGGTCCCCTCCACTCAGCAAACTCCTCACTTAGTGTCCAGATCTGGTCCCACCTCCTCCAGGACCCAGGACTGCCCCTCCACTCTGTGAACTGGCATCACATTTAATGTCTGTTCCTCTCATTTTACTCAAGGATCCTTGATTAAGGGACATGTGCGGCCCCCGAGGACACTGTGTCCTCTTCACACAAGTGTCCTGCTTTGCGGGGGATGCAGTGGATGGGAGAGACGGACACCCCCGAGGGGAGTTGATTGCTCTGTGGAAGACGGGGTGAGAGAGGATGCAGCCCACCCCCTCCCCACCACTTCTGGTCGCTCATTCTTACACCCAGCAGGCTACCTGGTGCCCCTTGGTTGCTCTGTCTCTCTCATGTCATGGGGCCCAAGTCTGATTCTTCAAAGGGAGGGACACCTTGCCCTTTTACACCCCCCTTTGATACCTCACCCAGGGCTGGGTGTGCCCCTGGTTGCAAACAAAGTATGTTGAATGAATGAATAAATGAAAGCATCCCAAACCGACTGTCTCCTCTCATCCCACACTCCCAGGGACCAGCTGGCCATCTCTAAACCCCAAATGTCCAGCCTCCTCCCCTACCACTTCCCCCTCACCTCTGCCTTCCTTGATCCCCCACCCCAATTCCTCCTCTCCTCGTAGTACAATTGCTCCCTAATCTCAACAGAACCCTCCATTATCCTGGAATCCCTCCCTTCTTGCCCCCATGTCACCAAACCCCACTGGGTGGGTCATTCTCATCTTCGGAGATCCAGTGGGATTCACCTACAGCCTCCATTCAGGCCCTTGTCACTCAAGCCTGGACTTTGTGAACGCCCCCTGCCTCATCACCGTCCTCCAACTTGGCTTTAATTCCTGCCACTGGACTGCAGCTAGGACATGTCCGTGGCTCCTGCAGCCAGAGAGCTAGGATTCAGATGCCCGAGCCTCCCCAGTGGACATCAGCTGACTCCTGACCCTTCCCCCTTCCGCCTGTGCTTGGAGAAGACTCTCCCTGCAGGTCTCTGAGCTGCCCTTCCTTTAGGCTTGTTCTTCCCCCAGTACTGCCCATTCTTCAAGGCTTGGCCAAGGTCAAGTTCCACCTCTTTGACACCTTTGCTAGCCACCTGCCAAACCACAGGCTATTTGCCCTTGAAGTTCTTGAAGTTTAGCCTCCAGGGGCCCTGGCACCTGCAGAGCCAGGGAAGACCTGGCCCTTGGTGTCCAGGCCCACGCTGTTGGCAGGATTCACTCCAAGAGACAGGGGAAGGCAGGGGAACATCCTACTCTGCAAGGTACAAAAGTGGCACTGGTTTAAGAAGAGGGACTTTGGGCCCTGGTGTTCCATCCCCTTTGTCCCCACATCGTAGTTAGCTCTGACTATTCTGGGATGGGAAGAAGAGCTACCATAGCTGAAGAGTGACAGTTAGGGGTGTGGGACTGGGAGGCTGAGCCTCTGTCTGCTGGTGCCTGCCGCCTCCTGCTTGGCCCACCCAAGGCAGCTGATGTGGTGTCCTCAGTCTTCCTCTTTCCACCCCCAGCTCCTCCCCAACTTCCCACCCCCTTGTGGTCTTAAAAGAAGTCAAAGTGCCCCCCAGTGTCACTCTCCAACAGGCAGTACTTTGGGGAGAGCCCTCTCTGACTGAGGACCCACTGATTTAGCTTTTGATGTTAAAATCTCCATGTGCACCCAAGCAGAAGTTCAAATGGACTCAGATGGCCCTTGGGGGACAGGGAAAGGGAGACAGACCAAAGGGAGTCCAGCAAACTAGTGTCCCTGGCCTGGCAGTTGTGGGCTCTGATCACCTTCATTCTTCCTTTTGAACTAACCTCTCCTCATCTTCCTGGATTCAGTGCCATCTATATCCCCCTCAGCACCCAAAGCCCCTGGCTGGGAGGCTGAAGCCCTGTTTAAGGTGAAGGACGTCTAGGAGACCCAAGGATGCCGCCCCGCACAGAGGCCAGGAAAGCCCCTTTCCCCTGAAGCCTGCTGCTGAGGCTCCCTTCTCCTGGTCAAAGGTCTAAGTCCACATCTGCCCCTTTCCCTGCTCTGAGTCCCATTTTGTGCGTGCTCCCCAGCCCTCCGAGCCTGATCCCTTTGGGTTGTTTCTCTGCTCAACTTTGTTTCCCCTCCTTCTTCTCTCTTGATGCACTTTGGTCCTATTATATCTGGATATATTCCAGGTGATCCATTTGGAGATTGGGAGAGCCCTATGTCTCTCCTATCATGGGGCCCAAGTCTAATGGCCCTGATCACTTGTACCCCTTAGAGACACCTGGGCCGCCCCTCCTGGGGATCTACCCATCACATTCCTCCCTCCAGGACCACACAGGCTTTCTCCTCCACATGGTTCTGAAGGTAGATCCTCTCAGGCCTGGCAGGAGCTCCAAGGCCTCCCTGTGAGCTGGTTCCTGGAGGTCCCTTTGTATGTGGGATTCCTACTAGGTCCTGTTGTCCTAAACCCTTGGGGAGACTATTTAGTCCCTTCCTGTGCATCTTGAAAGCCTGTGCCCAGCTCTGGGTTTGGTGGAGGAGCAGCTGTGAGGGCTCCTTTGGGAGCTGTTCCTCCCTGTTCTGTCCACAGCAGCCAGGTAACTGAGCCTGGGAGCCTGGGTCAGTCTCAGCCTCCCTGGTTACCCTGGTAACATGGGCGGAGCTTAACCTACCAACTGCTAACAGTTATTCTAGAACTTTCAGTTGGTGCTCACCTTCTTAGAAGTCCATGTGGGCAACCACCATATATAACTGACATTTTCTGTTGAGGGGTGTGGCTATACCAGTGTGGGTTTTCTTCTCCTTTTTGGTATTGTGTGTTTAATCAAGGGTTTTCCACAGTTGAGGTATATTCACAGGGCATTTTTTTGTTTTTTAAATAGTTTTTTTAGTTGTCCACGGACCTGTGTTTTACTTATTTATGTGTGTTACTGAGAATCAAACCCAGTGCCTCACACATGCTGGGCAAGCACTCTTCCACCGAGCTACAACCCCAGCCCCTCCAAGGCCTTTAAATATTTTATTTTGTGACAAGGCCTCACTAAGTTGCCCGTGCTGTTCTTGACCTCATGATCCTCTTGCTTCAGCCACCTGAGTGGCTGGTATTATAGTTGTGGGCCAGGTCACTGCACTGGGGTCAATCAGTGTCGCTTAAGATGCCCAGGTGTCTCTCTGAATCCATCTGTGGTCCTCCAGGTCATATGCTCTGCCACCCAGAGCTCCCATGTCAGCTTTAGGCCCAAACTGGGAATGCTGGGCATGAGGGCATCTCTTGAGGTCATGAGTGTGCAGTCCAGGTGATCAGACAAGGTGTGACTCTTATCTAAGAGGCAGATCAGACGGCCAACTCTACTAAGAGGGTAGTTTTCTAGAGCATGATCAGAGGACACCAGGATCATGGTCCTGGGGATGGCTGTTGAAAGCTGAATCGCAGGACCTGCCATCTACTCCTTCTGTAGAACGTCTGGGAATTGGGTTTTGAGACAGACTTCCCGGGTGACACTGATGGACACAAACATTTTGAGGGAGGTTGCAGTGATATTCTGAAAATGATTACAGTTACTTTTCTAAAATCTATTTCATCAATACTTATAATAAAATATGTTTCTCTAAAATGTGGAACTTGAAGAGTTTTGAGAAATATGCATGGTTTTGTAGCCATCACCACAATCTAGAAGTCTTCTTCTCCATGTCCCTTCATAATAATCCCCACCAGTCACCTGGGCTCCAGATCCATTCCTCTTCTGTCTGTTAGAACAAATGAGCTTTGTTCTGGGCATTGCAGCCATATGATTACATGGTACACCCTCTGTTGGGTCTGCCCTTGCTCTGCACAATGCTTATGCGATTCAACCATGTTGTTACAATGGAGTATGTATAAATAAATACTCTCCGTTGTTTGGTGAGAAAAGGATTTATTCACTCTTTTTTCATTTGCCTTCTTTCTGGTTTTGGCCATTATGAAGAAAGTTATAAATATTCTACAATCATCTAAAGTTAATTTTTGTGGGAGCTAAAAGTTGATATTGTTTTTATCTTTTTTTTTTTTAAAAAAGCAGGGTATCAAATTCTCTTTACAGTATTGCAGTAATGGTCATTGAAATATCAAGGCACCTATGAATAGAGTCAATCAACTATACCTTATGATTACTATACCTTTAGAGTAAATCTTAAACTCAGTGTCATCTTTCAAATTATGTTGTAGGTTCTTTGCATTTTCATAGATTTTTAGAGTGAAACTGTTGCATTTGACAAAAAGCATGCTAGGATTTTTGACATGCTTCATTGATCTGCATATCAATCTTGGGAAAATTGACAATATGGAGTCCCTTAATCTCTAAAGTTTTGAGAATATTTTGTAGGTTTTAGTGTGCAGATCTTACACATATTTTGTTTCTAAATATTTAATGATTTGGCTGCCATTTTGCCATTTACCCCGGTTACTTATTAGTACGTAACATATGGAGATGCAATTGATTTTTTACTTTGACATTTTCCTGTAACGCTAATACATTTTCCTCTTAATTTTAGCAGCTTTATATTTTTAAGGATTTTCTATATACTTGATTATCTCAATTACAAATAAAGACTATTTTTAATAATTTTATTGGTCATCATAATTATACATAATATTGGGACTCATTGTTACCTATTTGAACATGAACACAGCATAATCTGGTCAATTTTTTCGATAATACCTTCCCTAACTCTCTCTTCCCTACCCCATTCCCTTTCTCTACTGGTCTCCTTTCTATTTTCATGAGATTCCTGCCACTCTTTTTTTTTTTCTTTTTTGGTTTCTTTTCCTTTCTAGCTTCCACATATGAGAGAAAATATGATCCTTGACTTTCAGAGTTTGACCTATTTCACTTGAAACATTGCTCTCAAATTTCATCTATTTTCCTGAAAATGATAAAATTTTTTCTTCTTTATGGTTGAGTAAAACTTCATTGTGTGTATATACCACATTATTAAAATTCTACTTACCTGTTGACAGACATCTAGGCTGGTTCCATAATTTGGCTCTTGTGAATTGGGGTATGCACAGATTGCTATAAAATGCTGACTTCATTTTTTTAGGATAAATATTGAGAAGTGGTATAGCTGAGTCATATAGTAGTTCCATGCCTTGTCTTTCAATTTCCATAGTAATTGTACTAATTTGCAATTGCACCAACAATGTAAAAGTGTTCCTTTTCTCCTACATCCCAATCTGCATTTATCATATTTTTTTTGGGGGGGGGTACCAGGGATTGAATTCAGAGGCACTCAACCACTGAGCCACATCCTTAGCCCTATTTTGTATTTTATTTAGAGACAGAGTCTCACTGAGTTTCTTAGCGCCTCACAATTGCCAAGGCTGGCTTTGAATTCCCCATCCTCCTGCTTCAGCCTCCCAAATTGCTGGGATTACAGGCTTACAGCGTGTGCCACTGCGCCTGGCTTGTTATTTATATTCTTGATGGCAGCCATTCTTTTTTAAAACTTATTTATTCTTTCTAGATATACATGACAGGAGAGTATATTTCGGCATATTATACATACATAGAATAAGGATAATTTGTTCCAAGTAGGAACCCATTATTGTGATCATACACGATGTGGAGTTACACTGGTGGCATATTCATACATATTCTATTGTCTTTCCTATTCCCATCATTCCCCTTGGTCTAATGAACTTCCAATCTTTCCCTCCCTTGTTGTGGGTTAGCATCTCCATATCAGAGAGAACATTCTGATGATGTTGGCTATTCTGACTGGAGTGAGATGAAATCTCATCGTAGTTTTGATTTGCATTTCCCTCGTTGAAAAAGTTGAGCATTCCTTTAAAAATATTTTTTCACATTCTGTTGGCTATTTAAATTTCTTCTTTTGAGAAGTGTCCGTTCAGTTCATTTGCCCACTTGTTGATTAGATTATTTGTTTTTTTTCCATGATTCAGGCTTTTTCTTTAAAATTAATTTGTTTATTCTAATTGGTATATATGACAGCAGAATGTGTATTGATTCATTGTACACAATTGCAGCACAACTTTTAATTTCTCTGGTTGTACACAATGTAGCAATGCACCATATGTGCAGTCATACATATATCTAGGATAATGATGTCCATCTCATTCCACCATCTTTTCTGCTTCCATGCCCTCTCCCCTATTTTTTTTTTAATGGTAGTTTTTTCTCTAGCGACTTTTTTTTTGGGGGGGGTTTATGTTTTATTTTTTTAAAGAGAGAGAATTTAAATATTTATTTTTTAGTTTTCGGGGGACAAAACATTTTTGTTTGTATGTGGTGCTGAGGATCGAACCCGGGCCGCACACATGCCAGGCAAGCGCGCTACCGCATGAGCCACATCCCCAGCCCGTCTAGCGGACTTTTTTTTTTTTGTAATTTTATTAAGGATCAGATGACCATTATCTATGTAGGTTTATCTTCGTGTCTTCTGTCTGTTCTTGTGCCAGCACCATGCAGTTTTTGTTACTATAGCTTTGTAATATCATTTGAAGTTGGGTGTGGTGCTCCTTTTTTGGCTTAGAATTGCTTTGGATATTAGGTCATCTATTCTTCCAGATGAATTTTTAGATATGTTTTTTTTTCTAGTTATGTAAAGAATGTCATCGGTATTTTGTTGAGGGATTGCATTGAATCTGTAGATTGCTTCTGGTAATATGGCCATTTTAACAATATTAATTCTGCCCACCTATAAACATTGGAGGTCTTCCCATCTTCAGAGTCTTCTTCAATTTCTTTCTTCAGTGTTCTGTAATTTTCATTGTAGAAGTCTTTCACTTCTTTGGTTAGATTTTTAATCCCAAGTTTTTTTTTTTTTTTTTTTTGTTTTTTTAGATTTTTTGTGAACACAATTTTTTCCTAAGTTATCATTCAGAGCATTCATTATTGGTGTATACAGTAGCAATTGATTTTTGTATATTGATTTTGTATCTGGCTACTTTGCTGAATTTATTTATTAGTTCTAGAAGTTTTTTGGTGGATTTTGGATCTTCTAAAAAAAAAGAATCATGTCATCAGCAAATAGTGATATTTTGAGTTCTTTTTTTACTTGTATCCATTTAATTTCTTTCTTTTGTCTAATTACTTTGGCTAGAGTTTCAAGGATGATATTGAATAAAAGGGGTGAAAGAGAATATCCTGGTCTTGTTCCAGTTTTTAGAGAGAATCCTTTCAATTTTTCTCCATTTAGAATGATATTGGCCTTGGGTTTAGCATATATAGCTTTTACAGTGTTCAGGTATGTTCATGCTATCCCTAGTATTTGTAATGTTTTGAACATGAAGAGGTGCTGTATTTTATCAAATGCTTTTTCTGTATCTATTGAGATGATCATATGATTCTTGTCTTTAAGTGTATTGGTGTGGTGAATTACATTTATTGATTTCTATATGTTGAACCGACCTTGCATCCCTGAGATGAATTCCACTTGATAATGGTGCACTATCTTTTTAATATGTTTTTGTATGTGATTTTCCAGAATTAAAAAAATTTTATTCTAATTTGTTATATATGATAGCAGGTTGCATTACAATTCATATTATACATATAGACCATAATTTTTCATATCTCTGGTTTGTATACAAATTATATTCACATCATTCATGTCTTCATACATGTACTTTGGATAATGATGTCCATCTCACTCCACCATCATTTCTAACCCCTGCCTCCTCCCTTTCCCTCCCTCCTCTTTGGTCTATCTATAGTTTGTCTATTCCTCCCATGCTCCACCTCCCTACCCTGATTTGTTACTATGGCTCTGTAGTTATAAATACATACAAGACAAAGAATTTTATTGAGAATTTTTGCATCTATGTTCATCAGGGACATTGGTTGAAAGTTTTCTTTCCTTGATGTGTCTTTGTCTGATTTTGGTATTGGGGTGATTGATACTAGCTTTATAGAATGAGTTTGGAAGGGTTACCTCCTTTTCCATTTCATGGAATAATTTGAGGAGTATTGCTGATAATTTTTCTTTGAAGGTCTGGTAGAACTTGGCTGAGAATCCATCTGGTCTTGGGCTTTTCTTGGTTGGTAGACTTCTGATGGCATCTTCAATTTCATTGCTTGAAATTGATCTGTTTAAATTGTATATGTCCTCCTGATTCAACTCGGGTGGATCATATGTCTCTACAAATTTGTTGTTATCTTCAAGATTTTCTATTTTATTGGAGTATAAATTTTCAAAGTAGTTTCTAATTATCTTCTGCATATCAGTGGTGTCTCTCATGGTAGTTCCTTTTTCATCACAAATTTTAGTAATTTGAGTTTTCTCTTTTCATTAGTGTGACTAAGAGTTTATCAACTTTATTTAGTGTTTCAAGAACCAACTTTTTGTTTTGTCAATTTTTAAAACTATTTCTTTTGTTTCAATCTCATTGATCTCAGCTCTGATTTTAACCATTTCCTGTCTTCTACTGCTTTTGGTGTTGATTTGTTCTCTTTTCCTAGAGCTTTGAGATGGAATGTTAGGTCATTTGTTCATTGACTTTCTATTATTTTAATGAAATAAGGTATTATTTAATACATAAAGTCAATAATGTATTATTTAGTCTTCTAGTTTTTATTTTTTCCATTGATTTGTAATTTCATTCCATTATGATCTGATAGAATGTAGGATACTATCTCTATTTTTTATTTATTTTTGCTAAGAGTTGCTATGTGGCACAAAATATAGTCTATTTTAGAGAAGGTGCTGCTGAGGAGAAAGTGTATTCTCCTGTTGATGGATAAAATATTTTTTACATGTCAGTTATTATTTTGTACTATTGTATTATTTTGTTGGGAGTCCTGTATGAACTAGGGATATTGCTTGAGCCATTAAGGCAGGGAAGCTGCTTTTCTGGAAATTCCTGGGTGGAATTTCCCAATTCGAGAAAGTCCAAGATCCTGCTGGTGCCCTGCCTTAGCTCACAGCCCCAGGTTCAAACACAGCTCTCTGGAGATGGGCATAACCTGCCAAGCACCAAACAACCTGTTTATCCCCGCTCTCGTCCTGTTTTCCCTGAAGGGGCTCCCTACCGATCACCTTTAGTCTGTACTGCTATAAATAAAGCAGGCACGGGTTTTTCTGTTTGTTAGGAGTCAGACCCATCAGGTCTGCTCAATCCATTACTGCCATCATTTTAAAAATATCCATTTCTGGTCTTCTGTGTTTATTTTGTAATACTACTTCATAGCTTTTATTTTTATATTTATTTTTTGCTACCAGGGATTGAACTCAGGGACACTTGAGGACCACTGAGCCACATCCCCAGCCCTATTTTGAATTTTATTTACAGACGGGGTCTCACAGATCTGCTTAGTGTCTCACTTTTGATGAGGCTGGCTTTGAATTTGTGATCCTCCTGTCGAAGCTTTTACTTTGCAGCCAGCGCACACTTCCAACCATTACCCCCACTCTCCCCATGCAGGACACGGGCAGATTTGTTTAGTTCCATAGTTCCTTTGTTTGGAAGATCTGTCCAGTAGCGAGAGAGGTGTGTAAAGTCAACCAGTATTACTGTGTTGTGGTCTATTTGATTCTTGATATTGTGAAGGGTTTATTTGATGCAAGGAGATGCGCCAGTGTTTGGGGCATATTTATGATTGTTATGTCTTGCTGATATATCATTCTCTTAAGCGGTATGAATTGTCCTTCTTTTATCCTTCTGTTTAACTTTGGCTTGAAGTCCACTTTATCTACTATGAGAATGGGAACCCTTCTTTGTTTACACAATCCATAGGAGTATTATGTTTTTTTCCCATCCTTTCCCCTTCAGCCTGTGGATGTGTTTGCCTATGAGGTGAGTTTCTTGGAGACAGCATATTGTTGTGTCTTGTTTTTTTAATCCAATCTGCCAGTCTATTTCTTTTGATTGATAAATGTAGGCCATTAACATTCAAGATTATTATTGCGATGTGATTTGTATTTCCAGTCATTTGGTTTATTTCTGGTTTTAAATTTGATTCAGTTTCTGGTTTGATTGACTACTCCTTAAGTGCAGTTCTTCTGTTTTCTGGTTTTCACCTTTTTTTTTTTCATTTCATCTTCATGGAATATTTTGTTGAGAATGTTCCATAGTGCAGTCTTTCTAGTTGTGAATTTTTTAAACTTTTGTTTATCATGGAAGGTTTTTAATTTTATCTTCAAACCTTAGGCTTAATTTTTCTGGATATAAAATTCTTGGTTGGCATCCATTTTCTTTCAGAACTTAATACATATTATTGCAGGACCTCCTAGTTTTGAGGTTCTAGATTGAGAAATCAGCTGATATCTGAACTGGTTTCCCTATATGTAATTTGATTTTTTTCTTTCATGACCTTTAAAATTCTATCCTTATTCTGTATGTTAGTTATTCCCCTTATAATGTGCCTTGGTGTTGGTCTGTTGTAATTTTGTACCTTTGGGGTCCTATAAGCCTCTTGTACTTGATTTTCCATTTCATTCTTTAGATTTGGGAAATTTTCTGATATTATTTCATTGAAAAGATTGTGAATTCTTTTGGTTTGTGTCTCCATGCCTTCTTGCATCCTAGTAAATGTTAAATTTGGTCTTTTCATGTTATCCAATACTTTATCCAATACTTTTTGGAAGTTCTGTTTATGGTTTCTTACCATCTTCTCTTCATGGTCAACTTTATTTTCAAGATTATATATTTTGTCTTCACTGCCTGAGGTTCTGACTTCCATGTGGTCTAGTCTGTTGCTGATACTTTGCATTGAATTTTTAATTTGTTTTATTGAATCCTTCATTGTGTAGATTTCTGTTCACAATTTCTGCCTCTTTATTGAAGTGATCTTTCACTTCCTGAAATTTATCTCTGATTTTACTCCTTACATTGTCCTTTACATTGTGGATCAGTTTAACTATGTACATTCTAAATTCCATCTCTGACATTTCTTCTACTGGATTCTATTATTGGAACATCTTGGTTTGTTTGGCATGCTTTGTTCCCTTGTTTTTTCACATTGTTCATGTGTCTTCCTATCTGGCAGTGTGGCTCTGAAGCAGTACAGTTTTTATCCTGTAGACTTATAGTGTCCCTGAAGGTTTCCAATACCTCTCCTTTAAGGAGAGACCAATATTAATAGCACCTAATGCTAACAGCAGCCTTAAGCCAAATAGCTCCTGTTAAGACATCTACAGTTTTATTTCAATGAACAGAAATGATGTGTTCAATTATTGTCTACCACAGCAACGGTAAGTTTGCAAAGAGTTTACAATTTCTAATGGTGGAAAAGAAAGAACAGACGTGGTGTAGGATGTGATGTTTATAAGGAAGGAGGAGAGAAGATAGAAGTAAAAGATTATAGGAAGCATGAAAGAGGAATCAATAGAGGCGGGTATTAGCAGGAAAAAAAAAAGAAAGGAGAACCCAGGGAAACAGATAAGTGAGAGAAAAAATACACATAAAGTAGGAAAAGAAAATAAAAATAGAAAGAGTTGGGGATGTGGCTCCATAGTAAAGTTCCTCTGGGTTCAATCCTCAATACCCTCCCCTCCCCCAAAAAAGTGTATCATTCAGTCTATGTGTTCAATAGTTTCTGTAGTTTTTTTTTTCTTGCTGTTGATTTATAATTTTGTTCCATTATGATCTTATAAGAGGCAAGAAATTACATCAATTTCTCTGTATTTGCTAAGAGTTGCTTTGGGCTTAAAATATGGTCTATTTTGGAGATGGTACAATAAGCTCCTGACAAGAAAGTGAATTTGGCTATTGTTGAGTGAAATAGTCTATAGATATCTGGTAGGTCCATTTGCTTTATAATATTCTTTTAGGTCTGAAGAGTCTTCATTGAGTTTATGTCTGGATGACCTATCTGTTGGTGAAGATATGTATTAAAATCACCTGATATAACTGTATTAGGGTTTACCAGAGTCAGAATCATTAAGTAGTGTTTTGTAAATAATTAAATACATTGATATTTGGGGCACTTATTGTCATATTTTTATGTTGAGTTTTTATCTTTACCAGTATGAGGTGACATTTATGGTTCTTCCACTTAATTGTGTCCTGAAGTCTTCTTTATCAGATATGACAGTAACTATTCCTGATTATTGGGGAACTTATTTGCATGGAATATCATTTTTCATCCTTTCACTTTCAGCCTGTGACTGATTTTACACGTAAGATAAATTTCTTATAAACAATATATAGTTTATCTTACTTTCTAATTCATTGTGCCAGTGTGTCTGTCTGTCATAATTTTTTTTTTTTTGGTACAAAAAAGAAATACTATACACAGAAGGAAAAAAAATAAAGATCCCAGAGTCACTGGAATCACAGGTGTGTGTTAGTGCATATGGCCATTTATATTTATTTCTAAAATTGAATGTATTTCCGAATCTCATTTGCTCAGATATTTTTCTAATGAGATTCACCCACTGTGAGCTCTGGAGTCTTTATTTTTTTTTCCTTCTGTGTGTAGTATGTCTTTAAGTATTTTTCTGTAGTGGCAGCTTGGTAATCATGTTTTCTTTTAGTTTCTGCTTATCTTGGAAAGTTTTTATTTTTTCTTTGAAGGATAGCTTTGCTGGATACAGCAATCTTGGTTTGCAGTTATCTCTTTCCCTTGGATTTTAGAGTTCATACTAAGAAATCAGAAGTGATTCTGATTGACTTACCTCTAAATGACCTGATGTTTTTCTCTTGAGGCTTTGAATCCTTTTTTTCTGTATGTTAGGCATCTTAATTACAAAGTGTAATTTTGTCAATTTTGATCTTGTAAGTGGGTTTCTGAATGCCTCCTGTGTCTACATGTTCATCTCATTCCTGAGGTTTGGAAATTTTTCTGTTGTTATTTTCCTGAGGAGATTATCCATGCCATTAGCCTGGGTCTTACATCCCTCTTAGATCGCAGTGATTCTTAAATTTGTTATCTTAATGCTGTCCCAGAATTCATAATATATTCTAATCATGGTTACTTATATTCTTTTCTTCAATACTTTCAGAATGTTAAGGGCAAAGATTTCAGTTTGGTTCTTTTTCAGTAACTCTCTCTCTATTGAATTTCTCACTCGTATGCTGTATTGACTTTTTTAATTCATTCAATTATTTTTCTGTGTTCTTTTGGAATTCATTGACCTTTTCCATAATCATCCTTTGTCTGTTATTTCATCCACTTTGATATCTTTGGAGTCAGTTGCTGGTGATTTATAAATCTTAGCAGGTATCATATTACCTTTTTTAAAAAACATATTTCTTGTATTCCTGTCATGGGATTTTTGCACCTGTTATGATGGATTTCTTTTGCACACTAATGTGAGAGCCTTATGAGGGCAGAGCCTTCTCGTGGGGAAATCTTCAGGAATATCAGGTTGTTGTGAATTGTTGATTATACTTCCAAGTGGGTTTCATCGTATAGTTTCCTGCTGTTTCTTTAGTGATGATTTAACACAATGTGTATTGTGTCAGAGCTTGAGGACCCACATTTTCTGTAGGTCTCATAAGAATTGGGGTCCTTTTGTAGATCAGGTAAGTGTGTTGCACACTGCAGGGCACGGGGTACACCCACTGGGATCGCTGTTCTAAACTTGACAACACTGTATGTTCCGAAGGGTGTGAGAACAACCTAGACGAAGGCCCTTCGTGGGTGTGATCTCCACAGTCTGTGTTATTTCTTTGTGCTGTTGCTGTAGGAGTGAATGTCCACAAGTGGGACCTGAGGCTCCCCTGAGCCATTCCTACTTGGGCCCTGGTCTTCAGGGTGGGATTTTCCTCTGATCTATAAAGTATTGCCAAAGTTTGAGCAGGGTTGGGGTGTGTGAAGCCAGGTGTGCCGTCTCCTAGCTGGGTTGGAGTGTAGGTCAGCAACAGACTGGCCGCCCCATGAACTCAAGGGTCCCAATAGATTCCCAGAACTTCAGGGGAAAGTGGGAAAGAAACAACGGTAAGGAGTCGTAGAAATATACGGCCTTGAAATAAATACCAGGTGCCTAGATTCCATCCACAGCACTGAAGAGCACACAAGCAGGAAGGGTGGAGGCCGAAATTGAGAAATCTAAATAGTTCTAAAGATGGTAAAATCAGTTCATTCAGAGAAAAGAAGCCAGACATGGTGGTGCATGCCTGTAATCCCAGCGGCTCAGGAGGCTGAGGCTGGAGGATCGCAAGTTCAAAGCCAGCCTTTGAACTCAGCAAAAGTGAGGCACTAAGCAACTCAGTGAGACCCTGTCTTTAAATAAAATACAAAACAGGACTGGGGATGTGGCTCAGTGGTCAAATGACCCTGAGCTGAGGTCAATCCCCAGAAAAGAAAGAAAGAAAGAAAGAAAGAAAGAAAGAAAGAAAGAAAAGAAAAGAAAAGAAAAAAGAAAGCAGGGTAGAAAATCAAAAGAATTTAGAAGTTCAAAGTATGAAAGGAGAGAAGAGAGATAGCTAATGAAGTCCATTGTCCATTAAAGAAGGAGGAGGAAAAAATGAACAAGAGAATGTGTATTAGAGGGAGAAAAAAGAAAAAAAGTTACATGAGAAACAAAAACAAGGCCACTAACCCTCAAAAAAAAAAAAAGCAACAAAAGGGTAATAAGACAAAATGTCAAAAAAGAAAGATTTGTGTGTACATGTATATGTGCGTAAGCCAATCAGCAAGTACAATAAAACCACACCTTTTTTTTTTTGGTATCAGGAATTGAACCCAGGATGTTTGACCACTGAGCCACATCCCCAGCCCTTTTTATGTTTAATTTTGAGAGAAGGTCTCACTAAGTTGCTTAGCACCTTGCTAAGTTACTAGGGCTGGCTTTGAAGTTGTGATCCTTCTGCCTCAGCCTCCCAAATTGCTGGGATTACAGGCATGTAACACCATGCCTGGCTCCCACAGAATATATTCTTCAATGAAAAATGAAAGAATTGTCTCCACTGAGGTGGTTGAAATTGTGGACAAAGATGGTGTTCACTGCCTGTGTCTGGTGACTCCTCCTTGGGCTGTGTCCCGCTTTGACAGAGCGAGGGCTGGGGCTGATAAGTCCTTCCTCCTTTTGTGTTGCTCACCAAGCTGTCAGCTGGAGTGGCCTGGGACTGCGGCTGGTTGACTCTCAGCTTCCTTGCTCATCAGTACAAGGTCAGATGGCATGGGAAGAACCCTCTAGTGGAATTTTTTCTGGATAGACAAAATCCTGGAACATTATAAAAAGGATTGCAGAGTCTTGCCCATACTCTCCAGCAGAGATTCAGGCAAAGCATCCAGATGTAATTCGAAAATTGTTTCCATTTCAGGGTAGTTTAGAGATTATAACCTGTATTATAGATGAAACTGAAGCTCGGGGAAGTGGCTTTCCAAAAACAGTGGTTGGTTTGCTTGCTTAAGACTCTTCATTAGACAAAGCAAACCCCTTTACTGAATTTGGGAGATCATCCATGGCAGTATGTATCTCCTGAATGAGCTAAGAACAAATCGAGTTGTCCCTATGCAATCTGCACCTGGGTTACTGAGGCCATGGGTCCCATCCCTTCCTGCTTGGGCCACCAGGGGATTCATCTGAGTCCAAAAGTTCAACTGGAGCCTGAAGGTAAAAGGTGGTCTTTAAATGTGTGTTTTCCATATATATTGGTGCTTAAAAGCATCATGTCCCAGTTATAATCCCTGCTCTTTTTGGACAAGTCACTTAACTGACATCTCTGGCTCCTCATCTGTAAAGTAAGGAGACCTGGGGGTCTACAACAGGGCACAGCCAGAGGATAGGCCTTCCTCTCCACTCTCATCTTGGTACCTTTCCTCCTGCACCAATGGAAATTATTCCTTTCACCTTCCTCTCCATGGACCCCTGTCACCTTGCCCCAGCTCCTACTGTCACTTCCCTCCAAGTGCCTATCCACTAGATAAGGGAGGTTTCTGGGAGTGAGAAAATGTGGAAGAGAACATCATCTCATTATCCTGTCCCTCAACAGAAGCTCTGGCATGGGGACCCTGCTGGCGCCTCCCTACAGACCCAGAGCCACCCTGTCTGGTCCTAGCAGTTAAGGACAGGCTTCCCTCCCCCACACCCTTGATAATGGCACCCTCTGGCTAAGTATCTGGTGGGCATTGAATCTGCCCAGGACCTTCTAATTAGTGTGTGCCCTGTGCATCCAGAGTGGGCTCAGCACCCGATCAGCTGCAGAGTGGGCTCAGGGCTATATCTGCTCAACCTCTGTGTCACATCCAACCACTACAGAGAGTCTGGAACTGCTCTTCCTGTTTGTACCTGGGATCTTCCTTGGCATGATCTGTGATGCACTGGGTGCTGGTCTCCTTGGCATCCCAAACAGCACTGTGCTTACTGTCCCAAGCTGGTCTGCAGCCCATGGCCACCACTATTTGTGACAGCTGTAAGGTCTTGGTACTGCAGCCTGGGAGCTACCTCATGTCTGTGGGGCCTGCACTGGCTTCTCCCAAGGCCTCCACCTTTGTACCTGTGTTAGCTTTTGCTACTGACCAAAATATCCAACAAAGGCAACTAGAGGAGGGATAGTTTATTTTGGCCTCTGGTTTCAGAGGTTTAGTCCACAGTGGGCTGACTCCATTGCTCTGGGCTCAGGTGAGGTAGAACATCATGACAGAAGGACACGGTGGAGGAGAACTGCTCTCCATTCATGGTGGCCAGTGAGCAAGAAGAGAGAAGGGTGGAAGGGGCCACTGGGAAAATGAACCCTTTTATGTCATGCTCCAGTGACCCACCTCCTTGGGCCATGCCCCACCTGCCTACAGTTACTATCCATTCAGTACATTCAAACTAGAATGGACTGATCAGGTTACAAATCTTACAATCCGATAATTTCACCTCTGAGCATTCCTGTATCAACAGAGAACATTTTAGGGGATACCTCATTTTCATATAACATTCTCCCCCTGGTCCCCAAAAGCTCCTGCCCATCTCACAATGTAAAATCCATTAAGTTCATCTCCAAGAGTCCCAGTTTCAACACTGCACCAAAGTCCAAGTCCAAAGTCTCCTCTGAGACTCAAGGCAAACTCTTGGCTGTGAGCCTGTGCTAGTTGTAACATACTACTATCTAACATACACAGTGGCACAGGGTAAACACTCCAGTCCCCAAAGGGAGGAATAGGGGCATAGGAAGGAAGGGGACCGAAACATGACTGAAGACAACAGGTCCTGTAAGTGCATTTACAGCATCCAGAACATATGGCTGCCAGGTTTTCTCTCCTTTTGGTCTTGCTGATTGCAGCCCACTCTTCTAACCTGGCTCTTTCCATATTCAGCAAATTTTCTTGGTGACAGTCCACGTCACTGACATCTCTTAATTCCTGGGGCATTCATTCCAGTCTTGGCTTCACCTCACACCTTCTTGCATTGCCCTTTCGGGGCAGCCTGCAGGGATTCCACCCTGCTATGCATTGCCTGTCCTCCCGGGTCTTCCTTGGAGATCTCAGAGGAAGCCTCCATGACCCCGAAACTCCAGCATCCTGCATGTCTGCAGAGCCATCACCTGTGAATGACACCAAGGTCTATTGGTAGCTGGTACAAGAGCTGGGCCCCCTGAAACCAGGGCTGCAGTGACTTTTGAGAGCCGGTGTCAGGATGCAACAACTTTCCAGGTCCCCCTGTGTGAGTAGGGTGCCCCCATGATTTTTCTTAAAGGAATCTTCCCTTTTACTTCCTTGAGCCAGTAATGGGTACAGTCTTATAATTTCCTGTGATGCCCTCAAGTGTCTTTTCTTTTTCCTGTTTATTTATTTTTTTCCCTGTTGGGGAGAGGGGGATGGCACTGGGGATTACCCCCAGGGCCTTGTGCATGCTAGAAGTGCTCTAACGCTGAGCTGCACCCCCTAGCCTTTTTTATTTTGAGACATGGACTCATCCCAGGCTGTTCTCAAACTTGTAATCCTCTCACCTCAGTGTCCTAAGTAACTGGGGTCCCAGACAGCCATTGCAGCCTGGCTCAGAGTTGGAGTTTTACTCTGAGTATGGCGGAGACCACAGGAGGGTTTTAAGTAGGAAGGTGGCATCTCTGTACATTGTGGGGACCTGACCGCAGGGAGCCTGACCTGGGTGAGCCCGGGCTTTTGCCACCAGCCCTCTGCTTTCCTAGTTGCACTGTTCAGAGTGACTCATGCAGTACCTCTCCAAGGTCCTGGGGCCCATGCAGCCTCTCCCTGTCCTCCTCCTGGGCCCACCTGGGTTGCAGAGCCTGTTTTCCTTGTAGCAGACCCTTCCTCCCAGTGAGCCCAATCTGTCCTGGCTGTTGACCTGGATGAGACATTGGCTTGCCCTGTGTTTGTGGCCCTCTTAGATGCCACCTCTGAGAAGTGGTGGGGCAGGCTGCTGTCCTGGGCCTGTGGTGAGGGAGGCCTAGGCTGTCACAGTTTATCCCTGGTGGCCACCTCTGGTCCTGGTCCTCACAAACCCTCCCCTCTGGTTCTCTCCCAGTGTCCAGCACCAGGGCCGCCTGAGCCTGGACCTCAGCCACAGGGCCAGCAGTGACTGTGCTGAGATGAGAGCCTCCCACGGGTCCAACTCGCTGCCCTCCAGTGCCCGCCTCAATAACTGCTGCTTGGACCCTGGGCTGCAGCGGGCACCTGCATCCTAATGCGCGATCTCGTGGTGGGCTGCCCGCAGGAGCTCCTCTCTCTCCTGGGGAAGAGCTCCACTCCTTCCTTGGAGGGCCGATGCCATCACACCCACGCTGCACCTAGAGCCGTTGCCCTTTGCCCACAGCGTGCCTCAGTGGCCCCTCGGATCCTTTCCTTGAGTTTGTTGGCCATCCCGGGGTGTTAAAGTGAATCTCCCTCCCCAATGCCTGGGGCCTGGGACGCAGAGGAAGGGACCCGGGGGCGAAACCTCTTCCCTGCACTATTTTAATGTCTTCATCAGGCCCAGGAAAGGCCAGCCTGTTTCGGGAGCACCTTTCGAGCACCTTGTTGGTCCTGGTAGCTAAACTTCGGCTCTTGGAGTCCCTTCTGCTACTCGTCAGGTGTTTTTTTGGAGAGTTACTCAGCGGAGCCCCGGTCCTTCTCACCCTGCCCCTGCGCGCTCGGGTCTGCTGCCAGTTGCTGCTGCCCTCGCGCGTCCCTCTGGCTCCTGGTCCCGGGTCCCCTGGCCTCTGTCTGACACCGGTAAGGGTCACAGTTCTAGGCTTCTCAGCGATCCTGGCATCCTGGCGGTGATTCTCCACTAAGAAGCCTGGAGTCGTGCTGGCTGAAGCTTGGAGATGCTCAGGAGCAAGGAAAAAGTGGTGGCGTCTTAGGAAGACAGAGTGTGCCCTCTGGCCACCAGCGAAGGAGGCTTGGTGCACTGGGAACAGCAGAGGGCTGTGAAGAGGGCGAGGAGAAGAACCCCTGCCCTAAGGGTCATCTCCCTCTTCCTGCCCGAGCCACTGCTACAGAGCTGCTTGTGGCAATGTCATCCAAAGTTCGCACCTCCCTCCCTGCCCAGGGCTTTGTAGGGAGCGGCGCTAGCCAGCCGGGAGCCATTGGCTGGAGCCCATTTCCCAGTTGGATGGGAAGGGCAGCCTGCTCTGGACTGTAGGATTTTCGTAACATCTCATACCACTATAGTACGGTGACCTATCCCAGCAGATTAGTGTAGACTCAATTCTCTCGATGAATTTAAGATCTTATTCAAATTTCACCAATTTTAATTTTATTTAATTTTCTGATCCAGTATCCAATCCACGGTCTTGTGTTTCCTTAGTCTCTATAATTTAACATAGCTTGGACCTTTAACACTTTATAACAGGTTATTTTGCACAATTTTCCTCACTTTGGGTTTGGTAACTTCCACAAGATTTGAGAATATTTGTAATGTTTTCTTAAGAAAGGCTGTGCTTACTGTAAAAAAGCAAATTGAATATAGAAGAGTGAAGTAAATAAAAATAACATGAAAATTCTCCACTGGGCCATAAAGAATCCATTGGTAAACTTCCTTCAAGGATAGCAATGCGCAATGTGTGTTTTTGATATACTTCCCCAAAATTGAGAGCATGGATTACTGTAATGATTTGTTCATAAATTCTTTGCAAGTCAGTGGTTTCTAATTCCTCACTTTCAACAAAACTGAAAGATGACTTAACCAAATGATTATGTAGAATATTAAGAATTATGTTTTGTGATTTTTTAGCATGTAATTCATAAGAAGTTCAAAGAATTGACATTGCTATAATAAAACATACTATTCTTTTTTTTTTTTTTTTTTTAGTGCAGGGTCTCGCCTCCTTGAACAGTTTTCATGGAACAATTATAGGCAAGTGGAATGTCTGCAGTTCTGTCTTCTTTCTCAAAATTGCTTTGGTTATTTGGAATCTTGTGGTTCCAAAGAAATTTTAGAATTATTTTATTCTTTTTAGTGCTGTGAATAATTTCTTTGGAATGTTGATAGGTTCCAAATCTTTTATTGCATTGAAACTGTAGGTTACTTTAGGTAATATGGACATTTTTTAACAAAATTGTTCCAATTTAACATGGATTGTTCCAATTCATGAACACAGGATATCTTTCCCTTTATTTGTGCCATCCTCAATGTTTTTCCCCATTAGTGTTTTACAATGTTCAGTGCATAATCTTTCATCTCTTTGGTTAAATTTACTCCTAAGTATTTTCTTCATATTTTGTTTTTAGTTATGTAAAGGTTGGGCGAGCGTCGGAGGAAGAGACCACCAAGAGACTGTCTCATGCAACAGCAAAGGGTTTATTAGGGGTCCAGCATGCTGGGGCTCAGAGCTCACTTGAATAGAGCAAAGAGAGAGAGCCCTGAGAACAGCTTAAGCAGAGCTTATATACTTTCCTTGGAGAGGGCAGGGAGGGAAGTTCATTGACGGGTCAGGGCAAGTGGGCGGTTTGCCTGCAACCGAGTGAGGGAGTGCATTCTGCAGTTTGGCAGTTGGGGACAGCACATTATGGGAACAAGATTAGCAAACAGTTCTCAAGATTTCAACAGTGTTTTGTTAAGCATACAGAAAAACGGAGTGACAGGTACCTATTTTATTAACCTTTCAGTTATAGGTAGACATAATATCTTTATTTTATATTTATGTGGTGCCGAGGATCAAACACAGTGCCTCACACATGCTAGGCGAGCGCTCTACCTCTGAGCCACAACCCCAGCCCTATTCCTAAGTATTTTATATGTATTTTGATGCCGTCACAAATGGGATCTCTTTTGCAGATAGATTATTGGAATACAAAGTATAAATTCTTTGAATGAGAAGAATCACTGTCAATCATTACTTCAAACATTAAAAATGACTTTGGACTTCTTGATAATATTTCTTAATTCAACCTAAAAATTACAAGACAAACAACACTCATGTTAAAACTTGATGTAATGTCATTTGAACAACTCATGTTGCTTGAATCACAAGAAATGTCAACCTGCCTTATATACTTCTAGGGCCAGAAACTGAAACAAGAAATCACATCTCCATTCCTACACAGATTGGCAGTGGATGTTTTCCAATCTTAAACTACAGTCCCAGAGTGTTCGTTAGACTACAATGTAGGTGCAAAGGAAATTCCTGTATTTCAAAATTCAGTTAACTGTGTCACTGAGAAACTTCTATAAGACTTCGGATGGCAGATATCAGGAGAAAAATCCAATAGGATTATGTAAAAGCCTTTGAAGGAATAAATACGTTCAATTTAAACTACAGGTACATGAGATTATATCACTATTGGGCAGTAGCTATCTGTGTAAAAAAACAGTTTGAAACATGAAAGATCAGCATCAACATTTTCAATTTTGATGAGGAAGGACACTAAGTTTGGAAATGACAGTGGACAGAATGCCAGTGTGTCTGCTTCTGTCTCTGGACAACTGCACCCAGCATTCTTCATAGAATTGCAGAAACACTGACATCTTGAGGTCCATCCATAGGCCCCAGCGCTTTTCTTCCGTCATGAGATATTGGTGGAGAGCAAAATACAACCCTATGGAGGGGAATTGGCCAAACCTAGAAAATCGCATGTGTTTGACTCACCAATCTCAACTTCTTGAATCCTATCTCAATGGTACACAAACAAAAATATAAACGGCATATGTACATAGTTACTTGCACTATCATTTACCATAGTCAAAGTGGGACACCATTCAGATGTTCCTAAAATAGGGATCAATGAGATACAGCACCCTGGATTTTTGTTCAGACATAAAAGAGAAGGATGATGCTCTCTAAAACTGGAAATGTTCCCTAGGACACAGAATGAAGTGAAAAAAGCAAGGTGCAGAAATAACATATGTCATCTTTTGCATTAGTAATAGCAGCAGGGAAAGGGACACGTATGTGTGTATGCATAAACATAATCCTAAAAGCTCTAAACTGAAGAGTAAAGTAGCTAAAAAAATGAACTTAATTTTCTACAAAGTTAGTGTCCTAATTGTTCAGAGAAAAGCATTATTGCTACTGACTTGGAACACAGTCTTCACTGTGCTTCTTTAGTAGGATCCACTCAAAAGACAGTGCTACACAGAAGTCTCATGTCTTTTGAAGTAACATGAAAAAGGGAAGGGAGTCCTTCTGCTGCTTCAGAAAGATAACACGTGGGAAGGGGATTATGTCATTAGGGAGAACCTTAGAGTAGACCAAGTGCAGTGTGTGTCTGGAATCTGGAAGTTGCATAGCCTTATCAGTGGAACCTAATGAATGCTTGTTTGTCCTCTCATTTAACATCTGGTCCCTGTCCATGAACCTACAATAGTGCCCATCTCGCCTGCACTAAGTAATGTTGTTTTTATATGCACACTAGGAACCTAGGCCACTAAAGCCCCTTCTACAGACAGAGCTGCCTCTGGCCTGAAGAAGTTGCTGCAGCCATTGAGGGAGTTTCCGTGACCAGCCTCGGAGAAGCCGGCAGCTGAATAAGAAGGAAAGGGACCCAGGAAGGTCCCAAAGTTAAATAAAAGCAGAGCTGGTTCAGTTAAATTTGAACTTCAGAGAAACAATGAGTAACTTTATTTCATAAAAAATTCCTACTAAAAAATTAACCCATTATCTGAAATTCAAATTTACATAGCCTTGCAGTATTTTATCTGGTAACCATCAACCTGGGGCGTTTAGGGCAGGTTTCCTCTCCGGGCTGCAGAAGGGTTTCTCCCCAGGCCCTGGGGGGGGGGGGGGGAGGAGGAGGAGGAGGAGGAGGAGGAGGAGGAGGAGGAGGAGAGGGAAGAGTAGGAGAAGAGGAGGAGGAGGAGGAGGAGGAGGAGGAGGAGGAGAGGGAAGAGTAGGAGAAGGGGACCTGGAGCGAGGAGAAAGAAAGTGGAGGGGAAGGAGGGAGAGGATGAGAAGGAGGAGCGGGCCCACAGAGTGGCGACCCACGGAGCTCCGAGCGAACCAATTCTTCCTCGACCTCCAACTCTTCCTCGACCTCGCAGCTCTCCAGGTCCAACCGTGAGAACCGCCTCTGCCAGACTAGAAGAACCGTTCTGAGAAAAGGGTTCCTCCCTTCTTGGTGTGCGCACCCGACGCAGGCGCCCACACCAGTCCGCGAATCGCGTCCCGATGCTAGGCAACGAGCGCGCCCCTCACGGGCCAGAGCAGGCGTCCGCTTGGCAGGGTCGCGCGGAACAGTGAGCGGAGCGTGCGTCATGGGGGACGGAGCGGGAACGCGCACCCGAGGGGAGGGGACGCGCGCGCAGGACTGGGGGCGCGCGGAGGGGAGGGTACAGGTGGGTTGTCACCCAGAAGCTGGGAGCCGGTGCTCCCCGAAAAGAGCCATCGGGCCTGGGTGGGGTGTCGACTCTATGGGGAGAGGTGAAGGGGCAGCGGACTTAAGGGAGGAACCTTGAGAAACTGCTTGTCCTAGAAGGCAGGAGACCCCAGCCCCTAGGAGACTCGCAGTATGCTCTGTGGTATGGCATTGTCACGCTTCTGCACCTTTGTGTTTGTAGGTGACCTCGGGACCCTAGCGATATCACTCTTCCTAGGCCCAGTTGAGTGTGCAGAATACTCTGCTAGCATTTCCCATGTTGGTTTTTGTTTTTGCGCTGGGGGTATTGAACCCAGGAGTGCTTTACCACGAAGTTATATCCCCCCCCCCCCCCCGCGCCTTTATTTTTTCAGGGCTGAGGACCGAACTCAGGGGATTTTGTGAAAAGGAGATTCTGAATCTGTAGCTCTGGGTAGGACCTGAGAATCTGCATTTCCACAAGCCCTCAGGTGATAGAATCCGGGCTGGTCCTTTGTCATTAAACCACACTGAGTGAGAGGGTGCAGACGATTGTTTATTCTCATTCATTAGTTCAGTTGGGCTACAGATTAGCAGAAAGAGACACCACCCACCTCCATTCCCATTGGCCAGCCCTACACCTGTGACTTTAACAAATTTATTCTTTTACAGTTATTGAGGTGAGAAGTCCTAAATGAGTCTTCAAGGCTAAAAACAAAGTGTCAGAAGGCTTCTGGAGATTCTGGGGGAGAATCCATTCCTTGCCTTTTCCTGCTTCTAGAGGCTGCCCTTGGCTTCCGGCTTTGATGACATTATGTCTTCTTTCTCTGCTTGCCCTTCCTGTCTGACCTTGCTGGTCTGTCTTATAAAGATGCTGTGATTACATTATACTGACTTGGATAATCTACTCCTCATCTCCAGATGCTTAATTTAATCACATTTCCAAAGTCTCTTTTGCCATATAAAGTAACACATTCATAAGTTTCAGGTATTAGGACACAGAGACCTTTGGGGGCCACTATTCAGCCCTAGAACTAAGACATTCTCTCCCTGAAGAAAGCTAATAAATTATACTGTATAATCTACAGTTTGCATTTAACTTGCCTAATATTCCCAACAATATATTTTACAGAATTATTTTTTCTGGTCTTGACCCAACCTAGAATCATGTTATGTGTAGTTTTTATGGCTGTGTAGTCCCCTTTGATCCATATTGGTTCCCTATCTTTATTTAGTTTTTCATGACCTTGACATTGATACTGATTTTGGAGGTCAAGATCAGGTCCATGATCCCCTAGTGTTGAAGATTAAATACCCAAGAAATGTTGAGGCAAGCGTAGAAAGCAAGTTTCATCTAAGAAAGGGACAGACTTCTCCAGAGAGAAATGAGGCCCAGAATAGTGGGTGCAAGTGTGTGTTTCAAAGTGTGATCCTCTGAGGTGTTGGCATCCCATTGAGCTGGGAAGTGTGATCTGGAGGTTCGCTGTTAGCAATCCAGCAATAACCAGCCATCAGAAATTTTACAATGGTGAAATCTGGCCAATGCAACCTCGACCAAGTGATCAAACTGAGCATTTTGTGACATCACATGCCTCCTGATGGGATATGCTCTTCCTTTGGAACATCCCTGCCTGGCCTGAGGGGACAGAAAATGTCACATTCCTCAAAAAACAGATGGGATAGAAGGCCTGGCAGGTAGTGTAGATATTGAATGATGGGGATCCAGAGAGGATGATGGCTGGTTATTGCTGGTTAATGTCGGGGTGTGTAGGAGGGGGTGAGCCTTTCTCAGAAATACCCTTAGAAAAGAAAGTAAAACTGAAGATGGCAGCTATCACTTACAATGGCCATCCACATGCTAAGCAAGGACCTTACAGGGAGGAACAAACTAAAAAACACCTCCAGAAAAATGTGAAGGCTGGATCTGAGCCTCTGTTATTCCCTGGATTCTTCTGGAGTTTAAATTTGTAAATTTCAGGAATATGGAGTTGGTCAGGGAGCCAGGTGCTGGCTGGGCTGTCACACGGCACAGTCTTCTATTGTAATAGCTAACATTTAATAAATCCTAACTTGTGCCAGGCCCAGGGCCTCTCAGGTGTGTGTTACATCTATGAATCCTCTGTTTGTTATGAAGTGCATACTTTAGTTATTTTTCTTCTACAGATGAGGAAACCAAGGCTCAGAGAAATGCAGCAACTTTCCGATGATCACACAGTTGCAAGTGGCAGCACCAGGCCTGGAACTTGGTCCTTCTGAGCCCAGAGTCTGTGTTCCTCCTGCTCTGCTTCATGGCCATGCCTCCTTGAACCTTCTGGCTTGAGCCACCTTCCCTCCTGCTTGTCAAATGGATGAACAGTAAATATGGGGGCATCAACCAGCCTGAGGTGGTTTCTGCTTATGAACTGGGGAATGGAACAGTGTGTTAGCAGTGGCCAGAGGACCTAGCATTTCCCCTTCCTTCCGCTCCTCCTCAGGGCGATTCTGTGGTCCTTTGTGAAGTAAATGAGCCAATCTTAGATCTAAGTCACAGGCTGTCCTTCTGACCTCACAATAGCTCACCTTTCAGGGTGCTCACAGCTCTTCCCTGGTGTCTCCTCCTGCTTGGTTGTTTTCTCCCTACAGGGTAGAAATGTGTGTGCATTAAAGGCTTCAGCCTCCCTAACCTCGAATATATCAAGCTCCTCTCAAGCCTGGTGACCCCAGGACCTACTGTCTGATCTACTCCAACTGGAGAGCTGTGGAACAAGTCTGCTTGAACATAAGGGCAACTGGCAAGTATGCATTTGTTGGTTCTTTTGAGAAGGGTGATTCTGTGGTTTGGATCTTAAATGTCCCCAAAGGCCAGATGCTGTCATCTGGATCTCTAGCCTGAGGTGCTATAGGGAGATGGTGCAACTCTACAGGAGTGAGGCCCAGTGGAAGCCCTTGAAAGGGGACTGTGAGACCCTGACTGCTTTCTCTTTTGCAGTTGTTTTTGGCCACTATAAGAAGAGCTTCTCTGCTCCACCTGATGCTCCCTGCCATGGTGTTCTGCTGAGCACCCATAGACTGAAACTACTGACAAAAATAAATTCATCTTTATGTGTTGATTACCTCAGGTATTTTGTCACAGCCATGGGAAGCTGATGAACACGGGTGTGACCAAGTAACATCTCATATTTATCCTAAAATAAATCTGAGTTGGTTAGAATGAATCTGTTTTTAAGATATGATTACCTGTGTATAAGAATGTGTCTGTTTGGATGCTTCCCAGGTCCCCAGGATGGAAACAGAATACCTGAAGAAGTGCTTTGGAAATTCCTTGTCCCAGGCACTGGCAGAATTGGCGAAGGTTCAGCCCAGTGACCCAATAGAGTACTTGGCTCACTGGCTTTACCATTACAGGAAAATAGCTCTAGCAAATGAAAAGGTGCGTGTGTGTGCAGGTGTGTCTAGGGGAGGGCTCAGCTTCCCCAGAGAGACTGGGATCCAAGGCAGAGTCCTGGAGTTGGCCAGGGGGGTTTTGGTTCATCTACCTTCCCAGGATGACTTAGGCCCAAGTATCCCTGAAGTGTGGAGAGTCTGCAGCTGGAATCCAACTCGGGGGTGTGGAGTTGGTGGGTTTGGAGCTGCCAGCAGGCTAAAGCTAGTTACAGGAAGAAACTCCACAGGCTTAAAGGACCCAGGTCCAGGATTATCCCCAGGGAGGGTGGGCCCCCTTATAAGACCTCTTGATGCTGACCTGACTTGAGCCTGTGACATTACCCCAGAATATTCGAGAACAGATCCAGCTGAAGGAGGAATATGAGAACAGCCTCAAGGAAAGGGAAATGGCAGCAATGATGAAACAAGAAGAGCTTCAGATTCAACAGAAGTGTAAAGAGTGTCGCAAGGTAGGAAGGAGGAACTCACCATGGCCCATTCCCATCCCAGTGACGGACTCCAGGAAATCCCCAGGGCAGCCGCCACCACGGTGCTGAGCACACTGAGGCCCCCTTAGTCAACTTTCCCTCCCTGTCACACATTCATGGTTGAACCACTTCTTGTCAATAAAAATAGGAAAGGTTAAAAGGCAAATTCATGTTAGATTCAGGAAATGCCACTGATGTTACTGACTTACACATCTAGATTCTATTCACCTGGAACAAATATTTTTTTCAGAGATCCTTTGAGCCCTTTCCAAAAACTATTCAAAGTTTTTTCAGAAACCACACATGATTGTTATCAGTGCGTACTTAATGCATATGGTAATATTAGTATTTTATTATTAAATTCTCTTTACTTGTCAAGCCTCTGGTGCCTCCTCTTGGATGCTATAATGATGAATATAAATTCTTAGTTCAGAATAGTTGGAAACAACTGTGCATTTACCACCCTGACAAGCAAATATTTTATCTCCCACAATCTTTTCTACAATTTCCTAAAATATGTCTGCTGCTATCTCATACTTTCTACAAATTACATGATGCCCAAACAGGTAATTCATTTAAAGGGGTTGTCGGGCTTGAGATCTGAAATCTTCTTCAACTATCACTACATCCTTGTACAAGTCACTAACTTTATAATAATATACTCAGCATTCTCATAAATAATGAATATACCCATATATATTATTAGTTATAATCAGTTATTTATTTTTAAAGCTGAACATGTATAACTAAATTAAAAGAAAGATGGTTTGTGCTATTTTTTGACGTGGTCTAGGGAGCTCTCCCTCAGGAAGGGTTCATGCTTGGAGCATTTTTTGGGGGACGGGAGAAATGAGGCTCAGTAAGTGGAAGTCACCATCACCTTACTGATGACCCAACCATTTTTTAACACCAAGTTTCTTTGCTAATAGAAATAAAAATATGTGATAATGGACTCCCAAGTCTCTACCCTAGTTTTACAGTAGTTCTATCGAAGAAAACTTGGCTCACTTCTGTATTTTGAATTGTCCCTTTGTGTTGCACTGGGGATGTTTTGCACCTGGCAGCAATATACCTCAGCAAGATTTTTTTTTTTTTATACCAAGAATGGAACTCAGGGGCACTCAACCATTGACCACTTCCCCAGCCCTATTTTGTATTTTGTTTAGAGATAGGGGTCTCACTGAGTTGCTTAGCGGTTGCTGAGGCTGGCTTTGAATTCGTGATCCTCCTGCCTCAGTCTCCTGAGTTACTGGGATTACAGGTGAGCCCCACTGCGCCCAGCCTCGGCAAGATTTTGATAAACAACAGGTTTGCTCTTTTGCCAAGGGTGAGACGTGGGGAATTATAAGGGAAGATAAGAACTAAGAGACAATGCCTGGGTTGTGTGCAAGTTCTCACATTTAGAGAAGAGTTCGTGTGCAAGTTGTGGTTATGTAAATAGATTCCACTTGTTAGAAGGGAACAAACAGAACCCAAGGGGGATTTAAAATAAAGCTGAAAGAATCATCTACCGGCAAGGGAGAGCTGCATCATTCAGGTCTGAGTTAATTTCCAAGATAGAAATTGAAAGGGCGAGATAAAAGACAAGATGCCAAGCTCTGGTTCCCAATTGGCTCAAGGTGGATTATTGACTATTCCTTGCTATTGGCTGCCTGCAAATTTCGCATCACTAGTGCTGAGAAATCTGGCTTCAAACAGGCCCAGGAGGGGTTTCATGAAATTTCAGCAGTCCTGCTGGTTCGCCTAACTGGCTTATATGCACATACTCAAAGCTTTGCCAGATTTTCCTCCCTTAATCCTTTAAAACCATCTTTGTTTTTGTCTTAGCAAGACTTTGTTAATTTTTTTCTTGAGTACCCCAGATAGAATACTAGTCTAGTGGAAGTGTCAAAAGAAGAATAGAAACAGAGTGCTCAGTGTGGCAGAGGTCATTCCAATTACATGAATCAAGAAGAGCTCCATAGAGTGGGTAAAGGTAGAGTCCAGGCAGAGAGAGCCAGCGAGGCTTGACCTATATGGGTTTCTCTTCACTAAGCAGAGGAGCTTTGACAATATAAACCACAATTTTGTATCTCAGTCAGAAAGCCATTCCTATTGTTTATTTTTATTTTATTTTATTTTTTTTTAGAGAGAGTGAAAGAGAGAGAGAGAGAGAGAGAGAGAGAGAGAATTTTTAATGTTTATTTTTTAGTTCTCGGCGGACACAACATCTTTGTTGGTATGTGGTGCTGAGGATCGAACCCGGGCCGCACGCATTCCAGGCGAGCGCGCTACCGCTTGAGCCACATCCCCAGCCCCCATTCCTATTGTTTATAATGCTCCGAAGCATTCATGTTTTCATAAAAATCAATACAGGTATTTGTTGCACAGACTCAACACTTTGAATGTAGAAGGGTCTTAGAGATCATGTGACCAAGTGCTTCACTCTCTGCCCTCAGCCCGGTCCCTTCGGGTTCAGTGTGGAATGAAGCTCTGAGACTTTTAGGCAAAGATGGGAAGGAATTGGCTCAGCCAGAGACTACAATCAAAGGGTATTAGACACCTGACATTGTTTCATAGGTCCCGGAGGGCACTGCTCATTTTTTCAATCTTTTTTCCTCTGTACTCGGTTTGGACAATTTCTATTGATCTGCCTTCAAGTTTGTTGACACTCTCTTGTTCCATATCCTACGCTAGGATTTCTGTGGGCTTTAAAAATTTTCAGATATTATATTTTTCAGTTCTAGAATTTCTAGCTGGGTTTCCCCATGTTTATCCCCCCTTTTCTTCCTTCCTTCCTTCCCTGCCCCCCACCCCAACCTCTCTCTCTGTTTCCCTCTTTCTTGATATTGGCTGGGGATTGAACCCAGGGCCCTACACGTGCTAGGAAAGTGCTCTACCACTGAGATAAGGTCTCCATCCCCTTTTTAAAATTTTATATTGAGACAAGAGTCTCATTAAGTTGCCCAGACTGATCTCAAACTTGCAATCCTTCTGTCTCAGCCTCCACAGTGACTGGGATTACAGAAATGTTTACTTATCTTTCTAAAATAATTTCCTTTTTCTCTACTGACTTATTCTTTTACTCACTATGTTCTTTTTTCACTTAAATTTGAAAATATTAATAGTTGTATTAAGTCCTCGTCTGCTAATTCTGGCATTTATGTCCTGGGGTCTCTTTTTATTAAATATTTTTCACTAGATTATGGTTCACATTTTCCTACTCCCTCCTACGTCTAGTAATTTTTACTCCTATGCTGAACATTGTAGGTGGTATTTTCTAAGGAGCCTAGACCCTGTTGCATTTCCTTTCAAAGGTGTTGAGTTTTGTTCCGGAGGCAGTTAGATTATTGGTGGGTCATTTGATCCTAGCAGATTTGATGGTCTGCTTGGCTATGGCAGCTGTATTTCAGATTTGTACTTAGCCTTTGGCATGAAAATAGCAACACTGTGTTCCTGCCATTCTTGGGCATGTTTCTGGAGTGTGGTTAGCCTCTACTAATGTATTAGTCTGCTTTTTGTCACTGTGACCAAAATCCCAACTAACTTAATGGAGAAAAAGTTTATTTTGGGCTCATGGTTTCAGAGACCTCAGTCCATAGTCAGCTCAGGCCATTCTTCTGGGCCCGAGGTGAAGCAGACCGTCCTGGCAGAAGGGTGGGGTAGGGAAACCTACTGGGTTCATGGCAGCTAGAAAGCAGAGAGAGTGTGAGGAGCCAGGGACAAAATATAGAATGCCCAAGACATGTCCCCAGGAACCCAACCCACTTCCTCCAGCCATGCCCCACCTGCCTACACTCACCCCTCAGTAAGCAGTCTGTTCAAATAATTAATCCATCAAATGGATGAATGAACTGATGAGGTCACAGCCTTCACGATCCAACCATTTCTCTAAAGGGCCACCTCTGAACCTTGCCACGTTGGGGACCATGTTTTAACATGAGCTTTTCAGGGGGACATTCCTAATTCAATCCATGACCTTTTTTTTGCCTTCTATTTAGAAATCGATTTTCCTAACCACTTTCAAAAAGAAAGTCTCATTCAAGCAGGAAGACACAGAACCCGTTGAAGAGGAGTCCTTGGGGCAGGAATCCCTGCCGGATGCTCCAGCCATGCCTTCTTCAGAGCCAGCTGAGGAGATTGAGCAGAACTTGGAATCCCCATAAGATCAAATCACCAGGAGGCTTTTCCCTGTGAAGTTGCTGATTAAAATGCTTCCTGACTCCAAATCTCCTTTTCTAATTATCAGAATGGGAAGAATTTGAGTGACCTTTCCCTCAACCCTGCAGTCCCAGAAAAGAGCCCTGCAACAGAGCTCTTGCCAACCAAGGTTGGCAGGACTCTGAAAGGAGGTATCTGCAGGGTCTCTTCAGACTGGACAGGCAGCTAGCCATGAGAACCTTTGTCTTGTGGAAATCCACTCAGAATAAAGATTCAGAATAAGGAATGGCACGGTTGAGTCTTTTCCCTGTTGTTTTATCATTTATTTGGAGACTGCCCAGTAAAAGTGTTACCTGGGGTTACTGGTAACGAGGTCTGCTTCCCCAGATGTGAAGACCGAACGCCCGGGAAACACCGAGGTAAGTGTAGAGTACGAATTTTTATTAAAAGAACAGTAACACAGAGCTGGGGACATAGCTCGGTGGGTAGAGTGCTCGCCTCACACGCACAGGGTTCAATCGCCAGCACCACACACACACACACAAAAAAAAAAAAAAAAGAGAGAAGGGGGCCCAGAGCTGAGTGTCTGAGGCAGGAGGTGAATCTCATCCTTTTTATAATTTCCAGGTTTCTTACTTCTCAAGTCTCCTCCCCTTATCCGGCCCATGCAGTGAAAAGGCAGAAAGGGAGCAATGCTGGGGGAGCCGCCCAGGGAATACTCATTAATAATTCCCTGCTGGGGAGCTGAGGTGGTGGCTCAGTGGAAAAGCGCTTGCTTAGCATGTGTGAGACCCTGGATTCGATCCTCAGCACCACATAATGATAAATAAAGGTATTGTGTCCATCTACAACTAAAAAATATTAAAAAAATTCCCTGCTGGGAAGGACGATCTCCCTGAGGCAGGTGACTTTTTGGTTATGGGTTAGGGGAGTGGGGGAGTGGTCTCAAGGTGTTACCAAAAGCTTGGTCCTTGTCCCTGATGCCAATCCAATAACAAGGATATCCTTTTGAGGATGAAGGTGTATTGCTTTGCTAGTGAAGGAGAAACCCAGGGGCCTTCTGTTCCAAAGGCTGTGATTCTGCCCATCACCTGGAACTGGGGGCTATCAAAGAGGTGATCCACAGTGTTGTGTGTTGGAGTTGTAATTAGGGAGACAGTCACTAGTTAATTTGGGAGAAAGTCACTTGGGAGATTTCCCGGTACCATCCTCAAAGTCTGGATTACTTTGTGCCTATGGTGGGGGTACACTCAAGGACAGATAAATCTGCCTAACCACCACACTATGGTGTCTCTTGTGATGCGATTCATAACTCAGCAGGAAACTGAAGGGTAAAAAGGACAGGTGTGGGAAATCCAAGATGGCTGCCAGGCTTCTGACTTGAGTCCCAGGGGTGTGGACCGTGGTGGCTTTTCCTGCAATAAAGGACACAAGAGGAAGAGCAACTGAGGGCATGCTGGGGATATTGTACCCAGGAAAGGGACAATCAGGAGGATGTCACAAAAGGGGGCATCCCTGAGCCACTTCCTCCACCCAAGCTTCAAGAAAGGCCAAAGCCCTAGCCCAGCTGTAGCTTTTCTGTAAGATCCCCGAGCAGAGGTTGTAATGGGCTGTTCATCACCTGAAGGGGCCTCAGAAGTTCTTCATTTCAACTCTCTGAATGACAGTGTCCATTTCCAAGTGGAACCATTTTAGATACCTGAGATCCTGTAAGAGACACTTTCCCAACCTTAGGAGACAATAATGCTTAGCTTAGAGGGTTGTCTTTATGGATTTCTTCTATTCCAGAAGCAAGTCGACCTTCTTAGCTGTTTAAAAACCCACATCACAATGGGTGTTGCGCTGGGTGGTAGCTCTTGGAGTTAGAATGCTTGCATGAATGTTCCTTAGAATTATTTTCAGGGTTTGCCTCCCCAAAGACAGAAGTCTCACTGTGAGAGTGGCATTTGCTGCCCACTGCTGCCCACAGGTCATGGTCTGAACCTAAGAAATAGCAATTAAATAGCAAGGGTTCCACCCTGGAGCCCCGTCAAGCCCTGACCCCCCTTGGCCCTCTGCTAACACAGCCAACAGTCCAGTACTGGTGCCTCCGTGGATCATCACTGTGGACAGAGACCCGAGGAAACACCTCTGTGAGCCTCTGACCCAAGCACTCACCTATTTAATGTGGCTCCCTCAGCCTCTGGGTCCGTCAGATTCCACCGGCCCCTCACCTGTTGCCCCTCTAACGGTTCTCTCCCTGCCTCCCTTGTTTCAATCTGTCAAAATGCTCCATGAGGCTCTAGAAGCCACATTTTATGAAAGATGTTTGAAGACTGATGGAATATTCAGGTCAGAGACAGGAGACACCAGGAAGAGCTATTCTTATTCTCTTCAGCCCGCTGATGTGTGTCCTATCTGGAACAGAAGTCAGACTTGGGGTGGCCCAAGAAGGCTGAAGACCTGTGGGGGCAGCTGGAGGGGAACATTCCAGGTTGGTCTGAAGAAGTGAGCAGCTCCAGCCTGAGCAGCTGAACTCCCACTGGAGCAGCTGACCTAGAGGAGTCTCTCACCAACAGGGTCACCGTCTCCAGCACCTGCACCAGGCCTCTGCTGAGACTCCTTCTGCGTTAGCTCGGTTCACGCTCCTTCTACCTACTGCGCCTGCCTTTCTCTCCAGGCCTGTTCTTCTGTCCCCAAGCTCCCTGGCTTGTGATCCTTAGGGAGTTTAGAGCTTGAGAAGAGGAATCTTGACAAGTCTGGAAAGTCTGGGGAGAGGGTTTGGGTTTGGGCGAGGAGGTGCCCACAGAACTGTCGGGCTTAGAAAACAAAGCACTTGGCAGACGCAGAAAGAGATTCAGTCTCCTCTGTTTGACAGCAAGACTCATCCTCGTCAAGGAAGTCAATCAAATCTGTCTCCAGCCCAGCCTCGCCTTTCTGAGCCCCTGGGCCCCACTCACCATGAGCTACAGCTTCACCACTGCCCTTTGCGGCCTCTTCCACCTGACCCACATGGGAAGTTGAAGAAATGAGTCTTGAAAGGAACTTGGGCACTTTGGACATATTTTTTGGCCTCTGAGTCTGAGACCTGGTTTGTAAATTTGCCATAATAAAATCTACTCTTTTAGAACTAGTTGTCTGTCTCCTTGTTTTGAAGAGATGGTTCTTCCCCACCTCCATCTTGAGATTTGGGTTGGGGGTTTTGATTATAATCCCTGATGCTCCCAGCATAATACAACTTCTTAATAATATAACTTATTTATCTAACAAATAATTTTTATTTGACAAGAGGCGGTTGACACGTGATGGGCACTTCATAAATATTTACCTAGTAAGTGACAGCTCTTCCTTTGTGAACTGAGTCCAAGTCCTGAAGCACTGCGACAGGACATGTGACATTGAGATGCTCTCCTCCCTTCTCTTCCCTTGGCAGTAAGGCCCTGCTCACTCAGCTGCAGAGACCAGTGTCCTGGTCACTTTCCCTGGCAGGGAGGTGGGATGGTGGGGTGCCCGTGTGAAGGTTGCCTCGCTGCAAGCCACTGATGGTGATGGGAGCCCTGCCTGGCCATGCGCAGGCCCGCTGCCTGGACAGCATTTCTAGACACTTTCTGCTGGACCTTATCCTATGAGTCCTTGTCAGCTGTTTATCAGCTGCTCCAGTGGTAGTTGAGCTGCTCAGGCTGGAGCTGCTCACTTCTTCAGACCAACCTGGAATGTTCCCCTCCAGCATCCCCCACGGTCTTCAGTCTTCTTGGGCCACCCCAAGTCTGACTTCTTTTCCACACATGAGTGGGCTGAAGAGAACAATAGCTCTTCTTTGATGAGGACTGAAGACACAGTGAAGGGTCCTGCCTCGCCCCCACATCCTAACACACAGCCCCGGCTCCCCGGCAGCCAGAGCACACCTGCGGCTTCCCAGGACTGGACATCCGTGTTGGAGGGCGCCCCAGGCCTGAGCACCGGGCACCTCAAGCACGCATCCTCGGGGATAGGAGGCAGCCCGGAGTGAGCGTGTGTGTCTCACCTGCCAGGACTTGCCACCAGGGTTCTGTGTCTCCCTTTACAAGAGAGTTAGGTGTTTCCCCAGGTGAAGCTTTGGAGCCCTGCTTTGTTAGGGCCAGAAGCCATGGGTGCTTGGCAAAGGAAGTGGAGCAGCCAGGCAAGCACCAGGCTGGCCGTGGCCTCTGCTCTGCTTCTGGAGTCTTCCTAGTTCTCCCTTTCTGCCCCTCGGGCTCCTTCCTTTCCCTTCTCAGTCCTACCTCCCCCTCTTCCTCTGCTTTCCATCCTCTCCAAGCTCCAGGTTGTGTTTCTGATCTTCTCCACAGCGCTGCTCCCTCCCCATGCCTTCCTGCTTCCCAGAGGCACCCATCCCTGCCACCCATCCCCACCAGCCTCCTTGCTGCCTGGAGGAGGTCCAGGTTGGCCCTACCCAGGTCCTGTCCCATGGAGGTTCTTCAAAGTGCCCCCTTAGCCTCAGGCTCCAGGGAGAGGCAGAGTAGCCAGCTGCCCAGGCACCTGCTGAGGTGGAGCCTCTGCTGGAGGCCTTCCCTGGGCTCCCTGGGTGCCTGGCTCTGCAGGGTGTGCAGAGGCCAAAGCCTGGCAGTGAGCTCCCTGCATGCCAGTCACCAGCCCTGGGCTGGGGAGCTCTCTGTGCTGACTCACAGCAGGGGCTCCCCTGGCAGGGGGCCCCCAATGGGGCAAAGCCCCCCCCCCCAGCCTCACAGCGCAATTAGCATTTTAAAGAAAGGTCAACAAGAAAGGATTTTAGAGACCTGCTGGGAGCCAAAGGATAATGGTAAGGAAAGTTCACTTGCCCCAGGCCCCAGCGGGCCCATCTGCTGACCAGTGGTATTCAAGAGGGCATTGAGGGGACCCCATGAGGATTCCATCTTGAGCTCAGTCACAAAGAGGCTTTGGGCAGGTTATTTGACATTCATAAATCTCACTTCCCTTTCTGTAAAAAGAAAAAGACAAAAGACTCTGGAGTGGTTTTCTCTCTAGAATTACAATGGTGAGCTAATTGGGAAACTATTTAGATTATCCTCTGGGGATCTGTAAAGTGCCCACTGTGGTCTCCAACCTCATCAGTGGGTCTTCAGTCATGACCATCACTGCCTGGAGGAAGGGCTTGCTTGGCCTCTGTGCCCTCTCTCTGTCAAGTCCTCTCCCAGGAAGGGCTGACTCCTCCAGCCTTCTTCATGGAAGACCCCAGGAAGAGTGAGCAGCAAGGGCCCCCTGGGCAGCGTGTTGCTGATAAATTCTGTAAGACTTTAGATTGGTTCTGACCTGAATGGTTTCCCCATCAAATTTAATGGAAAGTCATTTCAGGGTCCCCTGGTTTCTGAACCATTGAATTCTAGCACTAATGATAAAGGAAATGGAATTCCCATCTGAGCCAGTGTACTTTAGGCATAGTATATAGAGCCTTCTGAAATGAACGTTGCTTCTGAATAGGAACCAATCTGTGTCAGTATAGTGTCAGCACAGAGATCCTGATAGAAGAGCCAGGAGCAGGTCCAAGAAAAGCTTTATGCCCATGGCCATCCAGCACCCAGGAGTGCCCAGGCCTGCTGGGGCAGTTCGTGGGTTCCTTTGCTCTAATAACTTGCATTTGTGATCAAGAGAAAAACCAAATGAGATTTTTAGATGACCAAAAGGAAATTTCACACACGGCTTCTATTTGGCTTAGCTCCTTGCTGAAAAGGCACTTAGCTCCAGTGTCCTGGTGCCTGTGAGGGCTGGTCTGAAAGCCAGGGTTCACACCTCTCTGAACTTTCTAGAATGGCCCAGAGGACAGCCATGTCACCTCCACCTCCAGCTCTCTCTCTGGATTAGTAGGTCAGGCACACAATGTCTGCTGGGAAAATCTCTCCTGGGAGTAGACTTGAGGACTCCAGTTCTGGCCAAGGCAAGGCTCCATCTCTCCCAACTGTCCTTATAAAGCATTTCTAGCACACTGTTTCCTTCCTTCTGGAATTCTGATGGTGTTCTTCAGAGTCATAGCACTCCCCTCCCATTAAGACATTTAATGTGGGCTGGGGATGTGGCTCAAGTGGTAGCGCGCTCGCCTGCCATGCGTGCGGCCCGGGTTCGATCCTCAGCACCACATACCAACAAAGATGTTGTGTCCGCCGAGAACTAAAAAATAAATATTAAAAATTCTCTCTCTCTCTCTCTTTCTCTCCTCTCTCACTCTCTCTTAAAAAAAAAAAAAGAAAAAAAAAGACATTTAATGAACTTTCCTCTCGAACTCAGCCCAGTTTATTGGTATGTTTTCCCTCAAGGACTTACTCTTCTGCAATTCTCAGAACACTGCTAGATTGGGTTTCTGTTTTGTTTGGTCGTTTGGTTTGTCTTTGCAAAAGCATAGCAGAAGCAATACCATGGTTTATCATCTTCTGGAAACTTTAAATTATAAGCCCATCCTTGGGAAGCAGGAAACTCATCAACTGTGGGATACTGAAGCTGAAGAAGGGCTACACTGTCAAGGGAGGTGGTTGTCAGTGTGAAACAAAGGGGTCTTGACTTGAATAATACTGTGACAAAGGACACCAAGATTGCAAGTCAGAATTGGAAGCAAATGAAGTCCCCAGAGATGTCTGTCTTCTTGACTTCTCTCCTTATGCCCAAGAGGGTTCCTAAGCAGGAAGGATGTGCTCGCCACTCTTCTTATTAGCAAACATTGCTAAAGCCACTGGGCAGAGGCAGCTACTAGGCTGACTTCAAGTTCCTGTTTATCATGGAAATGAAAGGTAATTCCAACCAGGATCTGAGCTATGAGTTAGCTCCACATTGACCCAGCATGGATGCCATTTTGGGGAATGGTCCTGTAAATATATACCTGGGCAGGCAAGAGGAACTATGGTTGAGGACAATATGGTGAGGCCACAGCGCTGTTTTTCCCAGAGGCACTGGCTTTTGTGAGAAAAGGGAGACTTATTTTGTAAGTACAATGACCAGGCTCCACAATTCTTCCCTGGGCATTAGCTGCTCTGAGGTAAATGGGATATGAACTAAATGTTCAGTCTACTCTTACTTAATTTTGCAAAAATACACACTCATGGAAAAATTCATGAAAGAAATAAACATGATGAGTGTTATCAGTGGGTGGTAGGGTACCAGGTATCTTTTATATTCTTTCATGAAACTTTTATATTCCAAATTCCTTACAGTAGTTCTGAGTTATTCTTATAAGTAGAAATTAATATGAACAGGGAAACACAGGGACTTGGAGGGAGGCAGAGCACCTGTTCCTTTCCACAGCACATGGCCAGGGCACCCTGACCCCGCCTTCAGCCCCCCAATCCAGAAGGCAGAGCAGGTGTCATGGAGCCCAGTGCCAGGACCTTCTGCAGCAGCCAAGCTGGGCTGGAGGCGCAAGCTGGAGATCCCCGGAGAGTACAGATCCTCCCTAGGCGCTTCCATCAATAGTCCAAGATGCAGATGGATTAAGGAGGTCAAAAAGCTGCAGAAGAGGAGCTGGGGTTTTGGCTCAGTGGTAGAGTGCTTGCCTAGCATGTGTGAGGCACTGGGTTTGATTCTCAGCACCACATATAAATAAATAAAGCTGCCGAAGAGCACGGATCTCTTGGCAAGCAGGTACCCCCTGGGCCGCCTGGCAAGAAGGGTACCTATTCAATTCACTCATGGTGTAGACATCAGTGGGCAAGCCCAGGCCCACTGAGGCCCCTTAAGTGGCTCCAGAGCATTTCCAGTTTGCCTCTTTTAGGGTGCCTAACTCCTTTCCTTACAGGGCTGAGCCACCCTCTTCCCCAAGGATGTGCGGCGGGAAGGGGGTCCAAGGTTCAGGAAGGGCTGGGCTGAACTTTGCAGCAAGGTCTCCCCATCACTTGGGACTCTCTTGAGCCTCGGCTGGATCTGCGTCTGAGGTGCTGCCTGGATTTTGCAGCCCCAGAGCAGTGTGTCCTTTAAATTTTGTTTCTGAAGAAGACAGCACGGCTTCCTCTGTAACACAGGTATTAGATGAAACCATCACCATAGTGCCAAAGGCCAGGAAAAGACTCTGAGGTCAACTGGAGTTGGTGTTACTCATGTGACTGTAAAGGACTTTGAAAATAGGAGCTCTGGCATGTTATGAGAGGAAGATATTTATATTATTCACATCTTTCTGTACAATATGCATTTTTTTACTATATGTATGTTTGTATTTTTACTTAAAACATAAGGGAAAAAATAAAAGAAGAACACTTCAGTGCAGAAAGGGCTCAGCAGAAGGTCAGCTCCAGCAGCTGCCGGCAGCACCACAGGATTTTTTTTTTTTTTTTTGTATCTAACCTCCTGAGTCCCTGAGCTGCTTTGAATGTCCAGTATTAATTCCCCATAAAAATCCTTTTTTCTCCCCACCCACCTTACTGAGAAACTGGGAGGGATAGCAGAATAAAGGGAATTGCATTTTGAGGAGACCCCTTGTGTGTCTTGCCACAGAGAGATCAGTGATCACAGACACTGCTGGCTGGACCCAGAAACTGTGCTGCACAATATCCTCATGCAGGAAAGACTCTCTGCGTCTCTTCCAGGTGCCTGCAGAGAGCTGAGGAAGGAGCATCTTGCAGCTACACTGTGGCAGCACATGGCTGTAGGAGCTGAGTCCTGGCAAGACAGAGCTGAGCTCATGGCCCAGAAGATGCCTGCTGCAGGGCACAGGGTGTGACTAGGAGACCAGGAGAAATTTGGACAGGGAGATGGTTTTACACAGAGGAACATGGGTACTGGAAACCCACCCGGCTGCCTTCCCCACTTTGAGTCCCAGAGCTGGTGAGTCTCGCTGGGAGGGCCACACTGGCCAGGAACTTGAAAAGGCAGGGACAAGAGTGACTAAGTTTGAGGAGTGAGTCTGAGAGCCCAGGAAAGGTGGGGTCTGTGGGTGATGGAGGGGGCGAATGATTGGAGCCCAGGGGAGACTCCTGGGGTGCCGTCTCCCAGGTGGGCCAGCAGGTGCTAGGCCCCAGAGGTGCGCTGATTTCAAGTCTTCATAGTAATTGCCATTCAGGGAAGAACCTGGAGCCTATCTACATCCAAACCTGCCTTCAGAAACTGCCCAGGGAACCCTCTCGAAGATCATGACCACAGCCCCACAGGAGGGCGGGGCAGACGTCACTTTCCAGCCCACTTGTCTCACAGTGCCCAGGAGCGATACCAAGAATCTTTGAACCTCAATTAGCAACTTGAGGAGCAGCACAAAAAGAGAAAGTATTTGGCAGTCTGTGGCTGGCCAGTACGGTCAGTCGGACACACTGCATACCTCAAGAAGAAACGGAAAATGTGGGCGGGTGGCGCTGGCCTGTCATCCCAGCAGCTTGGGAGGCTGAGGCAGGAGGATGGAGAGTTCAAAGTCAGCCTCAGCAACAGTGAGGAGCTTAGCAGCTCAGTGACACCTTGTCTCTGAGTAAAATACACAAAAGGGCTGGGATGGAGCTCAGTGGCCAAATGCCCCTGAGTTCAATTCCTGGTGGACCACCCCTCTCCAAAAAAAAAAAAAAAAAAAAAAAAAAAAAAAAGAAGAAGAAAAATAGAAAGATGTTTGGGAATAGACAAAGAAAATATATTCTCATTGACAACTTTTTACCACTGCAACAGAAACAATTCCTTACTTTTCATTAAGAATTTTTTCTCTTCTTCTTTTTTGAGGGGGTGGGTAATTGTGAGCTGAATGGTTCATAGACATTTATACATATTTGTCTCTTTTTTCTCATGTCTAGCAGTTTTGGGAGGTAATTATTTTATTTTTTGACAGCTAGGATGTTTGATTAGTATATTTTGGTTTTGTTATGTGTTTTACTTGTCTGTTCCCCCTGTTCTCTTTCTCTTTTCTTCTGCCAACAGCCAAACTCTATTGTCCTCTCTGCTCCTCTTCCTTTAATTTTTTGCTTCTATTTTCTCTCCTCCCCACTCATAATCATCACATCTCTTCTGTATTCTCCCTGTTCAGCCTTTCCAAATTGCAAAGCCTGTTTACTGTTTTTACTGTTGTCAGTAGCTGATTTGATCATATTTCTCTTTATTTTGGCAATTAACATTGTAGATGTCATAGCAGGAACTAGTTGGATTAATGCCATATATTGTTTGCATTGTTTGTTGTTATTATTTGTCTCTGGAAACCTTTAGGGGCACTAAAATACACAGGGTAGAAATTCTATTGCCTCAGATTCATACTGTTGGATGGGTAGACATACAAACAACATGATAAAGCAAGAAAACAAGCCACTGCAAGCAAACTAAAATGCCTATTGACACCATAGTGTAAGAAATGTCAGAGAAGGAATTTAAATTTATCCATGAGGTAAAAGACAGTGTAAGGAGTGAAATCAGAGGAAATACAAGAAGTGAAAGATCATTGCAGAAAGAAATAGATATTCTGAGAATGAACCAATTGGAGATCCCTGAAATGAAGTTATCAATGAGCCAAATTAAGAATTCAATGGAAATCATCACCAGCAGACTAGACCACTTAGAAGACAGAGTTTCAGGCAACAAAGTCAAAAAATATAATACATAATGTGATACACACATACACACATCAATATAACATTTGTTTTAGAAAATACAGTTGACCACAGAGAAAAGGTATTAAGAAACCATGAACAGAATTTCCAAGAAATATGGAATAACATGAAAAGAACTAACTTAAGATTTAGAGGGCTAAATCTTAGATGAAGACTCTGAGACACAAACTAAAAGAATACACAATCTTTTCAAAGGAATAATATCAGAAAATTTCTCAAAACTTAACAATAAAATGGAAAATCAAATCAGGAAGCTCACAGGACCCCAAATATACAAAATTACAACAGACTCACACCATGGCAATTACTATGAAAATGCTTAACATAAAGAATAGAATTTTAAAAACTGCTAGAGAAAAATGACAGGTCATATTTAGAGACATACCAATCCAGATTTCAGTTGATTTCTTAATTCAGACTCTAAAAGCTGAGAGATCTTGGAATAATATATACCAAGTCTGAAAAAAAATGGATGCCAACCGAGAACACTAGACTCAGCAAAATTAAGCTTCAGAACTGAAGATGAGGAGCTGGGGTTGTGGCTCAGTGGTAGAGCGCTCGCCTAGCACATGCGAGGCCCTGGGTTCAATCCTCAACACCATGTAAAAATAAATAAATAAAGATTAAAAAAAAGAATTGAAGATGAAAGAAAAACCTTTCACAATAAACAAAAGTTAAAAGAATTCACAACTAGAAAGTCTGTACTATAATCAGTGAGGGGCCCTCAGACAAAGCTCTGAAAAGCACAGAACAAGCGAGGAGCCAGGCCAGGGATCAAAGAGCCAAGGGCCAGGGAACAAAGAGCCAAGGGCCAGGGCTTGGGCAGGAAGCCCAGGACAGTGGACAAGACTTGGGAGGGAAGGCAGGGGATCCAGCAGGGGGCAGTCAAGCTCCAAGCCCAGGGCTACCTCCAGGTTTCAGGGTTCCTGGTGCAGGACCAAGCACCCAGGGAGAGCAAGGAGCCCAGGTGAGAGGCAGGGCTCTGTTTCCCATAAGGCACTCTGGCTCAGATCAGAATCCAGGGCAGGGACATGGCAAAGGAGGCCTGTAAAACATATAAATCAATAAAAATCTCATGAAGAGGAAGTGAAGAATAGATTTGAAAGTCAGCAAAGGGAGGAAATACACTAGTAGAATAATCAAAGGAGAAACTAATACAAATTAAAAACCAGAAATAAATAAAAATAATAGGGAATAAAAATCATTTCTCAATAATAACATTGAATGTAAATGGCCTAAACTCATCAATCAAAAGACAAAGACTGGCAGATTAGATTAAAAAACAAGACCCAAAAATATGCTGTCTCCAAGAGACTCACCTCATAGGCAAAGACATCCACAGACTGAAAGTAAAAACGTCCCATGGATTTTATTGACAAGCTGGGGTTTCCATCCTCATATCAGATAAAGTGGACTTCAAACCAAAGTTAATAAGAAGGGGCAAAGATGGATGTTTCATACTGCTTAAGGGAATCATACAACAATAAGAAATAAAAACCATAAATATTTATGTCCCCAAACAATGGAGCATCTACATACATCAAACAAACCTTTCTTAATTTCAAGAAGCAAACAGATCACAATGCAATAATCCTGGGTGACTTTAACATGCGTCTCTCATCACTGGACAGATCTTCCAAACAAAATGAAATAAAAAGCTATAAAACTAAAAAATATGATTAATAATTTAAAATTAACAGACATATAAAGGATATTCCATCAATCAATGACTGGATTTCTTCTCAGCAGCACATGGATCTTTCTCTAAAATAGACCATTTTTAGGAACACACACACAAAAATAGAGATAATGCCTTGCATTCTATTAGATCATAATGGAATGAAATTAGAAATCAATAATAAAATTAAAAATAGAAACTACTCTAACACCTGGAGACTAAGTAATACACGTTACATGATGACTGGTAGCAGAAGAAATCAGGGGTGAAAAAATACTCAGAGGTAAGTGAGAATAGTGATAAAACATATCAAAATCTCTGGGACACTAGGAAGGCAGTTCTAAGCAAATTTTATAGCATTGAGCTCCTTCATTAAAAGAATACAAAGTCAACAAATAAATAATCTAACATATCTCAAGGCCTTAGAAAAAGAACAAATCACTGCTAAAATCAGTAGAAGACAGGAAATAATTAAAATCAGAGCTAACAACAATGAAATTTAAACAAAAATATTTTAAAAAATCAATAAAACAAGAAGTTTTTTCTTTGAAAAAAATAAATAAAACTGACAAACCCTTAACCAAGCTAACCAAGAGAAAAAGGGGAAAACACAAATTATTAATATTTGTGATTAAAAAGGAAATATCAACACAGACACTACTGATATACAGCAGATAATCAGAAACTACTTTGAAAATTTATACTCGAATATAATAGAAAATCGTGAAGACATTGACAAATTTCTAGAAACATATGAAATTAAATCCTTATCTCTCACCCTGCACAAAACTCAACTCAAAGTGGATTAAGGACCTTGGCATTAGACCAGAGACCCTGTGCCTACTAGAAAAAAAATGTAGGCCTGATTCTCTATCATATCAGCTTAGAAACCAACTTCCATAATAAGACCTCTAAAGTGCAAGAAGTAAAATGAAGAGTCAGTAAATGGTATGGCATCAAACTAAAAAGCTTCTTCACAGCAAATCAAGAATGTGAATAGAGAGCCTACAGAATGGGAGACAATCTTTGCCACTCACACCTCAGATAAGGCATTAATTTCCAGGGTATACAAAGAACTCAAAAAGCTTAACACCAAGTAAACAAATAACCCAGACAATAAATGGGCAAAGGAACTAAACAGACACTTCTCAAAGAAGAAATACACAGTCAACAAATACATGAAAAAATGTTCAACATCTCTAGCCACTAGGGAAATGCAAACTAAAACTTCCTTGAGATTTCATCTCACTCCAGTAAGAATGACAATTATCAAGATACAAGCAACAGCAAATGCTGTGGGGAAAAGAGGACACTCATACATTTCTGGTGGCACTGCAAATTGGTGCAATCACTCTGGAAAGCAGTACGGAGATTCCTCAGAAAACTTGGAATGGAACCACTGTTTGACCATTATCCTACTGCTTGGCATATAGCCAAAGGACTTAAAATCAGCATACTACAGTGACACAGGTTTATAGGAGCTCAATTCACAATAGCTAAGCTATGGAAGCAACAAATGTGCCCTTCAACAGATGAATGGATAAAGAACATGTCTTATATATACACATGAAATATTACTCAGCCTTAAAGAACAATGAAATTGAATGAATATGGAGACTATCATTCTAAGTGACATAAAGAGTGTGCCCCCCAAACAAAAGTCGAATGCTCTCTCTAATATGTGGATGCTAACACACAGTAAGGTGTGTGTGTGTGTGTGTGTGTGTGTGTGTGTGTGTGATGGGGGGAATAGAAGTTCATTGGATTAGACGAAGGGAATGAAGGGAAGGGGGAGCAGGAACAGGAAAGACAGTGGAATGCATCTAAGATGACTTTTCTATGTAGATGTGTGAATATGTACATATATGAATCTCCATATCATGTTCATTCAGAAGCCTGGGATCCTAATTAGAAAAAGACTTACTCCATGTTTGTATAAATATGTCAAACAACTAAAAAGAACAAATAAAATAATAAAAAAGAACAAAAACCCAATAAAAGACAAAGTACATTACATATCTATAACTGTTATTAGGATCCTTCTATAGATGGCAGATCTATAGTTACCCCTTGGATTAATGAAACAGACTTTTTACCTAAAGGATATAACAACAAGTGAAGACGCACATTAGGAAAACCAATAGTTTCTCTAAGCACAGAAAATGTGAGCTTTTTGATCTCCAAATTAAAGAAATTACTTTAGTGTTGTTACAGTGATGAGTCAGAGCTTGTAGAAAAAAAAGAAGCACTATTTCCCTTTATTCTTTCTTTGGTATCCTTAAAGTCATAATAATAAATGAGTAGTACACTAAAAAAAAAAAAGTATTGCTTTTCAAAACTTGATTGAGGGTTGAAATAGAAACTTTTTTGTTCGTTTTGTTTTGGTGCTGAGGATCAGATTCTGAACCTTGAATATGCTAAGCATGTGCTCTATTCCCAGCCTGAAAAATATAATCCTTCAATCTTTCTGATTCCTTCTAGTGAATTCCCATCAAAATCATCCAGAAATTCTATCTCATAGAATTTATCATTTTATTCTTAGTTGTAAATCACAGTTATATTGTATCAGTCCAGGATTTTATTTCATTTTACTTTTTTTTTTTTTTGGTACTGGGGGAATTGAACTCATAGGAGCTTTATCACTGAACTACATCCCCAGCCATTATTATTATCATCATCATCATCGTCATCATCATCATCATCATCTAGACAGGGTCTGGCCAAGTTGCTTAGGGCATACTACATTGCTGAGGCTAGCCTCAAATTTGTGATCCTCCTGCCTTAGCCTCCTGAGTTGCTGGGATTACAGGTGTGCACCATCACTTCCCAGTATCAGTCCATATTTTAAAGTACTTTTTCAATGTTTTTACAGGTGCTTTTATAGCTTCCTTGTGGAGAGATAATAAAATTAATTATTGAATGAAAACATTAAAATGAAGTACTCTTATAGCAAAAAGAAAGAAAGAAAAAGAAATAAGAAAACAAGGAAACAAAACTGCTTAAAGCCTGTCCTCTGCCCTCTCCCCATCTCCAGAACCAGGGTTCTTTTTTGGTAGAGACCCTGGGACCTAGTTTTAAGTGCTGGGCCACTGAAGTCTGTCTCCTTCATTATAAATCACAAAGGCACAAATTGTTCCAGCAGTAGCAGATTCTCCTGTCATGTCAAGTAACGCACAGATCTAAGCCTCAGTTTCCTTATCTGTAAAACGGGAGAGTAGCTATTGCCCTTTATTATATCACAAAGTGATGAGCAAGACTAATGGAGATAAGAAAAGGGAGTATTGTTGACTGTTTAAGCAAGGGTGGGGACATCAATGATCATTTCAGCTAAGATCTGACACCCAATCTTGTAATGATATGAACATCATTCACTACCTTCATCGCAACAGTTTATCTGCTGGTAGATCTGGTAACTGAATAGTTCATATTATTGTGGTGGTCATCCCCCCTTTTTTCATTATTTATTTTTTAAATTCACAGAGGTTGTGTGTTTTTATGAAGTACAACATGTCATTTTGAAACACACATACACATACACACACTGTGGAATGGTTAAATAAAGCAAATATATATATATATATATATATATATATATATATATATATATATGCATAAATTTGCATATTATCATTTATTTGTGCTAAGAAAACCTAGCATTTATTCTCTTTTGAGCATACATTTATACTTTGAAGTATAATTACAGTCTCTGTGTTATACAGTAGATCTCTTAGACGTATTCCTAAGTGAATTTTGTATCCTTTGATCATTGGTTGCCCCAATCTGTGTCCCTCTTCCGATTTCAAGGTTGACCAACAGTGATGTGCTACCAACAGCCACAAGAGGGCGTTAGATCACTTAAAGAGTCACCAGCAGGCTTCTCTAGAGCAGAAGCAGCTGAGGGTGAGTAGTGGAACTGGGTCCAGACTGGGGAAAAAGAAAATCCAGTACACAATAATTATGATCCTGGGTCAACACTTACGTAAATAAATGTCCCTGTTGGCTTTTAATCACTCTGCTTTTTTAGTTTGTATGTTTAAGCACTTATTTTATTTCCCTTAAGTCAGTTAGGATTGTTCAGATTAGAATACTTAAGAAACTTGAAACCTCTGGTTTGCTTTGAAAGCTGCCACAGACAAGTACAGCTTGGAAAGAGGCTGACCTCCTCCCTGGGAGGCTTTAAAATATAGTTAGAAACCAATAGGTGTCCTATATTGTCTTTAGAATAGAGAGAGAAGTTTCTACTTTTGTTTTAGTTTTGGTTCTTATACAATGGCACTCAGTTCCCAGCCTATTTGCAGGTGGTTCTCTGTACTCCTTCCATTTCCTGGGTCATCCAGGGAGTGGAGAGACAGTGAGTGGCTATGGGTGACAGGGCCAGAGACCCCGTGCAGGATGGAGGAGCTCTGCTGTGCCCTGGAGACTCCATAGCCTGGCTGTCCTTGGGGCCCTCTGGGTGCAGTGTCAAGGTCACAGCAGAGTGCAGATGCAACTGCATTACCTTGCCTCAGTCCTCATCCCAGCTGAGGGGCCTGTGGGATGCAATCAGCAAAGTGGGGAAGGGACTCACAATCCCACCTCCTTGCATCTCCTGCAGAGCAGGCTGCATGCACACACATGAGTCTGGGTGTGTGGTCAGAAGCTCTGCTCTGAATCTGTCCACTTTTTCAGGTCATAGTATCACAGCCAAGATCTGTATTGTGTTTTCTTTTCCATCCTTTTATGCTGAGAGCCATCCATGGACTATGTATGGAACAAACCGGCATCGTAGCCAGTGAATAGGAAAAATCTGGTATCTGGGAACTTCTAGCGGAAAACCTGCTGGTTAAGACCTCTCAGACTCATGTGAGCTCCTATCAACTCTGCCAAAAAGTCCCACACAGCACCCGAGATGACCTGCTGCAGCCACAGAGCCACACAGCCTCTCAGAGATGGGTGTGGCCTGCAAAGATGCCAATCAACCTGTTATCTGCAAAACATCATGAAGAAAGACTCCACCCCTTAGACCTTAATAAACCACCAGAGCCATTTTCTAACTGTTCAGCTCCAGCTCCTATGTGGGCTGGACTTATCAGGTGCTCCCTTAAAACTAATTCTAACTTTGCCTCTTATTTCTTCGCTAGCTATTTCAGACTCTATTGTTTCAGGTGCCTTATCCTCTTCTGAACAGGAAAAATTACCCTGGCGAGGTGTAACTTTTGAGGTAGACACACAGTCCCTGCTTTTATTCCAGTTCTACAAATGAGGGAACACAACCAATGGAAAATGTCTAAGGTTCCTTTGAAGTTTGAGGATCCATTGGGTCGAGGCAGGGCCTCTTCCTACACTGGCAAGACCAGTTGCCAGGTTCTCTGAACAAGGCACAGAAGTTTTTGGACAGAGTGGAAGTGGCTGGAGAGAGCTGGGCCTGATGTCATCTGTCCCCAATGGAGGGTAGTGTTTTCTTTCAACACCTACCAGGCACGGAGTTGGTGAGGGACTGGGGATTGTGGGGACAGAAGATATTGAGTTTGACAGTGAACTTCTCTGATGAATCCCCACAAAGGGGCAGTTTTGAATGCAGAAGTTGCTAAAAGCTTCAATCAGCAAAGTCAGGCGTGATGACAATGGCGTGGTGTCTGAGGGGCCTTCCAGCACTTCTCAAAGGTGATGAATGTGATGGAGGAGAGGCAGGGCTGTGGATTTTGCCACTGGGAGATAGAAGACCAGTATCCTTTTGCTGACAGCCCTGATATTGGCATTGCACAGGGGCCCAAGCTGTTGGAGTCATCTAGGAAGAACCCAGAGGGCCTGTTGTTTGCAGAAGTTCAATTTTGTAAGTGAGGAAGTCCATTCTAGAGATGTCATACCCCATTGGAGAGATAGTCTTATCCTTTGCTGTTTTTTTTTTAAACACAGGGATTTATTTTAAAATTTAAAACCTTGTACCTGATTTAAGGAAAGTCCTTAACTTTCTTTGCCTATGGGGAGACACAAAGACAGCAAAGTGTGGCCATTTCAAAAGCTAAAAAAGTAAAAGGAACCTCAATGCTGCAGTCACCCTGAACCTCCCCACAGCACTTCTAAGGCCAACTCCCCCAGCCCAGGATGGTAAAAGACCCAGGATTTTTGCATGCATGGGACTGATATGTCAGAGTAGCTGCAGAACCCAAAGGACAAGGCTGAAGGTACAAAATGGAAACTCAGATAATTTTACTTTCTGGAAGTACTACCTGGAGCTCTTTTACATACTCCTTTTTGGATACCAATTACTCAGGAAATCTTACTGTGTTCCATTTTCCCTTGTGACTTTGGCCTAAATGCTTCTCTAATAGATGTTTACACTGAACCCAATGAAGGTATTCTTAATCATCCAGTTGAAGCTTCAGACATCTCCTTCAGACTCTGCACAGCTTGGCCTTGCCTGGCCCCTCTCCTCACCTGCATCCTAAGGCCTCCAAGGGCAAGAGCAGGAATAACCCTTATTCAGGTAGAGAAGGCCCCTACAGTTAAGGAGGCTAACTTGGGTCTCCTCCACTGGAAGAGCTGAAAGAAACCTGAGAATTCCAATTAGGCTTAAACCAATGAGCCTAATTGGAATCATTGTGGGCCATGAGGGGAGAGTGTGATTGATCATCTTGGTCTTAATTAGCACTGGAAAAACATGTGGTCCAGCAGGTAGCAGGAGGAAGGATAGTGTCCAGAGAAAGCAAAGCTTGTGAGAACATCAATAGCGGAATTTCCCTGGTGGCTGGGGATAGGGTCTGCTGAAGAAAGGGGGACCCCTCCAAGTGGGGAGAAGGAAAGACCCTACACCAGGAAAGGTGAGCTTGGATGAAGCCTAGGGTACCCCTTTCCCAGCTGCCCTCCTCACCGATGGAGTCTGTTACTAAATAAAAGGAGAATGATCCTTTGAGGAACCTATTATCCTTTGGGTCCTGAACCAGGGCCGGGCTGTCTCCACCACCATCTCTGCCTACTCTCCTAGGAGCCTCTTTTGCTTAATAAGGAAAAGGGAGAAAAATCACCAGCTGCTGTCAGAGGCTTCAGACCATCGTCCAGTCTTCCAGATGGCCCTACCCTTCAGCCACACGTGAGACACTGGGGAACCTAGGAAGCAAGGAGAAAATCAAGCTAGGGGTTCCTGTGCTTAAGTGTCCTGGTGTGGGGACCTCCTTACTGTCGAAGTCCAACGATTTGGGAGCACCCAGCTTGTGGGATGGAGTAGACAGCTGACTATCCTTCCCGTCCCCACCGGGGACTCCTTTTGCAAAAACTGGCGGTGGCGCCCAGTTCCCCTCCATGGGTTCTCCGCGGCGCTTGGTGGGGTTGTGTGTGTGGCATTTTTGGAGAGAGGTGATGGGTCCTGAGCCTGAGCTGGGATTGGTCTACTCTGCGCGCTTGGGTGGTTAGGGGCCTGTGCAGGGCCACCGCTAAGGGGCCTGCCTCCCCCTGCCCACGCCCGAGCCTAGGCGAGCCAGCACCGATGAGCCTTCTCCCCTCTGGCTTTAACTGGCCTGCGCCTGGCGACAGCTGGGAGCGCTGGACAATCAGGCAGCCAGAACCGGGAGAAGGAGCCTAAGGAGGCATTTAGAAGAAGTTAGTGGAGACCGAGGAAGTTCAGCGACTTGGGTCCAGGAGTACGGATTATTAGCAGGAGGTGGCGGCCCAGTAGGCACAGGGGCTTTCGACTGCGAGCCCAGAGCAGCCAGGTTAGCTGGCTGACGCGGGGGCGAAGCGGGCGGATTCTGTGTTATTAAGGAGGAGCCGCCTACTAAGCCAAGAGCAGCTAGCTAGCAGCGCGGCACGCAGAGCAGTGGTGCCTGCGCCAAGTCCCGGCGCAGACTCAGGGCGCTGGCTTCCCAAGGCGAGCCCTGGCTTTGGGTCCTCTGTCCGGTGCATCCCCAGGAGAGCGAGGCAGGGACCCCGCGCTCTATTCCCTTTCCCCAGTGGGGCGCCGCGGCTGACTCTTTTATTATTCTGCACGTCCAGCGCACCCTGCACCTTGGCCCACGCGCCTCTCCGCTCCTTTCCTGGCGCTTGGTGGCTGGGGCGGCAGCAATGGTAGCAACATAGCTGTTGGGGGTTGGGTGGGGTTCCGGGTGGTGCTGGCGGGGGGAGGAGCTTCCGAGCCCCTCTGCTAGACGCCCCGATGGTGGCTATGACTAGTGGTGGCGAGGGGACTGCAGGAGCAACGGCGGCGGCGGAGGCAGGAGTCTTAGAATGAGTAGCAATATCCAGGCGAACATCTCAGCCTAATCGCATCCTCCTTTTGTTAAAAAGTGGTTTCTTTTTACATGACAGTAGATTCTATTTGTCATAATTATAAAAGCATGGGATATATCTTGTTCTAATTCAGCCCCCAGCACTTTTCCTTCCTCTTTCCTTCCCCCACCCACTTCCCTCCCTCTATTGCTCTTTCTGCCATTTACCCATAGTTATTTTTAAAAAATATTATTTTTTTGTGGGTGTGCAAGATGGTGTGATTCACTGTGGAATAGTCATATATGTACATAGAAAAGTTATGTCGGATTCACTCCACTGTCTTCCATTTTCTGTCCCATTTTCCTTCCCTTCATTCCCTTTTGTCTGTTCCACTGAACTTCTATCTCCCTCACCCACTTCTTCCTCCTGGTCCTATTTCCACCAGCCCAAGATGGATGGCCTCGTTATCCAGGTGACCATGGAGGTGCCCTGCGTTAGCTGGGGCCAAAGCATGCGGTGGGCTTTCCTGGCCTCCTCCATGGTGACTGACTTTCTTTCTTTTTTGCCCCTAGTGATAGCCTCTTGATCATCTTGCTCTGCCGGGCGCTCAAGTACTTGTGGAACTTTTGCTGCTTCTTTGGTGGTGGTGGTGGGGGGGGGGGGACAGTTCAAAGGCCCGCCCCTTGCGCCAGCTCCGCAGCTTCTCCCCGTGAACTGCAACCCACCTCCTCGCTCTGCAGGCCACAGTGCCGCCCTCCAACCCTGCCTGCTTTCCTCTTGCCCTTACCCCTCATCTCCTCTGTCTCTGCGCCCTCAACTGCTGCGCTCTGGGACTTGGACGATCCATCCTGTCCCTTGTTTCTTATAAGGGTGCTGGCACCTGCAGCTTGGGCCGGGGTAGGGGTATGTAACTTTCAGACGCAGTGATGCGGGGTGAGAGAGGCAGCCCTGTGGGAGGCAGGAAGCGGGACAGTTGGGTTGGGTTCCCTCTCTCTCATCTACAGCGGGGCGGCTGCTCATGGTGGGCAGTGGGAGCACAGCCGCATGCAATTCAGGATCCCCTGCGGAGATGAGTTCCTGGGGCTCTGAAGAAAGTAGGTATCTAGGCAAGGGGGTAGCTCTTGTACCTGGGAATCCCGGGGGGCGGGGGACATGGCCAGAGAAAGCTGGGTACCTGGAGGGGGCAGCAAAAGTTGGGAACTCATCCCAGAACTGGAGACAACCCATAGGGCTGGCACTTTAGGAATGTGGTGAAGTAGTAAATCTGATGACACCCCACGCTCCAGTCTTTAGATTTTCCTATAGAGCATACTCCCCCCCCCCCACGTTCTTGGGCTGCCCCTGTGCTCTTGCCTCCAGACCATGCACTGTAGGTTCCCAGAAATGCCCCCGCAGCCCAGAGCTGGAGCTCTAGGGCTGCTTTCCTGAGAGAGTCCAGAGGCTGTGGTTTTTCATGGTGTCCCTTCCCATGCTTGGAAGTTGGCTTATGCCATTCCTGGTACAGGCACCCACCTGCACCAGGGCTGATGGATATCTTGGCTGTATAGTAGCTAGGATGATCACCTGGTCCATGGCCAATCCCTGTGGTGGCTGTGTCCCTGGAAGTGACCCATGACAATGTTTGTTAGAAAACTGCAGATTAGAGAACTGGGGAAAAAGAGACTTTTTAGTAATTACCATCCTAGATGACTTAACAACCCTTACATTTTTGGAAGGAGGGAACATCTAGGGGAACTGTGCAGAATAGACATACACCTTGGTCTGTAAACATTCACACCTTTCCTAGTAAAGTTAATCCAAGGACTCCTCAAACTTCACATGACACAGCTCTTAGCAGCCTCCTGGCTGTTAAGGATAGAGGGAGAAGGCTGTCCATACAAAACAAGGGTGATCCCAAGCACTCTCTCTGGTCATTAATTATAGATCATGTTGTATGGAGCTCAGCTCTGTTTTGTGGCAGCCCATTAGTGTTTTGGGAAATGTTGGCAGCCTGGATGAGGCCACAACTTTGAAGAAGTCCTTTTTGTCTTTCTTTCCTTGTGTGTAAAATAGGAGAGTTGAAATTGGTAAGCTCTGCTGTCCCTTCCCACTCTGGGATTCCATGTTTGGAAGATCTGTCTAGTGATGAGAGAGGCATGTTAAAGTCACTATTATTGTGTTATGATCTATGTGATTCTTGAAATAGAGAAGGGTTTGTTTGATGTATGAAGATGCTCCATTGTTTGGGGCATAAATATTTATGGTTGTTATTTCTAGTTGTTGTATGATTCCTTTAAATGGTGTGCAATGTCTGTCTTCGTCCCTTCTGATTAACTTTGGTTTGAAATCCACTTTATCTGATAGGAGGATAGAAACCCTGCTTGTTGATGAGATCCATGTGAATGATGTTTTTCCCTTCAGTTACCTTCATTTGTGGATGTCTTTGCCTATGAGGCGAGTCTTTTGGAGATAGCATATTGTTGGGGCTTGTTTTTTAATCCAATCTGCCAGTCTACGTCTTTTGATTTATAAGTTTAGGCCATTTACATTCAATGTTATTATTGAGAAGTGATTTTTAATTCCTGTAATTTTGATTTATTTCTGGTTTTTAATTCGTATTGGTTTCTCCTTTGATTGACTATTCTTGTAGTGTAGTTCATCCCTTTGCTGGTTTTCAGTTTTATTTTTTATTTCTTCTTTATGAAATATTTTATTAATAGTGTTTTATAGTTCAGGTTTTCTAGATGTGAATTCTTTTAACTTTTGTTTATTGTGGAAGGTTTTTATTTCATTGTCAATTCTGAAGCTTAATTTTTCTGGGTATAGTATTCTTGGCTGGTATCTACTTTCTTTCAAAGCTTGGTATGTATTATTCTAGGAGCTCCTGGCATTGAGAGTCTGGATTGAGAAATCCCCCAGCTGAGATCTGGATTGGTTTCCCTCTAAATGTTTCTCATCGGTTCTCTTGATTCCCTTTTTCTCTTCCACTAACAGCCAATTTCTATTGTTCTTTCAGTTTTGTTCACTCCTCCTTCCTCATAATCTTCACATCTTACATCATTTCAATATTTGAAATTGTAAACCCTCTTGCAAACTTACTATTTTTATTGTGGGCAATAACCAATCATATAATTTTTGTTTATTGTGACAATTAACATTGTTGTGTAATACCAGGAACTATTTGGGTTAATGTTAAAATTCTGTACTTGTTCTGTATGTTAGTCATTTTCATAATAATGTGCCTTGGTGTGGGTGGGTCTGATGCAATTTGGTTTTCCATTTTATTCTTAAGGTTTGGGGAATTTTCTGATATTATATCACTAAAAAGTTTGTGCATTCCTTTGGAAGGCTCCTCTGAGCCTTCATACTTTTAATAAATCTTAAATTTGTTTTTTTTTTTCATGTTATACCCTATTTCTTGGAAGTTCTGTTCATGGTCTTTTTAAATATCTTTTCTCCATGGTCAACTTTATTTTCAAGATTATACATTTTTGTCTTCATTGCCTGAAACTCTCTCTTCCAAGTGGTCTTTCTATTGGTTGTGCTTTATATTGAATTTTTAATTTATTTTATGGATTCCATCATTTTGAGGATTTCGAGGATTTTTGCTTGATTTTTTTTTTTTCAGAATCTCTTTCTCTTTATTGAAGTGATCTTTTAGTGTATTTTCTCTCTGATTTCACTCCTTACATCGTCTGTTCCCTCGCATATCAGTTTAACTATGTACATTCTAATCTTCTTCTCTGACATCTCTTCCACTGCAGTCATGATGGATTCTGTTAATGAAGTATCTTGGTTTCTTAGGGGCAATGTGTTTCCTTGTTTTTTCATGTTGTTTGTGTGTCTCCGCATCTATCGGTATGGATCTGAAGCAGTGGAGTTTCTATCCTGTGGACTTATAGTGTCCTTGAAGGTTTCTAGTACCTCATCATTGAGGGGGAAACAAATTATAACAACAACCAATGCAAACAATATACTACATTAACCCCAATAGTTCCTGCTATTAAACTACAGTGTTAATTGTCACAATAAACAAAAATTATGTGATGTAAATGTAAACCCATTGATAAACTTTGATACTTGGTTAGACTTTAAATCCAGATCTCATCTGTGTGCATGAGAATGAGAAAGACTGTCTCCCACTTGTTTCTCCCTCTGCAGCGTAGAGGCTGGGCTGGAGACTCCTTTTTTTTTTTTTTAAGATTTGGCTAATGATTATGTGAAATGTGGTTTAACTGAGAACTCTGCCTTTTCAAATTCAGAGAAAATGTCCCAATATCTGAAGGGGGAACATCACACAAGGGAAGAGAACTTGAGGCTGCAGAGGGAAATGGAGAGAAGAGAAGCCCTCTGTTGACAGGTCTGGAAGGCCAGGTCCAGCTTAAAAATGGATGAGAAGAGGTGTGTTCATATGCTATGAGTCTTGCAAAAATATGAAAACAAAAACAAACAAACAAAAAACAGGCCTCAAGAGAACTGTCTTTGCACAATATTAGATATGGTGCCAGAGATGGCTTTACCACATATCAAATTTTCTGTGGCGATGAATGCCACCATGTGAAAATAGGTGCTCAGCTTGGGATGAATGCAGGTGGTTGTCCACTTTCCTTAAACAAAAAGCAGACACAAAATTGCCATGATTTCATGGGAGAAGAAATGGAAGCTGAGCTTGCATTTGTTATTGACTTAGTCTAATTCTGTGTTAAATCTATTTAAAGCCTGGAGGTGTCAAATTCCTATGAAAGGATAAGCAAGCTATGGGGCGGTCTGAGGAGATCATCACAGCTAGAGGTTGAAAGAGCCAGCAGGAGACAGGTAGAGGTTATTGATGTCCCAAGGACTTGCCTCAACACATTCAATAACTTTTGCAGCTACTTTTAAAAAATAACACTAATGCCTTGTGTTCGTCTGCTCAAGCCTATGTGTTGACCTCTCCGCACCACTGTTAGTGAGCTGAACTGAGGATATCCATGGGTTAACCAGAGGATTCTCAGCATTTGTCCCTCATCACTCCGCTCTTGCAGAAATTACGGTGCCCTGGCCTTACATAGAACATGTATGAGAGGTGAGTCTGAGCTCCTTGGGGGGGTCCTCCAACTGCACGGGGTTGCCAGTGTGTGAGACTAGGGTCTATTAGTAGCACTGTCTGTTGATGTCAGACATGTCTGAAATGAAGCAATATTAGCACACCCACACTCTCTTCCTATTATGGAATAGATCCCGGGGTCTGACAAGTTTTTGATAGTTTGCTGTGGAGTTTCAAGAAAAATGTAAGATTTTTCTGTAATGGAAGTCTATAAATGAGAAGAAAATTATAAAAACAGAATAGTAGGTTATCCTATTTAAAATATCTTGTCTGCATGCTTCCTCATTTGAAAATAATAAACATTATTCCTTCTCAAAAGTTTGTATTACAAAACTGTCATCCTTAATTCTAAATTTCACTGATCTATTTCTGACAGTTTCCCATTTTCTCTAAAAATCCTCTGAGAATCATTTGACTAAAAATGTCAGCCAGAACACTAAACAGCTTTTTTTTTAGATACAGACACATCTTTTTTTTTTAAACTTAGTTTTTTTTAATATGTATTTTTTAGTTGTAGTTGGACACAACTTTATTTCACTTATTTATTTTTATGTGGTGCTGAGGATGGAACCCAGGGTCTTGCATGTGTGAGGCAAGTGCTCTATCACTGAGCCATAGTCTCAGCCCCATGCATATTTTTATTAAATAACTTTTACAACAGTTTCTTTAAACTGACTTAGGAAAATGTCTACTTTCCTCTCCCCTCCCAGATCTGATGAGCACAAAAGCTTGTTACAAAAATAACAAATAATGAACTATATAAATTAATCTACCATAAGCCTCTAGAATAATCAGCTCTCCCTCACTGCATGATCCAAAGGCAAAATGACCAGATTATTTTCCTAATTCTTATGTCCTCAGATATACCCTTCATCACCAGCTAAAGTTTTGTTTGTGGGAAAAGCGTTGATCTGTGAGGTCAAACACTTACATATTCTATTGAGGGGAGGACAACTCTGTCCCTTCAACCTCAAGCTCAATGAAAACAGTCATCCCCCTCTTTCTGCACCTGGCCCTGCAGCTGTACTTAAAACTTCACATTGAGCATACACTTCTTCCTTTTGGGGGGGGGTGGAAGATGGGAGTACCAGGGATTGAGCCACATCCCCAGCCTTATTTTGTATGTTATTTAGAGACAGGGTCTCACTGAGTTGCTTAGTGCCTCGCTAAGTTGTTGAGGCTGGCTTTGAACTTGCGATCCTCCTGTCTCAGCCTCCCAAGCCCCTAGGGTTTCAGGCATGCACCACCATGCCAGCCAATTCTTTCTTTACAGAACAGGTCCAAGGGTGAAGTGTTACTTCCTCACTTTCCTCCTTGATGCCGTTCCCCTTTTCTCTTGCCACCCAAGTGCCCAGAAATCGTGTCCCCCAGCTTTCTTTCCTCTTTCCTTTTGACTCGGGGGCTGCCTTTCCTCTTGACTCCAGGACCCTGCCGGCTCCCTTTTCTCTTGCTCCTCTGACAAATTATCCTCCTCTTGATCCTCTTCTCTCATCTGCTTGTTGGTGGCCCTTGTCACATCCAGCTGAGGCTTTTGGCTGTTTATGACTCGAAGTAGCTCCAACTGGTTCTTTTCTCTGCTGCAAAGTCCCCCCAAAGGGGCTGAAATTTTCTTGCCTGAACCCGGGGAGCCTTCTCTTTGGGGAGGGGCTCCTAGGAGAACCCCAGAGAGGCAGTGGAGATAGTGCATGGCGCTGCTCAGCTCCTCCTTACTCTGGGGTCGGGTAGGATGAGTGCCGGCCCGTGCTTGTTCTTGGCCACACATTCCTTCTTGGCCTGAATCCACTTTGCGATAGTCTCACCTGTGGCCATTTGTAAAGCGTGGCTTGCCTTGTAAGCAGTTCATGAGCATACGAACCTTTACACTTTAATTTGATGACATCGATCTCACGGGGCTTCCTTATTTTAAGTTTCGAATAACAATTTAAATATAGAAATTAAAACAGGGATGTCTTTGTAGTTCTTAGGACAGTGGAGATAATTTCTGCCTAGCGATGGTGTGTTGGACAAAAGGCTGGTCCTCTCTGTTGTGTAGCAATGCTCTATGACCATGTCTCCCTCCAGAGTGAAGATGTCTTGCATTCCCTACTCTTTGCCCCTGTGGAGTGAGGTTTGCCAAACAGTGAGGCAGTGTGACTTGAGTGTTTGTATTATAAACATCTCCTAGTTACAATATCACTTGGAGAGTTCCGGATTTGACTTCAAGATGTGAACGCCGAACATTTTATTATAGGAACTCTCTTAACTACTATTTAAATGTAGATTTGATCATTGCCTCCTCTTTCCTCTAATAAGGTGTCTGGATAAGGATTAAGATGATGGACTATGTCCAGCCCAAACCCTCAAACACCTTCTCCAAGTTCAAGCAGGCCACTCACCTGGTAAATGTTATGTTTTCAGCTACCTCAGTGACTGATTTCTGGTATGTTTAATAGGCAACCCTGGTTAATTTCCCTTCTAACATTTAAAAATCTTATAGACAGTTTTTAGTTTAAAAACACTAAAAAAACCAAAAATCACTATCAAGACTGAGTCTAACCTTGAAAATTTTAAGCACAAAAGCTAGAGTGTCAGCTGGTGATTTTCTTCTTTTTCAACCTTGAGAGAATTTGACTCCAAAACAGCTTTTAAAGAGAGATTGTTAAAAATAAAAGAAGAAGAAAAGAAAAGGAAAGAAAGGAAAAGAAAAAGAAGATTCTCTTCAACTATGATATTGTGTCTCTCTGGGTAGACAGAATCCCTGGGTAAATTTTCTTGTAACATATCTTTTATGGATTCCTTTCTTGTGTTCCAAGTACCTTATCTCATTTTTATCCTCAGAATAATCATTAATGTAAGCATCATTTTCTCCATGTTAAAATTAGGGAAAAGGGATTAGGAGGCTCACCATTTACTGGTCATAGAGCCAAAAGAGGGAAGGCAGGCACACAGCTGTTTTCTAAGCCTGTGTTCTTCTTAGCACGAGCTGTCTCCCAGTATTTCCCCTGATTTGTGAGTGGGCCTTGGCCCCTACAAGGAGAGAACTTGTGTCTGCCAGTTGGCTTTTGGCTTTGCTCTCAGAAGCCTTTCCCTCAAAGGCAGGCTTGTCTCATCCGACCCTGACTGCTGCCTGCCTGGGGCTTCTGGCTGGGCACCTGTATTGTGTGGGGCTCTTGGGTCAGGAGGGCAAGTAAGTGATCCAGCAAGAGAGAGACAGGAAGTGGAGGAGGGGTCAGGGGCAGGTGGAAGAGGGGGAGGAAAGACAGGTGGCAGCGGAGGCTTGTATCTTATGGCCCACATGATGACACTTGGTCTTCTTGGGCTTGCTGATAAAAATGTTTTCAACAGAATTGGAGAAAAAGTGTATGGAATCCAGGAGGGGACGGACAGAAAATTTCACAGTCAAATGGAGTCATGGAGTCAAATGGGCTACCTTGAAGGGGACTGGGTAAAGTTTCCCCCCCCCCCCCTTTTGGTACCAGGGATTGAACTCAGGGGCACTCAACCACTGAGCCACATCCCCAGCCCTATTCTGTATTTTATTTAGAGAGATGGGGTCTCACTGAGTTGCTTAGTGCCTTGCTATGTTGCCGGGGCTGACTTTGGACACGTGATCCTCTTGCCTCAGCCTCCTGAGCCACTGGGATTACAGGTGTGGGCCACTACTCCTGGCTTGTAAAGGTTTTTTAATAAAGTAGAACAGCTTCCAGTTAGGGAAACAGTACTTCATTTTTCTATTATAATCATTAAAACAAAGAATACTCCTTAAGGTTGATGCAGGGGAAATGGTGTTGTAATGCCGTTGGCTGTATTACATGAGAAAGAAAGTGTTTTGTGACTTGGGGATCCAGCCCAGCGCTGGGCTGCTGTGACTTTTCTTTTCTTTTCTTTCTTTTTTTTTTTTAAGAGGAGAAAATGAAAAGATAAAAAGTCTAAGATGAAGAGTGGCAGCTTTTGTACACTTCAGGCTAGTGTGCTGTCTGACATCAGGCAGGGGAAGGGGACTGATCACAGAGTAAAAGGACCTTCTATCATAGATCAAGGGCCTTGTGATGGCCCCTTGTTCTTGTGAAAACATGTTCCTGAATCTTTTCTTCTAGTCTCCAGTGGCCTTGAGTCTCTCTCCAAAGGCTTCTCTTCCTCTCTGCCTATTTTCTCAAAAATAGCTCTTGCGGGTTCTGACCCTGATAAAAGTAGTTTTTTCTTCGTAACGATTTCTTGATGTAAAAGGAAGACATTAGCCAGGAAGAGGCAAGGTTGAGGGTTCTTTTGTAGTTATGATGAGGATGTTGATTTATGTTAATATTTTATTTGATTTATTGAAACCTAAATAAATTTTTAGAGACATGTAGTTTCCAATTGATTAAAAAGAACATTACAGTCATTAGAAAAAGATATACAAAGTCTGACTTTGGTTCAGAATATTATTATTCTATTATAGCAAATAGGAAAATCTTATTCCATTTGCAAAATTTTCATTTTCTCTGCACCTGGCCCTGTAGGGAGACCTACAGCAAGTGTGGGGCTTGCTTGGATAGATGAGCTTTTTTATTTTCTCTTAAATTATGTAATAAATGATACCTAGATTTTTTTCAGATAGCCTAAATGAGAATATTTTAAATGATGCCATCAAAGTAGATTTTATCTCCTATTTGGTGGTAGGATCACTCCATTCTAATCTGGTACTATTGCAATCCATACATGGTAGACCAGCAAAACATGAATATTCTAATTTTCTTTTCATTTTAGTTTTTACTGGAATAATTTGTGGTTCTTAGTGTTAAGAATATCTCATCACTTCCTTAGTAGAAATAGGCTGTTCGTAGATTTTGTCTTTCCACTTTATTTTGGCTTTTCTTCTCCCTTCCTGTTTGTTGTTAACACTGGAAATCTTGCACTGTGCCAACCTTTTGAAGTATTTTGCATCCCCTTTTGCAATTTGATTGAAAAATATCTATTTAGCAATTTATGAAAGGCCCTCCTCTTGATTGCATGCAGATTTATATTATATTCTGGAGGCGTGTTGCTTTTGAACATTTGTTTTTCTTGTTGCTAGGGGATTGCACATAGGATCCATGTTCCACCAATATATCAAGACTTTAGTGGCATTATGCAAATGGTATCCAAGAGACTTTGAGGTACTAAACAAAGAATTGACAAAATTTATGTGAAAAGTGTTAGAGAGTAAAGATTTTATGCTTTGGAGGCCAGGAGTTCTCTGCTGTCATAGCCTGAACTCTGAAATAGGCAATAACTGAATGTATGGCTACATTCCAATAAAATTGTATTTTCAGGGGATTGAGGTATAGCTCAGTGGTAGGGCACATGCTTTGCCTGCATGAAATATGGGGTTTAATTCCAGCATTTCAAACAAAACAAAACAACAACAAAAACACTCCATTTACAAAAAAGGACTATGGGCTAAATTTGGCCCACAGGCATTAATAAACTTGTGTTAAACCCAAGGTGCTGTTAAATGCAGTGACTCTTCACGGGTATCCAGTATGCATGTCAATGTCCTTTCCATAGGCCATATGTTTTACTAGGAACCACACCATTTTTTTTTCTATGTACTTCTTGTAGAATTTCCAAGACTTCAGTTCATAAAATAAGATTATTTTCTGAATATCCTTTTGTTACTATTAATGAATTTAACATTTTTTTATTCATTTAACATGACTAATGACCTTGTTCATTTGACTAGTATAAAATATCCTAGAATTAGAGGATTTTTAGCCAACAAGAAACACTGCTCTCAAAACTGTTATTTTTTTTCTGTGATTTTTGTAAGTATAAGTGAATTTGTAGTTTATAAAATAAATCAGGAAGAAATATCCAAGAAGTTTTTTAAGTTTATAATTTCACTGACTTATTACTTAATATTTTGGTCTAGGTTTTTTGGTGCCATAAAAATTCAACTTTAAAAATCCATTGAAGTGTTACAAATATACTATATGATTATTATCTAAGGATAGAAAAATACAGTAAAATAAGAAGAAAATCAGATCCTCCCCAATTATGCCATTTAGATGTGATATCCTTGAGAGAAGGGTCTGTTCTCTCTGACTTCAGTTTGTTTTCCTTTTTTTTTATTTTATCCTATTTTTTTTTTTTTTTTTTGTTTGGCAGTATTCTAGATCAATCCCAGGGTATACTCTGCCAGTGAGCCATGTCCCAGGCTCCCTATTCATTCTTTTTTTTTTTAATTATATTTTTTGTAGTTGTGTTTGGGCAGCATGCCTTTGTTCTATTTATTTTTATGTGGTGCTGAGGATCAAACCCAGTGCCTCACACATGTTAGGCAAGCGCTCTGCCACTGAGATACAGCCCCTCTCCATTCATTCTGGAACTCACTCTGCAGTGATTTTTCTCTTCCAGCACGCCTCCAAAATTGTTTTCCCAAAAGTTACCATTGATTTTCACTTTAGTAAATTTAGTCTAGGCATAATCGTTGTACATCTACTCATTGAACAATGAAAACACATCTCCTTGTAATTCCCAAATCCCCCAGCTGCTTGAGGGGGGTTAGACTCCATGTAAAGACTGTGCAAAATGAGGAGCTTTTCTCTTCCACAACCACACCCAAATGTATGTACACCCACAACCCTCACCAAATCATTGGAGTACAACAGAGAATAGAAGGAGACAATGCAAAACCAAGAACAGCCTCACTGAAGGGGAAAGGAACGCTGTCGCCTTTCACTCAGGTCAGCCCGTCGCCCCAGCGGGAGCAGTTTGTCGCAATAGTGAGAAAACGCCCGGTTCTCTTTTTTCCCCTTGGAGGTCAGCGAGAAGAGGGGAATGAAAACCCAGCATTCTGGCTCTTCGGGGGACTGCTTTCTGTCCAGTGACAGGGAGCACAGGTGGCACCCTTTGGATAGCTGGGGAGGGCGGAGAACAGGGAACTTGGCAGTTCGTCCTGCAGTACTCAGGACAGACACTAGGTGGAGGAAGAGGCTCTGCGCTTCTGGACCCACAGAACGCGAGAGCAGCTCTGCCTGGAAAGTCAAAGGACAAGCCCAGAGAGGGCGCCTCCCCAGAAAGGATGCCGGGCCCTGGGCTATCTAGCTGGGCTCCTGGGTGAGGGCCTTCCCCTGTGTGAAGCCACCCGTGAGAGGAGATCCACACTGAAGTTCTCAGCCACAGACACACCAGTTTAAGAAGCACTCCAAGACCACGCAGAAAACAGAGCCATCTTGTTGTACAAAATAAATTAAAAACCTAATAAAAACAATATAAAACAAAAAAACCTGAGGACTTAAAATATGAGGCTTCTTAGTATTTGTGTTAAGAAATAATGACCCAAACACTTTACTCTTTTTAGTACTTAGAAGTATTATAATGAAAAGTGAATGCTGTAGGAAATCCCATGTCAAGGATAAATCTCTTCAAATCTGACTGAAAATACAAAAGATCATTAAATTTGTGGCTCTCAATCTTTTGTGGGTTTTTTTTTTGGTTGTTGTTGGGTTTTGTTTGTTTGTTTGTGTGTGTGTGTGTGTGTGTGTGTGTGTTTCTGTGGTATTGGGGATGGAAGCTCTAACTCTAACTCTAAGCTACTTACCCAATCCCCACCCATTGGAAAAAATTTTAAGTTTTGACTTAGGGTCTTGCTCAGTTGCCCAGGCTCTCTCTGCCAGTGCGGTTCTCCTCCCTGTGTGCTAAAATTACAGATTACAGGCTCAGGCCACCGTGTTAGTGTCTCAGTTTCATTAAGGGGAAAAAGAAAGCAAGTAAAACTGCAGTGTTTGTAAAGAGAAAGCAAAATAGTTACAGAACTGGAAGCAGTATTTTAAAAAATAGAATTATAAGAGAAAACAGCTTGCAATTATTAACTATTTATTTAAGAATCAAGAAGGAGGATGATTTTTTGGGGGGGGGGTATGGGGATTGAACTCAGAGACACTAGACCACTGAGCCACATCCCCAGCTCTATTTTGCATTTTATTTAGAGACAGGGTCTCACTGAGTTGTTTAGCGTCTCGCTTTTGCTAAGGCTGGCTTTGAACTCACAATCCTCCTGCCTCAGCCTCCTGAGTTGCTGGGATTATAGGCGTGCACCACCATGCCCAGCGGGAGGGTGATGTTTTTTAAAAAATATTTATTTATTTATTCTAATTAGGTATATGTGACTGCAGAATGCATCTTGATTCAATGTACACAATTGCAGTGTGACTTTTTATTTCTCTGGTTGTCCATGATGTAGCCTTGTACCATATGTGCAGTCATACATGTACTTAGGGTAATGATGTCTATTTTATTCCACCATCTTTCTTGCCCCCATCCACCAACCCTCCCCTTTGCCCAAAGTTTCTCCATTTTTTCCTTGTGTTCCCCCGCCCCATTATGGATCAGCATTCACTTATCAGAGACAACATTCAGCCTTTGTTTTTTTGGGGGGGGATTGGTTTACTTCACCTAGCATGCTATTCTCCAACTCCATCCATTTACCTGCAAGTGCCATAATTTAATTCTCTATTAATGCTGAGTAATATTCCATTGTGTGTATATACTGCAGTTTCTTTATCCATTTACCTATTGAAGGGCATCCAGGTTGGTTCCACAGTTTAGCTATTGTGAATTGAGCTGCTATAAACACTGATGTGGCTGTGTTACTATAGGATGCCAATTTTAAGTCTTTTGGGTATAGACTGAGAAGTGGGATAGCTGGGTCAAATGGTGGTTCCGTTCCAAGTTTTCTAAGGAATCTCCATACTGCTTTCCAGATTGATTGCACCAATTTTCAGTCCCACCAGCAATAAATAAGTGTGCCTTTTCCCCCACAGGGAGGATGATTTTTTAATAAAATTTTAATAAAATTTCATACCAATAAAAACAAGTCAGTAAATGACAAACATGAATGGGTGAATTATCATGTCACCAACTGGACTATCAGCTATCATTATAAAGGCAAGGGACCACAAAGGTTGGGAATAGTTCCGTTCTAGCTAACATTAAACATCAGATCATTAGATACTGGTTTAAGGAGTTTAAGAATATTCTGAATCATGGGGATCTAACATGAAATTCTCAATGTTTCATTTAATTAATGTGGAAAAACACAACTACTAAAACCTCAAAAATGGTGCAAAATTGTCAAATGAATGGAAAAAATGAATTAGAATATTTGCAAAGAGAATTTATCAAACAAGAACATATATTCTAAAGAAATAAGTCCAGAAGAAGAAGAAACACCTTCTCAGAGACTTCAACTCGAATCAACAGTTTAAAAGATGAAAATCTGGGGGAAAATATCAATAGATGGGAGGAAAGAAAATTTGTGTGTTTCTAATCAAAACAATAGTGGAAGTATGAAGGAATGACTTGAGTAGAACAAGCACCATCTCTGAAACCAATCTGGAAAGCAGTATGGAGATTCCTTAGAAAACTTGGAACGGAACCACCGTTTGACCCAGCTATCCCACTTCTGAGTCTATACCCAAATGACTTAAAGTGGCATTCTATAGTAACACAGCCACGTCTCTGAAAAACCAGGAGACAATGCCATTTTTAGACAACAAAACACTAGTAACATTTCAATTAAAATCTTCAACCTACTAGGCAGGCGCAGTGGCGCACGCCTGCAATCCCAGTTGCTCTGGAGGCTGAGATAGAAGAATCGGGATTTCAAACCCAACCTCAGCAAAAATGAGGTGCGAAGCAACTCAGTGACACCCTGTCTCTAAATAAAATACAAAATAGGGCTGGGGATGTGGTTCAGTAACTGAGTGACCCTGAGTTCTACAGCTGGTACTTGCCAGATATCAATAATCATTGCTTAAATTACTATCTAAATAGTAAGTAGATTTATTTAATTAAATAATCTAAAAGGAAAGGAAGTCAATAGCATAGGTATTAGAAAAAACTGGAAAAACTCTTTATTATTATTAATCTTGGAATTATTCACTTAGGAAACCTGAGACTTGTAAAAACTGTCAGCATATTTTAAAACTGCAATGGGCTATGAATAAGAGGTAAATGTGGGACACAACAGGTTTATTCATATTAGGCATTGTTGATAATTGTGGCTGTCATCTCCAATCTGTTGCAGACAATAAAATACATAAAGAACCTCTCAAAAATATATAGTGCTGGATTTGGTGTACAGATACTAATTTGTTGACCCTTGTGCTATATCCAAGTTGCTGATAATACAGCAAATCTTTTTAAAGGTATCCTGAATTTCTGTATTTTTATTTCCTAAAGATATTTCATTGTACACCATACCGTGTCTTTCAGCAGTGAGTTTGCAAAAATTTTCAAAAAATCAGTTTGTAAAATGACATTATTTTCTGAGTTTTTCCTTTTATTCCTGTTGTTGAATTCAGTATTTCTACATGACTAATCTATATATTCAAATAGTATGAAATATCCTAGAATTATCTGACTTGCTTCTTTGCAAGAAACACTCCTTGAAACGTTTATTCTTTACGTGTTCTTTAATTGTAAGCATGAACAAAATAAAAGTCAGCTTATGTAACTTATAGTTGAGAATATACAAGGGACCTTTTAGTTTTGTTATCTTTTTGATTTATGATCTAATACCTTGGTCTAATCTGGTTTTAGTGCCACATATGTGCAATGTTTAAAATCCTTAAAGTATTACAAATATGCTATATAGCCCTTATATGAAGATTAAAAAATATAGATAAACATGAGATTAGTCCCAATTATGTCCTTTGGCTCTGATGGCCCTGAAAGAAGGTCCTGGGGTCTGTTCATCTTCAGCCCTGAAAAAAAATAAGAAAACAAACTAAAACAAAACAAAAGAGCCATCACAAATAGTGTAGAAGTAAATATTGCCAAGCGAATATTTAAAAGAAAAACAAAAGTGGGTAAAGTAGACTCCTGAAGGGTATTGAAATACAGCGTCTATCATAAAGAGGATAAGGGCACTCTGTGGCTGTGAATTGTCACCAAAGATTCTTTGGTCAGTTGCAAATATGCCATTAAAGGAAGTTAGGGAGGGTTGGGTGTTTTACAGGGAGAGCCTTCAGGAATGGGAGTTACAGACCTAGGACTGCAGAGAACATCTACTTTTCTAACACCTAACCCACCTTACTAGTGTACCCTGGATTCTGGGCAGACAGATGGTGTACATTCACAATACAATTTAGGGGGATGTGATAGAATTTAGAGACATGCCTCAAACATGTGGCTTATTACAGAAGAAAAAAAAAACCTAATTTTTAATTACGAGCATCCAAAAGTCAAATGGGAAAGCTGTGATCCAACCCAGTGCTTGTCACACTTAATCTGTTCCCTATAAAAACATTCACCTGCTTGGTTTTATGGTTTACTTCTTTTATGCTTCATTGACATATGTCTCCAAATTGTATAGAATCGTATGTCAGACCATGCATTCACAACTAACACAGTTTTTACAATTACACAGCGAAAAGGAGTAAAACGTTTTATTATTCTTTCCTTTCTTAGGAGAAAAACAAAACAGTGGCAAAGTCTTGCAGGGATTAAACTGGGTGAGGCTGGTTCAAGGCAGCATGCTCCAGTTTTGCACAATAGCTAGGGACCAGTCACTACCAGCGAAGATGCCACTAACAGCCACAGTCAGATTGCAGTCTCTGTCCTACACTGGGGACCTAGGGGTCACCAGAACTGAGGGGATTTTCAGCCCAGACAAGTAGCCTAGGAGAGAGGGAGCCAGCACCTGTGGGCATGCAGGGAAGTAGAGTAGGTGAGGGCAAGAGGAGGTTAGTGCAGGTACTAACCTTCTGAATAAGAAGGGTACCTGGCCCAACTTTTAGGGCTCCTGGTATGAAGTGCAGGGGTGTGAGCTCACATAGCTCTCTGGCAATGAACTGAGGTAGTGTTGGGCAGAGGAGGACTGGATTATTTTGTCCCTGCTGGTTTGCTCTTGCCAACATTGTGTTGGCATTAGAAAACTCTAGTCATAGTATTTTAGGGATTTCAGAATTAAAGCTGATGCCGTGCAGGGGATGCTTTGCAGCTTCTGTTGCCTGGCCAGTGTCAGAACTGACAACCTGCAGGCTGCTAGAGGGAACATTTATAGCCTGACTCTCATAGCCCTTACAGGGTCTGAAGAGCAGACTAGAGCTATTGGACACCCACAATGGCAAACAGCCACCAGACCTCTTCCTCCTGAAGGCTGCCTCCCTAAAGGTGTTGTTCTGGGTGATTCCGCTTCCCTAGGGTGGTCCTTGCTCACTATGGTGGGCTGGGGCGTGGGCAAGGTGAGCGTGAGCTTGCCTGCTTTCTCCTTCCTGGCACCAGGCTCACTGTGTGTGTATGGGGGGGGGAGGAGTGTCACTCAAGGCTCCAGGAGGGTGCCCAGGCAGGAGCCCAGGTTCCCTGGCTCTGCAGCAGTGAGGCTCCAGGTGGCTGCAGAAGTGCCAGGGAAAGAAGAGGCAGGGTGTAGGCCCAGGCCTAGGGGCTGCTGAAAGAAACCCCTGGGACCTGAAGACGTGGAGCCAGTGGGCAGGTGCCAGGGAACAAAGGGAGGGAGGGTGGGGGCAGAAAGCACATGCCAACAGGTGGGGACGTGCCCAGATGGGACTGAGGCTTGCTGCTGCCCATGCCTAGCAACTGCTCAAGGGGCAACCAGAGAGAAAGATGAGGAAGAGGAGGAGCATGACTGTAGGGCAGGCTGGGATGTTGGGATCTGGAAAGCAGTTTAAAATGGCACTTTTTCCATATACATATAGGCTTATCCAGTGACATTGTTTTTAAATTTATCCAATGATAAGCAAACAATAGAAACATTCCACACCAGCTTTTCTTTTCTTTTTTTCTTTGACTTTTCTTTTTTTAATTGATTCTATTAATTTTTTAAAATACACAACAACAGTGGAATGCATTACAATCCTTATTACACATACAGAGCACAATTTTTCGTATCTTTGTATATAAAGTATGTTCACGCCAATTTACGCCATTATACATGTACTTTTTTTGCATTACAATTCTTTTTTTATTGTTGGTCGTTCAAAACATTACATCTTTCTTGATATATCATATTTCACAATTTGATTCAAAAGGGTTATGAACTTCCATTTTTACCCCGTATACAGATTGCTGAATCACATCAGTTACATCAGTTACATTTCCATTGATTTACACATTGCCATTCTAGTGTCTGATGAATTCTGCTCTCTATCCTATCCTCTACTATCCCCCCTCCCCTCCCCTCCCCTCCCCTCTCCTCTTCTCTCTCAACCCCCTCTACTGTAAAACATTTCTTCCACTTGTATTATTCTTCCCTTACCCCTCACTTCCTCTTGTATGTAATTTTGTATAACCCTGAGGATCACCTTCCCTTTCCCTGCAATTTCCCTTCTCTCTCCCTTTCCCTCCCACCTCTCATCCCTATTTAATGTTAATCTTCTTCTCCTGCTCTTCGTCCCTACCCTGTCCTTAGTTACTCCCCTTATATCAAAGAAGTCATTTGGTATTTGTTTTTTAGGGATTGGCTAGCTTCACTTAGCATAATCTGCTCTAATGCCATCCATTTCCCTCCAAATTCTATGATTTTGTCGTTTCTTAATGCAGAGTAATACTCCATTGTGTATAAATGCCACATTTTTTTATCCATTCATCTATTGAAGGGCATCTTGGTTGGTTCCACAATCTTGCTATCGTGAATTGTGCTGCTATGAACATCGATGTAGCAGTGTTCCTGTAGCATGCTCTTATTAGGTCTTTAGGGAATAAACCGAGAAGGGGAATAGCTGGGTCAAATGGTGGTTCCATTCCCAGCTTTCCAAGAAATCTCCATACCGCTTTCCAAATTGGCTGCACCAATTTGCAGTCCCACCAACAACGAACAAGTGTACCCTTTTCCCCGCATCCTCTCCAGCACTTGTTGTTGTTGGACTTCATGATGGCTGCCAATCTTACTGGAGTGAGATGGTATCTTAGGGTGGTTTTGATTTGCATTTCTCTGACTGCTAGCGATGGTGAGCATTTTTTCATGTACTTATTGATTGATTGTATGTCCTCCTCTGAGAAGTGTCTGTTCAGGTCCTTGACCCATTTGTTGATTGGGTTATTTGTTATCTTATTGTCTAATTTTTTGAGTTCTTTGTATAGTCTGGATATTAGGGCTCTATCTGAAGTGTGTGGAGTAAAGATTTGTTCCCAGGATGTAGGCTCCCTGTTTATTTCTCTTATTGTTTCTTTTGCTGAGAAAAAACTTTTTAGTTTGAGTAAGTCCCATTTGTTGATTCTAGTTGTTAATTCTTGCGCTATGGGTGTCCTATTGAGGAATTTGGAGCCCGACCCCACAGTATGTAGATCATAGCCAACTTTTTCTTCTATCAGACGCCGTGTCTCTGATTTAATATCAAGCTCCTTGATCCATTTTGAGTTAACTTTTGTGCATGGTGAGAGAAAGGGATTCAGTTTCATTTTGATGCAAATGGATTTCCAGTTTTCCCAGCACCATTTGTTGAAGATGCTATCCTTCCTCCATTGCATGCTTTTAGCCCCTTTATCAAATATAAGATAGTTGTAGTTTTGTGGATTGGTTACTGTGTCCTCTATTCTGTACCATTGGTCCACCCGCCTGCATTACAATTCTTAATACACATATATACCACAATTTTTCATATCTCTGTTTGTATATAAGGTATGTTGACACCCAATTCAAGTCTTCATACATGTACTTTGTACAATGATGACCATCACATTCCACCATCCTTGTTAATCCCCTTCCCCCTCCCCCTCCCTTTCCTTCCCATCCCTCTTCCCTATGTAGAATTCATTTAATCCTCCCATGCTCTCCCTCTCTACCCCACTATGAGTCACCCCTCTTATGTCAGAGAAAACATTCGGCATTTATTTTTTGGGAATTGGCTTTCACTTAGCAATATCTTCTACAATGCCATTCATTTACCTGCAAATGCCATGATTTTGTCCTTTTTTAATGTTGAGTAATATTCCATTGTGTATAAATGCCACATTTTTAAAACAAGCTTTTCTTTTCAGAATGTATTTTGACATACATATGTGAAGTAAACTTCCCATTCTTGAGGTTGTACATGATGTGGAGTTACCCTGGTTTTGTATATTCATATATGAACATAGGAAAGTTATGTCTGAGTCATTCTACTGTACTTTCTATTCCCTTTATTCCTCTTTAACTAATCCAAAGTACTTCAGTTCTTCCCCTCCACCCCCACTCCCTTATTGTGTATTAGCATCCACTTATCAGAAAGAACATTCAGCCTTTGGTTTTAGGGGATTGGCTTATTTCACTTAGCTCGATAATCTCCAGTTCCAACCATTGACAGGCAAATACCATAATTTCATTCCTTTTTATGGCTGAGTATTATTCATTGGGTATATGTATATATACCATATTTTCTTTATCCTTTTGTGAATTGAGTTCCTAAAAACATTGATTTGGCCGCATCACTATAGTATGCTGATTTTAAGTACTTTGGGTATATGCTGAGGAGTGAGATAACTGGGTCAAATGGTGATTGCATTCCAAGTTTTCTGAGGGATCTCCATCCTGTTTTCCAGAGTGGTTGCACCAATTGGCAGTCCCACCAGCAATGTATGAGTGTACCTTTTTCCTCACATCCTCGGCAACATTTATTGTTGCTTGTATTCTTAATAATTGCCATTTTGACTGGAGTGAGATGAAATCTCAGCATAGTTTTAATTTGTATTTCTCTAATTGCTAGTGAGGTTGAACATTTTTTCATATATTTGTTGACAGATTGTATTCTCCTGTGAATTGTCTGTTCAGTTCATTTGCCCATTTATTGATTGGGTTATTTGTGGTGTTTGTTGTTGTTGTTAAGTGTTTTGAGTTCTTTATATATCCTGGAGATTAGTGCTCTATCTGAGGTGCAGGTATCAAAGATTTTTTCCCATTCTGCGGGCTCTCCATGTTATTGTTTCCTTTGCTAAGAAAATTTTAGTTTGATGCCATCCCATTTATTGATTCTTGATTTGACTTCTTGTGCTTTAGGGGTCTTGTTGAAGTCAGTTCCTAAGCCAATATGATGGAGAATTGGGCCTACTTTTTCTTCTAGTAGGCACAGGGCCTCTGGTCTAATGCCTAGGTCCTTGATCCACTTAGTTTTGTGCAGGGTGAGAGATAGGGGTTTAATTTCATTTTGCTATATATGGATTTCCAGTTTTCCTGACACAATTTGTTGAAGAAAAAAAAAACTTTAGAGAAAAGATATTTTCTCTAATGTATGTTTACAGTGCCTTTGTCTAGCATAAGATAACGGTATTTATATGAATTTGTGTCTTCTATTCTGTACCATTGATCTTCATGTCTGTTTTGGTGCCAATACCATGCCATTTTTCTATAGCATAATTTAAGGTCTGGTATTGTGATGCCTTCTTCTTTGCTTTTCTCACTAAGGATTGCTTTGGCTATTCCTGGCCTTTTATTTTTACAAATGAATTTCATGACTATTTTTTCTATTTCTATGAAGAACATCAATGGAATTTTAATAGGAATTGTATTGAGTCTGTATAGTGCCTTTGGTAGTGTGGCCATTTCTACAATATTAATTCTGCCTATCCAAGAACGTGAGTGGTCTTTTCATCTTCTAAGGTCATCTACAATTTCTTTCTTTAGTGTTTTGTAGTTTTCATTGTAGAAGTATTTCACTTTTTTTTTTTGGTGTTAGACTCATTCCCAAACATTTTATTTTTTTCTTTGAGGCTAATTTATCTTCTATAATTTATCTTCCAGTCAATTCATCATTGATGCATATAGGAATGCAATTGATTTATGAGTGTTAATTTTGTATCTTGGTACTTTGCTGAATTTGTGAGTTCTAGAAGTTTTCTGGTGGAGTAATATGTCTTCTAAATATAAAATCATGTTGTCAACAAATAGATATAGTTTGATTTCTTCTTTTCCTATTCATATTCCCTTAATTTCTTTCTTCTGATTGCTCTGGTTAGGGTTTCCAGGACTATGTTGAATAAAAGTGGTGAAAGAAGGCCTCCTTATCTTATTCCAGTTTTCATAGGGAATACTTTCAATTTTTCTTCATGTTGGCCTTGGGTTTAGCATATATAGCTTTTACAATGATATGTTCCTACTATCCCTAGTTTTTCTAGTGTTTTGTCATGCTGTATTTTGTCAGATTCTTTTTCTGCATCTATTGAAATAATCATGTGATTCTTCTTTAAGTCTATTGATGTGATGAATTATGTTGATTTCCATATGTTGAACCAACCTTGCATCCATGGGATGAACACCACTTGATCATGGAACTGCCATTTTAATATGTTTTTGTATGTGATTTGCCAGTGTTTTACTAAGAAATTTTCCTTCTATGTTCATCAGGGATATTGATCTGAAGTTTTCTTTCCTTGAGGCATTTTGGTCTGGGTTTGGTAACAGGGTGATACTACCTCATAGAATAAGTTGTGAAGGGTTCCCTCCTTTTCTATTTCATGAAGTAATTTGAGGATGATTGGTGTTGGCTCCTCTTTGAAGGTTTGGTAGAACTTGGCTGAGAATCTCTCCAGCCCGGGGCTTTTCTTTGTTGGTAGGCTTTTGATGATGTCTTCAATTTCATTGCTTGAAATTGATTCATTGCTTGAAATTGATCTGTTTAAATGATCTACGTTCTCCTGATTCAAATTGGGTGGTCATATGTCTCTAGAAATTTGTCATTATCTTCATGATTTTCTATTTTTTTTGGTATATAAATTTTTTAAAATAGTTTTTGATTGTTATCTGTGTTTCAGTAGTGCTTGTTGTGATCCTGTTCCTTTTTCATCAAAACTTTTAGTAATTTGAAATTTTATTTTTTTTAAAGAACCAACTTTTTTGTTGATTTTTTTTTTTGGAGAGTTTGTTTTCAATTTCATTGATATCAGGTCTGATTTTTATTATTTCTTCTGTTACTTTTGGTGCTGATTTGTTCTTTTTCTAGGAGTTTTGAGATGTAATTTCAGGTTATTTGTTGACTTCTTATTCTTTTAATGAATAAGCTCAATGCTTAGAACTGCCTTCATAGTATTTCAGAGATTTTGATCTATTGTATCACTGTTCTCATTTACCTCTAAGTTTTTTTTTCCATCCCTGATTTCTTCTTCTATTCATTGGACATTTAATAGTGTAATAGTTTCCTGGTATTAGAGTAGCTTCTATTTTTTATTCATCATTGATTTCTAATTTCATTCCATCATGATCTGATAGAATGCAAGGTATTATCTTTTTTTTTTTTTCTTTTTTTGTATTTGCTAAGAGTTGTTTTGTGGGCTAAGAAACATGAAGACAGATTTTCTAACTGAATGTGCTAAACTTCTCTGGAGACCTGCTGGAACCCAGGGGGATGTGGAAGGGGAAGAAAAGGAGAGACAGGGAGATTTACAGAGACCATTTTAAGAGGATTCTCTTGGAGACCAGGCATTCAGCATCCTGATGTTGCTGTCTATTTTAAACCCAGTCGTGGGCCTCTGGCATCTGGAAGACTGCGGGGTCAGCTGCCCTAGCCAAGGTCGGAACCTGACCTTCCCCTGGGGCCTCCTCTCAGTGTGCTCCCCCATCACGCATGTAGGAGACTTCAGCTCAGGGAGGGCACCCCTGCCTGGGAGTGGGTATCTCCTGGAGCCGAGGGAGAGCTGAGCCAACAGAGCCTCTTTCTTGTCCTGTGGGGCTCAGCCCTGGCGCCGTAGGGGACTTCCTGGCCTTCCACGGGGGGTGCAGCATGGATGGAGAATCTCTAGCATGGTTTCTGGCCAACCTAGGGTGCTCTAACCCAGCAGCCCCAATGAGCGGTCCGATAACGTGCTACCCTATCTGATGGGCATACAGAGCCCTGGAAACAGCAGGGCTTGAGGTTAGGGACCCCCAGTAGCCAGCCACGACTGTCGAGTGCTGCAGGGCCGCCTTGGTGGTGCTGAACTTGGATAAAGCCTGACTGACCTTCCAGGAGCTCAGGGTGGTCCTCTCCTGTTCCATAGTATGTGGACTGGCACCAGGAGGCTTAGGCTCCTTCCAGCCCCAGCTCTGGCACCATCACAAGCTGGGCTTCGCGAAGCTGAGGGCGAGCTCTCCATCTACCGCTGATGATCTACAGGGACCTGGGGGCGCCCACCTCCACTCCACCTCTCAGCGCCTCCACCTCCACTGGGCAGCGGAGCTCGCCGCTGGCTGGAGCGCAAGCGACCGACCCCCAGGTGCCGGGTCACTCCTGGCCAGGCACATCAGGTCCTGCCCGAAGGTTGGGGTGCCAGGAACGCGCTTGCGTTTAGCAGTGTTGCTTGGCAACCACTATTCCACCTTTGGCAGTTACCTAACCGCCCAACGGCCCTGTTCCCAAGCTGGGGACTGACCTATAAACTCCGGCATGGGTTCGGGAAACAGAGACAAGCCCCGTGGGAGCAAAGGCAGTAAAGGGGCCTCAGAGAGACGGCGATGTACGCAGCCTTGATGGATTTTCTTGACTTCAGCCTCGGGAGTACGGTTTTGGGATATAACCCTGTAGGCAAGATCCACAAGGCTGCAAGAAATGGAAATGTAGCCCAATTGAGACGTCTGCTCTATCGGGGAAATTATATCGATGACGCAGACAAGAAGGACAGGTACATAGAGCCCGGAGGGCAGGGACCCCAGGGGCAAGGGGCCAACCGGGGAAGCAGGACTCCTGAGGCAGAAGCCTGCGCCATCCAGGCTGTGACCAGGGGACAGAGCAGAAGGGAGTCCAGTTCTCCTTCCATCCGATGATGCTGGGCTTTTATGCCTCACGGATCCGGACAGCTGGGACCTGTGGACCTTGGAGCGGTCAGGCGCACAGATCCTCTTAATGAGCTGCAAAACTTCAGCTGCTTTCCCAGCAGCTTACAACCCCCCTATAGAGCGGCTGATTGATTGACTGTTTAAGAGCGATTTAACTCACAAAATTAAGTACACACAGCCGTTTATTGTTAATGCACACATTTTAAAAAGCAAGTTATATACATAGTAGAAAAGTGTATTCTGAGAAAAATATTTCTTCCAAATGGAAGATTCTTGCAGTGCAGCCCAATATCCATTTGCATCAGTGTACACCTATGTCCCTGTTCTCTACGGAGGGGCCTCAGGGGGACTCTCTGAAGTGGGAAGGTGGCTCTGCGGGCTTTCTAAAGGTCGTGTTTAAAGTTATTTCACACTAGTGTATTTAGAGGTGCCACCTCCACTCCTCCAGATATTTTACTTATTTCTCACGCTTCACTAATTCCTTGACTTCTAAGGTGTCACTTTGTGTCATCTTGGTCAGCCAACCATCTTCATGACAAAATGTTGATGAGTACTCCCATTAACTTCACTCACTTCCAAGAGAGTGGAACAGCGTGCACGGGCAGTTTCCACTTTCCAAAGCACCACACACATCACATCTTCCTGTTTCTACTTGTCACTGCTGAGGCTATGGCAAGCAACTTCTGCTAAAGCTTCCCATGAAAAATTGCCGATTCCCACTGTCCGGATACCCTTTCCTGTGGTTATCCAGTTCTGCTTCTCTATTTAGGCAGGGAGAGCAGAGCACAGCGTCCCAGCGACCCACCAGGGCGGAAGGGGCAGCACAGGGAGGGCAGATGATAAGCAGAGGGCATCATGGCTGCTTGCTAACGGCCCTCATGCTGCCTTGTTCTCAAGGGACCAGGGTAGCCAAGGAGGGCCTGGGCCCTGCTGTGATTTTTTAAAAATATATATATATATTTTTTTAGTTGTACAAGGACACAATACTTTTATTTTATTTATTTTTATGAGATGCTAAAGATTGAACCCAGTGTCTCAAAGTGCTTGGTAAGCGCTCTAACACCCAACAACTCCAGCTTTTGTGTGATGGTTTTGAATAAGAATACTCATGATCCTCAAAGTGTGAGCTCTTTCTATGATGACCAATTTTTGTTTGCCAACAAGAATATCAGAGTTTTAACATTTTGAGACATTCAGTCTTTTAGGGTTGTGACAACACTAAGAAAATGTTTGTAATAAAGACTTGTCCTTCTGGGTATCAAAATACACAATTAATTTTTACAAATTATGTGTTTGCCAACAGATGAAAAGGATGGGGGGGGTGGGTGGAACAGAACAAAAACCCAGAAACACCCAAATCTCTGCAAGTATTTAGTATGTGCTGCTGGTGACATTTCATATTAGTAGGACACAATATGAATTGGATACTTATGCATTTTGAGAGGGTGCTTTATGAACTCTGAACAAATCCCCTTCCTAGGACCCCTCTACATTATGCCGGTGCCTACGGCCAGCCAGAAGTGGTGACACTTCTAATAAAGATGAACTGCAGCCTTCAGCTCTGTGACAGTGATGGCAACACACCGCTGATGAAGGTAGATGTAGCTTGGGATTTCTGCAGGGAATGAATTTATTTGAAATGCTTAGAATAATAATGATTTAATAAGTGAAAACTGTGGAATGCCTGCCTTTATTCCTGAAATTTACAATCTATTTCTTGGTACCAAACCAACAGGCTATAGAACACAAGCAAGAGGAGTGTGCAACAATTCTTTTAGAAAATGGTGCTGATCCAAACATTCAGAACAAAAATGGTGCAACTCCTCTCCACTGGGCCGTCTTTTGTAGGAGCACTTCAATGGCAGAAAAACTGCTTTCATTTAATGCAAATATTGATGCCCAGAGCAAGGTATCATCAACCGCTTTTATTTCTAAAATATTTGAAATACATTTGTTGGAACAGTGACTTACATCAGCACATGTTGACTATGAGCAGGATTTTCTTGACTAGAATCGTAGCAAATGTTGAAACTTTTTTTTTTTTTTTTTTTTTTACAGCTCATGGATATATTTAGTGTGTTTCTATCAATTGAGTCAGTGTTTAAAATTTGGGAAACTCATGCATAAATCTGGGTTTCAAGCTTCTTCTGAAGACCCAAATGTAGTCACCCTTGAGCCCACGTTAGTGCGCATTGTGCTCTGCAAAATGTGTCCTCTTCATCCGAGGCATGCGTGTTCTCCAGTTTGCTGTTAGCAAGCTGCAGCATTCACTCAGATTTATGATGGAGATTTATAATACATTTTGATTTAAGATTTCAAAGAGGCATGATAGTGTCTGTTAACTTACAAAAGAATATGGCCTATAAAATGTATTAATCTCTGAAATAGGATTGGATTTTAGAATTTAGAAATTGGCATTTTTAAAACCTTTTCCTTATGTATACTATAAAAGCCATAGTCCCCTTAGAATTTCCATAAACCTGATTAAGTTTCTTATTGTTAGGGGTGGATAGGTTTTGCAGATTGCAAGCAGAATTATATCTTTCTCTTCAGCCTTATTCTGTAAAAATGCAAGTAAGCGATTTAGTGTTTTCCTTGATGCTAAAAATAATCCATGTAAATCAGTATAATACTTTTGTTGGTACACAAAGTTTCTGAATTATATTTTGCCTAAAATTATCAATAACTTTTCACCACAATTAAAATGAAACCAGAGTGAAAAAGAATTTTATTATCATCGTAAGTGAAAATACATTTTGTTTTTTATTATTTTTTTTATTGGTTGTTCACAACATTACAAAGCTCTTGACATATCATATTTCATACATTAGATTGAAGTGGGTTATGAACTCCCAATTTCACCCCGAATGCAGATTGCAGAATCACGTCGGTTACACATCCACAATTTTAAATAATGCCCTTGAAAATACATTTTGTATTCAGGTCCCTAACATATAAGATAATTATCTTTCATCATATAATAGGAGATAACCCAGGAGCCAATTGGGAATAAGCAATCAAAGTTCATTTGAAGCCTCTTTCTTTTAATTCAGAGCCCATTTCCTTAGTGACCCATGTGCAGCAGCAGTGCCTGACATTGGTGTCTGGGATCCTGACAGCAAATAGAAGAGAATCCAGAGGGTTTGTGTAGCATGGAGGCATCTCCCATGTTGTTGGAAAGCTCTCAGAACTGCCTCTCCCTGATGCTCTGATTCTCCACATGCAAATGTCCATTATGAAAAAGAATTGTCAAATAGGTATTAGCAATGGTAAATAGATTTCTTTAATGCTGGACACAATTTGAATCAAGGGATCTTTCTGATCACATTTGGTATTTCTGGGAATGTAGATACTCTTTGGAGTAGAGATTGATAAACTCTGCTCTAGAGAGGTAGATTTAGCTCATTGAGTCAATAAAATACTTAAATCTTTTACTACCACATTTTTGGGGGTTGGGTCTATTGAGATAAAAGATACAGTCCCTGTCCTCAAGAAGCTCTTGGTTTAGGTGGGGTGGGGATCATATAGCTCCAAGATACCACGATAAAGGCTGCAACAGAGGCAAAGACTCCTGGAAGCAGTAGACGTTTTCTGAAAGTTTGGGAGATGACAGAGTTCATGGGGCCATTGTAGGCAGAGGAGGGCATCTCAAGGTGAAGGAGCAGCACAGGTAGAAACACACTGGGGTGAGAAGAAAGAGGCTACTCTTAATTTACTTCATGTGTGTCTGTGTTCATATGGTGCTTTTATAAGACTTGCAGTTCAGTTGAAAAATAAGCAATTTTTCTTATACTGTTTTCCAGTATGGGGACACACCACTTTTACTTGCTCTACAGTACAACAAACTGCAAATGGCAGAATTTTTAATCCAGAAGAAAGCAAATATACATATAGTTGACAAGGAAGGAAGGTAAAGTAGTTTGTTGTTTGTTGTTTTTTTTTAAACTTTAGTGGTATAATAACAATCACTCAAGTCAAAAATGTTAAATTAATAGTAAGGGGAGGGGCTGGGGTTGTGGGTAGTGTGAGGCACTGGGTTCAATTCTTAGCATCACATATAAATAAATGAAAGAAGGTCCATCTCAACTGAAAAATGAAAAAAATATAGTAAGGTGAATATTTCAATTATTGAGATAATACACCCAACTTTTAGGTAGAAATGCAATTATTCAGACTGAGCAATACAAATAAGAGTATGTCATGTGATTATAATTATCGACTGATGTTATCTAAGTTTGTTGGTCACATGGTCTAATGTTAGCTAATGGAATTTCATAATAGTTTTATAATGTATAGATTTTTAGTTTGCTTTTTGATTCAGTGTTGAACTTCTTAACCTTTATGTTTATTTAACTACTTCTTATATAATTTTCCTTTAAAATGCTACATGGAGCAAAAGTTGGCATTTTGTCATTTGACTCTTGGTTTTAAATTCCTTTCTTTGCAGAGTATTGATGTAGGTTATTCCTAAGTGAGCATTGGTTGCTGTTACCAGATGTTGTTTATTTCCTAGTATATTTTGATGATTTTATTTTAATTGGCATGGGAAGGGGGAAGAAAGATAGCTTTAATGGGATAAATGTTTCCTTTAATAAAGATAGGACTGGGGGGTGACAGATACAGAGAGATTGGCTTAAGATTCAAAGACACCTGGATTGCATTCCAAGCTTTCCTAGTTGCAAAGTGAGTCAACTTGGAAACAATACTTACCACTAAATATGTTTGCTGATATGAAAAAGAGGATAATAGCTGCTTGAAGATTACACACATAGCTGGAGTTCTGCACCTAGCAAATGCTTATCAGCGTCCTTAATGGAAACAACAGTGATTAGCACCAGCATTATTATTATTGTTGTGAGCCTGCAGATAGCTTTTACTTGCTTGACCTTTAGCTGACTGTGAGTTACATTATATTACATCAGAGTAGGGAAGAAATGGAGCATTCTTCATTGAAATCTTTACCCACTGTGGATAAATGATCTCATCGTGGTTCTCATCCATCAGAGGGTTTTAAGTTTGTTAATTTCCCCCCTTTGGACAAGAGGTTTCTTTTTTCCTTTTAGACTTAGAGATGATTTGCAAAGATGGATACTTGATCTCCCAAGATGTTTATATATGTTAGTATATGTAAAGCAAGCTATTTAAATGGTAAAATATATCAAATTAACTCTTTAAATAGCTTTACTAAAATGCCTGAGTTATCTCTCCATTATTTTAGAACAACTCTCATGCTTGCTGTGAAACATAAAGCAAAAAATATAGTCAAGCTGCTTCTTGAAGGTGGTAATAATGTCTCTGCTGAAGATAAGTCTAGACAGACTGCATTATCTTACGCTATTGCTAGTGGTCAAAATGCGTAAGTATTTACATTAAATACTAATCAACATTAAATGGAGTTCAAAATAATCAAAACTATTGCCTCTCACTCATGAGGTGAGCTTTCATAGTTCTGGTATGTGTGGAATAGTAGTGAGTTAGTCAACTACATCGGCTAGAAACCCTCCAAGTCTAGACTAGTTAGAAGTAGAGTGCAGGATTTATCTGGAGTTTCTTTCTTTTCTTTTCCTTTCGGTGGTTGGGATTGAACCCAGGGCCTCATGCATGCTAGTTAAGTGACTACTACTGAGATACACCACCAGCCCATATCTCGGGACTTTTTAAACCTTTGTCCTTAGGATTCCTAGCATTATCCATTTCATTACAAGAAGAACCCTTATTCATAGAGTGCAAATACTATCAAATATTTGATTTTTCTAATTAGCTATCTGGTCTTGAAATGTCTAGATTAGCAGAAAATCTCCTTATTTTCCCCTAGGAGCTAGCTTTCCCACCACCCTTCATGAATTTCCCAAGGATCCAAGGAGTTTCTTAAGACCAAGGAAGATAATCCTTTTTCCCTAGTCAGGTGGAGGGGGAAAGGGACTTTTCAATGATTCTTTTGTTTCTGTTGATTCTGTGGCTGCAGGGTTACTATTAGAACTGGTCCTACAGCCTGTTAATGATTGAATTTCTCTACTAGATTGTCCCGACTAATCCCAATCCCTGAATCTTTGTGGTAATACACACTTAGACTTACAGCATGTTTTAGTTTCCACGTACATATGCTTTTATGCTCAGCCCTTGCTCCGAGGCAGCAGTGCAGTGCTTTGGTAGCTGGGTCTCCTAGCTTTAGCCACACACGCAGGGAGCATGCTGCTGCTGGTTACCCCACCCCGCACCAAAAAAGAAAAAAACCCCAAACACAAACCTTATATAGAACTCCCAATCAAAACCTTATTCAGAATTCCCACTTCAGCCTCTAGACCTTAATGTTGAGTTTATCTTTGAGGTCTTTTCTGTCAGTAAATATTAATGGGAATCATTCAAAACTATCAGACAGCTTCAAATCATGTCACAGGGAGAGATCAGATTTTCCTATCAGTTTTGCTAGCATTCCTGACAAAATCCCCATGCTATCCTGTGAGGTAACTCTTTATTGGGTTGGTGCCGACTGTTGATTTGTACCTCTAGTGATTTTTTTCCCCTAGTAATAGAAATTTCCCAAGCAACTTGTATCACTGCCTGAAGACCTCAGAATTTACCAAGTTCTGCCTTACAAGGAAGCCATTAAGTAGGGTTTTTGAAAACTAGTTTCCTTAGATCTAAGCGCTAAACCCCATCATGACTCATCTGTATCGATGTATAAAAGAGGGTTTTGCCTTCCGAGTCAGTTGTTGGTCAACACGGAAATCCAAGCCTTGACATTGATTAATTTCCTGCCATTGGTGTGATTGATTAGTTTCTTAGTAGAGGATAATGATATACTTTAAGAGGTAAGATAATTATAAAGAAGTTGAGTTATAAATTATCCAATACCTGATTTGCCTAGAGTTATAAAACACAAAAGAAGAGCACAGCCAATAATCTAAATTAGAACCCAATAGCATTTTTCAGTAACTGTAACATTTGAATGTTAGAACCTGTGAAAAAGCACTCACTGTATTTTATTTGGGATTCCAAAATATTCCAGTATCAAAGAAGACATCAATCCATTATTTTACTATTTCTCTTACTATGTTTAAATATTATTTCATTAAAACTTTATAACAACCTGGTGAACTAAACAAAGCACAATCCTTATTTTTTAGAAGGGGACTTGAGTCTAAGACAGAGGACCTGTGTGAGAACAAGGAGCCACTGATCAGAGAGAGAGGACATCTTCTGAGTTCAGGACATTTTCCTTTATGTCAAGCTATTCTAGTTATCTATCTCCCTGAAGTCTTGATCATTTCATCTTATTGTTGTTTTCCCTTTAATTACAAGTTTATGGGTGTGGTGGCATTTGCCTTTATCCCAGCTACTTGGCAGCCTGAGGCAGGAGGATCCTTGAGCCCAGGAGTTCAAGACCAGCCTAGGCATCAAAAACAAACAAAATACAAAATTATTGCCAGGTTAATGAAATGTTTATAAGGCTTTCAAATTTCAAGTGCATGGGATAAAATTCTGATATTAGGTCTGATGTTAAGTGTAAAGCACTATTAAGAATTGAAAGAGTTGAATATATTTACTTAATGTTTTTCATATAAGTATTAAAATCTATTTTTTAAATTTTTTTCATATATAGCAATAAAAAACTAATTCTTCAATATATGAAAGAAGAATCTAAAATGTTCTTTAATAGCTTGCCAGGTAAGATTTCTGAAAGTTACTCTTGGTGTTGCTACTCTGTATTAAAAAAACAAATAGAAAGCTTTGGTCACACAGGAGCAGAGAAAAAAAATCAATGTGCAAATTGCATTAATATTTTTTCTCTCTCTTATTAGCTTTAAATCCAGAATTATTTAATCAATTAATTATAGGAAACTTATAAAATGATACTGTCTGAAAACATTTTACATGAATTTAATTTTGGCCACTAAAATCTTATATATATTTGCATAAATAAGAAAAAGATTCTTAAATTAGTATATTGTGAAATTATAGTGACATTACAGAAAATTAGATTTGTTATAGAAATAGATATTCTTTTTTTTTACTATAAATGTGATTCCTGTTGCTTGCACAAATTAGTAGATTTTGGTGCAACAAAATATATACATATATCGAACTTGAATCCCAGCCCCCCACTTCCATTTCTTTCCTCCCCTCCCCTCCCCTCACCCACTTCCTTTAAATAATCCTTTTTCATTTTCAGTTCATTATTTTTTCCCAGATTCCACATACGAAGGAGAATATGTGGTTTTCTGTTTCTCACTTACTCTGCTTAACATGATGACCACCCTTTCCATCCATTTTCCAGGTTTTGTTGTTCTTTTTCTTTTTTTATTTGAGGCTTAAAATATACCATTTTATGCTGCTCTGATCTTGAAAGTTTCTGTTGAGAAATCTGTTCTTCTGATAAGTTGACATTGTAATTACTTTGGCCCTTCTCACTTACAGCTTTCAATGTACTTCTGGCAATTTTACATAATACGATGTGGAGAAGTTCTTTTCTGGTCATGTCCATTTGTCCATTTTATTTTTGTTATTATTACTGTCTGAATGTGATGTTTCACCTTGTCTTCGAGATCTGCTGCTTTTTCTTCCACTTGATCTAGTCTCTGGATGCGAGTTCAGATGGATGAATTTATTTCTTTATTTTAGTTATTGAGCTCTTTGTTTCCAAGATTTTCTTTGGATTTATTTTCAGAATTTCTATTTCTTTGAGTGATTGCTTTTTCATATCTTACATTGTTTCCCTTAATTGGCTCAGCTATTTTTTTTTGTACGCTCTCTGAATTCATGAATCATTTTTAACATTCTTTTGAATTCTTTTTCTGGATATCATGTACTGCATTGGTTTTGGAATCCGTGACTATAGAGGGTTAAGAATTTTTGGAGAAGTCATGCTACCTTGTTTTTTCATCTTCATTGTATTTCTATGTTAAGATTTGGGCAGCTGTGGGAAGGTGTATCTCCTCCACATTTATGTGAGGGTCTTCTTAGAGTAGCCTTCTCTTGGTGTTGTGTCCTGGACTATTGGTTTCTCATGTGGTGTTGAAATTATTTCCAAATGGAGTTTGTAGTATAATTTCCCTATGTCTTTTGTGGCTGTGGTACATGAGTTTTGACAGTGTGTGCTCTAGAGAGACAGCAACATTCTTTGCAGACCTTGGAAGAATGGAGTCACTTTGGTGGCAAGAGTACTGTGGACAGAGGAGTACAGGATGGGAGGGCACACAGTTTACATCTAAAAAAGCTCAATGTCTGTAGAGATTTGCCACATGAGGAGGACTGAGAAAACTGACATCATCGTATATGACACAGCATTACTAGATCATCCTGCTCTATTGGGACCAGATAGACTCTTTACAGTGGAAGTAAACAGTCCAAAGAAGTTCTAGTTCATCCACTTGTCATCACAAGTGTTTTACAACTACCTTGCTATGGGAAATAAGACTGGAAACTGAATAGTTTGTATGAATTAAAATGATGATCTTCCTTTGAGGGATGATGATGAAACCAGTCTCTATTATTATAACCAGACTGATGTTCTTTTATAAGTTGTTTGATGATGATTTCAGTGCTGTGACTGACTCATGCATGGTCTGCAAGCACATTACCCCTAAGCTTCATCCCCGTCCCAACTTCATTAGCAGATCCTCGTGAGGAATGCCACAAGAGTCTCACTGTTTGCTTGTTGTACTTTGTTTCATACTTTACAGGAAGTGGAATGGACCCTCTTTTTCCCCCAGCCCCCGCTAGGGAGAGCCAATGGTTATCACATTCTGAAAGCTTGAGATGGCGCTAAAGTTTTATGGAAATATTTTCTCATATCAGCTATTGCTACTTGGCAATTCACTGCTACCTCCCCAGGGCTTCTGTTCAAGTTTCTTTATGACAGTTGTGGATCAGAGTATAGGAACTCTCAAGGGTGTCATCTTGCTAGTGGTTCTTTCTAAGGAAAGTAAAGCCTTGTTAGTACCACACATAAGATAGAGGAAGGAGCTGGAATGAAGAAATTAGCATCTTCACTACAACAGGATTAGTGAGGGGAAGCACATTGATTTCAGCTGAGCTCTTCTCAACTTTACAGTGAAAAGTTTACTGGGAGCACCCCAGTCCATGCTCTGTCCTATATTTTTTGATTATGATCATGGGACACAACTGTTGACTTTTAGGTATCAAATTTTGATAAATCCCATTCTTCTTCCTTGCATTTGAGAAATACAATGAAGGGGACATTAGGAGTTCTTAATGCATCAATTGCCTATTAGCAGTATAATTCATATTCATTCTAGAATATTCTCCAGGTATGTATGGTCCCAAAGGAGTACTTTATAAGAAAGAGTTCTATGTTTTTAATATTTTATATTTTTCCATTGTTGATTAAAGATGTATTTTACTGTTTTCTTTAATAGTGGGGGAGAGTTCTAAAGATGGCCCATTAACCAGGTAGGATTTTATAGATTTTTAAAATTTATATGTTAACTAACTAGAGAATGGAGAGAAAATGAAGTAATATCTGTTGAGTGTTCTCGTCTGGGATAGAGCCCACATTAGGTGCTCAACCCTTGTTTCCTGTAGTCATCACAATGGCTCTGGAAGTGTCTGTGCTATTTGCTACTTAAGCAACTGTCATCCAGAGAGATTGACAACATGGCCCATGATCCTCTAATTAATACATAACTGGGTTGTGAGTAGACTGCCAGCCTACCTGGGTGACAACTCCATCCCCTTGCGCTGCTGCCTGGGTTGATAAGGACCCATGCAACACAGGATCAAGCTGCACATCTGTATGCGATCAACTCAAAAAGTCCAAGACAGTTATGTGTTAATTCTGATTCAAACTTTACCTGAGGAGCCTGGTTACAGTCTAAGAATTTGTCCTGATATTTTTGACAGTTGTACTGGTAACGAGCACCGTTTTTATTTATCAAAGTGTTTTAGGGAAAATCTCAGGTAGCTATGGTCATAGGACCATGGGTTTTTTTCATAAGCATGATCAGGAAAATCCTGGAGAGGAATTATTTTACTGGAAGTGAAGAATACGTATGTGTAAACCATGTTTCACTAATTATATTAAGCATCTATTTAGAGGATATTTTCTTTATGACTTTCTTTTTTTTTTAGTTTATTTTTTAGTTTTAGGTGGACACAATATCTTTATTTTACATTTACGTGGTGCTGAGAATTGAACCCAGTGCCTCGTGCATGCTAGGCAAGCGCTCTACCACTGAGCCATGACCCCAGCCCCACTATTTAGAGGATATTTTAACTGACTTCTTTCCTTATTTCCCAGTTTGGTTCAGGCTATTGCCCCTGGCTAGTTCTATGAAGACTTTTCTTCTTTTACAGTCTTTTTTTTCTTTTTCTTGGACTATAATCTTGACTTTTCTTCGTTTTACTTTCTGTTCTGCTCTCTTGATGTCTTTATTTTTTTCTTTAATTCTGTCAATTAAGTATTCTTTTTTTTCTAATGACTGAATCAAAAGTACAGAGAATTTCAGAATTTTAAGGAATTTTAGCAACTAATAAAAGTGCCCTCTAGTACTTCAAAATGTGTTTAACACGCTGGCCAAATGGTTATGATGGAAAACCTGATATTTAATGATATCGAAGTGACTTTTCTGGTTATAGTAAGTGGCAGCAGTGAGATTTGAACTCAGGTTCCTTAATTCTAAGCCCAGTATGCTTCCTTGTTCACTCTCTGTGTGTTTTGATAATAGGGTGGGGGAGTGAGTCTGGGACACCCCTGAGGAGAGGATACGGATGGAATTAGTGAACCAGTGGTGGAGGCTCAGGAGGGAACTAAGAGGGGTAGGGCAGGGTCCTGAGGAACCACTCTGCAGGGAGGAATGCAGGCTTCAGAAAAGAGCAGAATATTGGGGTTTGTGATCAATTTGATAGAAACAAAACAGGGATGAAGGACACGGGGAATTGTGAGCCATGTAGAAAGGCATATTAAAATAGGGGATTGAGGGGAGTCCTGAACAGGTCGTGGTTTTCTTGTTTGTTTAATTAGAGGAGGTGACAAACTTTAGGGCTTCTGTGGAAAGATGTTAAAATGCTTTGAGCCATGGGGAAGAGTCTCAGAGAAATGTGAGTGGCTTAGGGACCCTGGAGTTCCAGGGGTCAAAAATTTGCTGAACTACATGGATCTACGGCTAAGAGCAGGTGTCCATTCACCTCCACAATTGACCCACTCACTGTCCTTCCTGCGTACCTGCAGGTTAGGACACCGGAATGACTGGTTGGTGAGGCCATCACAGAGCTTCAGTTGGTCAGCGAGTAACATGCTTATGTTGAGGCCAGTGATGGAGAATCCATTTAGCTTATTTTCCAGGGGCAGAAAAAGAGAGCTCCAAGTCTTGGTAACTCTGAGCCCAACCTCGTGTCAAGAACCTGCATCTTCATAGGATGCAAATGTAAAGGTTGGAGAATGCCTCTGAGTCCTGCAGCTGACGGACCCGGGAGTGGAAGTCCACAGAAGAAGGCTGTTGATGGTGTACTTAGGGAAACAGAGGCACACCTACCAGGGCTCTGTAGTTTTCTGGCAATCTTGCCCCTCGAGTGCCCTAGAGCCTGTGGAGGTTTTGAAGTGCTTGCTGGTTTATGTGGACCTGAGTAAGGCAGGACCTACACAGAAAAGATAGGAGGATTTTATAACTGAGTGCTCCAGTTTGTCTGACAGAAGCATTCTCCATAACAACATTTATATTCATTCTTTAACATTTGTCCATTCAACTTCCAGATATCTAAAAGGTCCCAGGGACTCCCTGTGGTGCACCATTTTCAAGCTACCCAACTTAGTTCTGGTTCCAGGGTTGGCCAAGATAAGGGGAAAGGGGACAGTGTTTCTCTCTACCTTGTCTTGGGTTATCAGAGGTTTGTTTCAGTTTAGGTGACAAAAATTATCTGGGCTGGGGTTGTGGCTCAGTGGTGGAGCACTTGCCTAGCACATGTGAGGCACTGGGTTCGATTCTCATTCCCACATAAATATAAATAAATAAAATAAAGGTGTCTGTCTACAACTCAAAAAAATGTTTAAAGAAATTATGTCGATCATTCACTGGATGTTCACTTCAGGCTTCAAGACAGGCAATTAGTAAGGGTAACTTATTCTCAGGTTCTGCCAGTATATTGGCTGTCACTCTTTGAAATGGAGCTAAGAGAGCTTCATTGAATATTTCATAGATTGGGAAAGGTGGATGCAGAAGAAGGCAAACAAGAGCTTTTTAAAAATAGATCATATTTTAATTAAATAGGTCAAGAAACATCATTTAATATGGCTATATCCAAACTTGCACTGGAATCTGTTTAAAAAATAAACTGGACTCATTCATTTTTGTTATATATTTTTGCTTTAAAGGTTTCCCAGTGAACCACATTCTGATGATTCTGATGATTCCTGTTCTCTATTAGAGGAGGGCAACTGTCCAACTGATACCCAGGTAAAGTGCTCTTTGGTGAAACTTTCTGGTTCTGAGTTTTGGTTTGTGAGGTATTAACTCTTAAAATTAGTAATGATGTCCCTGTCATTATATATAGAAAATTGCTCAGAAGAAACCATTTCATAGAATTTACGTTGGAATTTTTTAAAAAAAAAGTTTGAAAGTATCAGAGATCTGTCAAGTACTTGAGAGTAGTTGGGGCTGTAAGAAAGAATGGGCTGGAAAATAAGTAGGGAAAGAAAAGTACATTAGGAGCAGCTTTCCACCTGCAGAGGAAATATGAATCCTCTTGGTCAAGGATGATTTGGGTCAGTTTACATTACTGTGACTTTCTCAAATCATACTTATGTGACTAATAATGCTCGCACCTAAATTAATCTTTAATGAATTAAATTAATTTTTATGGAATCATGGAATCTCCCTGGCGCCTTCAGTTTTGAAATCCATAAAGCACATTGCATGTAGTTTTTTTTTCTTTTGGACACTTTATATTTTAGTATCATATCATTTTTAGGAGTGCTTTCTCTCCAATTCTATTCTTGCTTCAGTATTTATATTGTAATAGTATTAGAAATTGTGGAAATGTAGAAACTTAGAATCTGTTTCTTCATGTTTGAATTACAAAGGGATTGTCTGAGTCTTTCCACAGAGTGTATTTAAAACTCTTCATTTAATTGAAGAATAAATGTTTTGTGCAAAATAGTAGCCCTCTCTAGAAGCAGAGACTTCCAAAAACTGTGTGGTGACACTTTAATTTCAGAATTATGTTTTACATTGTCATGTTTTAAAATATCCAAGTCATTATGTCACACTCTGAGATTTCAAATTTTAGAAGATTTTTAACTTAGTTATTTAAATATTTACTTTACAGCTCTTCTATTGGTATGAGGTATTGGAGGTTAAGAAGCATATCTGAAGTAACTAGAATATGGATTATTTGATTATAATGATTAAAAATTCCACTTTACTTTTCATTTGCCCTATTTTAATAAAAGAGAAAATCCAGCACAATTTTTTGTCTTGGTCTCTCATATACTGGATATCAGTGTTGAAAACACAATTTGTCCTTCTTTTTTTTAAATTAATTTATTGTTTATTCTAATTTGTTATTTGTGACAGTAGAATGCATTATAATATATATTACACATATAGAGCACAATTTTTCATATCTCTGGTTATATACAAAGTATATTCACACCATTCATGTCTTCATACATGTACTTAGGGTAATGATATCCATCTCATTTCATGATCTTTTCTACCCCCATCCCCCGCCCTTCCCCTCCCACCCCTTTACCATATCTAGAGTTTACCTCCCATGCTCCCCCTCCCAACCCCACTATTAACCAGCCTCCTTATATAAGAGAAAACATTCAGCATTTGTTTTTTTTGGGATTGAATAACTTCACTTAGCATTATCTTCTCCAACTCCATCTATTTACCTGCAAATGCCATGATTTTATTCTCTTTTTTGCTGAGTAATATTCCACTGTGTATATGTATCACAGTTTCTTTTTCCATTCATCTACTGAAGGGCATCTAGGTTGGTTCCACAGTTTAGCTATTGTGAATTGTGCTGCTATAAACATTGATGTGACTGTGTCCCCATAGTATATTGATTTTAAGTCCTTTGGGTATAGACCGAGGAGTGGGATAGCTGGGTCAAATGGTGGTTCTATTCCCGGTTTTCCAAGGAATCTCCATACTGCTTTTCAGATTGGTTGCACCAATTTGCAGTCCCACCAGCAATGTATGAGTGTACCTTTTCCTCCATATCCTCGCCAAGACTTATTATCGTTTGTTTTCTTAATAGCTACCATTCTGACTGGAGTGAGATGAAATCATAGAGTAGTTTTGATTTGCACTTCTCTAATTGCTAGAGATGTTGAATATTTTTTCGTGTATTTGTTGACTGATTGTATATCCTCTTCTGAGAAGTGTCTGTTCAGTTCCTTGGCCCATTAATTGATTGGGTTATTTGTTTATTGGTGTTGAGGTTTTTGAGTGCTTTATATATCCTAGAGATTAGTGCTCTATCTGATGTGCTTGAGGGAAAGATTTGCTCCCATTTTGTAGGCTCTCTATTCATTTCACTGATTGTTTCTTTTGCTGAGAAGAAGCTTTTTTAGTTTGAATCCATTTATTGATTCTTGGTTTTAATTCTTGCACTACAGGAGTCTTGTTAAGGAAGTTGGGGCCTAATCCGACATGATGGAGATTAGGGCCTACTTTCTCTTCCATTAGGCTCAAGGTCGCTGGCTTAATTCCTAGGTCCTTGATACACTTTCAGTTGAGTTTTATCATGGTGAGAGAGGTTTAATTTCATTTTGTTACATGTGGATTTTTAGTTTTCCCAGCACCATTTGTTGAAGAAGTTATCTTTTCTCCAATATATGTTTTTGGTGCCTTTGTCTAATATGAGGTAACTGTAATTATGTGGATTTGTCTCTGTGTTCTCTATTCTGCACCATTGGTCTACAGGTCTATTTTGGTGCCAATATCATGCTATTTTTGTTACTTTTGCTCTCTATTATAGTTTAGGGTTTGGAATAGTGATGCCACCAGTTTCACTCTTCTTGCTAAGAATTGCTTTGGCTATTCTGGATCTCTTATTTTTCCAGATGAATTTCATGATTGTTTTTTCTATTTCTATAAGGAATGTCATTGGGATTTTGATTGGGATTGCATTGAATCTGTATAGTGCTTTTAGTAATATAGTCATTTTGATAATTCTGCCTATCCAAGAACAAGGTAGATCTTTCCATCTTCTAAGTTCTTCTTTAATTTCTTTCTTTAGCATTCTGTAGTTTTCATTGAGAGGTCTTTCACCTCTTTCATTAAGTTGATTCCCAAGAATTTTATTTTATTTTATTTTTTTCGGCTATTGAAAACGGGGTAGTTTTCCTAGTTTCTCTTTCTGAGGATTTGTCACTGATATACAGAAATGCCTTTGATTTGTGGGTGTTGATTTTATATCCTGCTACTTTGCTGAATTCATTTACTAGTTCTAGAAGATTTCTGGTGGAATTTTTTGGGTCTTCTAGGTATAGAATCATATCATTGGCAAACAGTGATAATTTGAGTTCTTCTTTTTCTATTTGTATCCCTTTAATTTCTTTCATCTGTCTTATTGCTCTGGCTAGAGTTTCAAGAACTATGTGAAATAGAAGTAGTGAAAGAGGGCATCCCTTTCTTATTCCAGTTTTTAGAGGGAATTCCTTCCATTTTTCTTCATTTAGAAAGATGTTGGCCTGGGGCTTAGCATAGATAGCCTTTATGATGTTGAGATATGTTTCTGAATCTCTAGTTTTTCTAGTGTTTTGAACATGAAGAGGTGCTATATTTTGTCAAATGCTTTCTCTGTATCTATTGAGGTGATCATATGATTCTTGTTTTTAAGTCTATTAAAATGATGAATTACATTTATTGATTTCTGTATGTTGAACTAACCCTGCATCCCTGGGATGAACCCTACTTGATGGTGGTGCAATATCTTTTTGATTATGTTTTTGTATTTGATTTTCCAGAATTTTGTTGAGAATTTTTGCATCTATACTCACTGGAGATATTGGTCTGAAATTTTCTTTCTTTGATGTGTCTTTGTCTGGTTTTAAATCATGGTGATATTGGCCTCATAGAATGTGTTTGGAAGTGTTTCCTCTTTTTCTATCTTATGAAATAGTTTGAGGAATATTGGTATTAGTTCTTCTTTAAAGGTCTTATAGAACTCAGCTGTGTATCCATCAGGTCCTGAGCTTTTCTTGGTTGTTAGGCATCTGATGGCATCCTCTATTTCCTTGCTTGAAATTGATCTGTTTAAATTGTGTATATCATCCTAATTTAGTTTGGGCATATCACATGCCTCTAGAAATTTGTTGATGCCTTTGATATTTTCTATTTTATTGGAGACAAATTTTCCAAATAATTTCTAATTATCTTCTGTATTTCTGTAGTGTCCATCGTGATGTTTCCTTTTTCATCATGGATATTAGTGATTTGAGTTTTCTGTCTCCTACTCTTCATCATGGCTAATGGTTTATCAATTTTATTTATTTTTTCAAAGAACGAACCAACTTTTTATTTTATCAATTTTTCAATTGTTCTGTTTCAATTTCATTGATTTCAGCTCTGATTTTAATTATTTCCTGTCTTCTACTGCTTTTGGGGTTGATTTGTTCTTCTTTTTCTAGGGCTTTGAGATGTAATATTAGGGCATTTATTTGTTGACTTTTTCTTCTTTGAAGAAATGAACTCCATGCTATGAACTTTCCTCTTAGACCTGCCTTCATAGTGTCCCAGAGATTTCAATATGTTATATCAGTGTTCTCATTTACCTCTAAGAATAATTTAATATCCTCCTTGATATCTTTTGATATAATGAACCCATTGTTCATTCAGTTGCATATCATTTAGTCTCCAGGTGTTGGGGTAGCTTTCATTTTTTATTTTATCGTTGGTTTCTAGTTACATTCCAGTGTGGTCTGATAGAATGCAGGGTAGTATCTCTACTTTTTCGTATTTAGTAAGAGTTGCTTTGTAGCATAATTTATGGTCTATTTTAGAGAAGGATCCACATGCTGCTGAGAAGAAAGTATATTTGCTCATTGATAGATAATATACTCTATATACATCTGTTAAGTCTAAGTAATTGCTTGTATTATTGAGTTCTATAGTTTCTTTGTTTAGCTTTTGTTTTGAAGATCTATCCAGGGGTGAAAGAGGTGTGTTAAAAGTTACCCAGAATTATTTTGTTAAGGTCTATTTGACTCTTGAAATTGAGAAGAGTTTGATTGATGGACATAGATGCTCCATTATTTGGGGCATATATATTTATAACTGTTATGTTTTGTTGATGTATGGATTACCTTAAGTAGTATGAAATGTCCATCTTTATCCTTTTTGATTAACTTTGGCTTGAAGTCTACTTTATTTGATGTAAGGATGGAAAACCCTGCTTGTTTATGCATACCATGTGAATGGTATATTTTATCCCAAACTTTCACCTCAGTCTGTGTATGTCTTTTCCTATGAGATGAGTCTTTTGAAGGCAGAATATTGTTGGGTCTTTTTTTTTTAAAAAAAAAAAAAGTCTAATCTATCAGCCTATGTCTTTTGATTGGTGAGTTTAGGTTATTAACATTCAGGGTTATTATTGAGACATGATTTGTATTTCCGGTCATTTTTGTGTATTTTTGGTATTTAATTTGACTTTGTTTCTCCCTTGGTTAGCTTTTCCTTTATTGTAGTTCTTCCTTTTGCAGATTTTTTTGTTGTTGTTGTTTTTCATTTCCTCGTTGTGGAATATTTTGCCAAGAATGTCCTATAGTGCAGGCTTTCTTGCTGTAAATTCTTTTAGCTTTTATTTATCATGAAAGGTTTTTATTTTGTCATCAAAACTGAAGCTTAATTTTGCTGGATATAAGGTTGTTGCTTGGCATCCATTATATTTTAGAGCTTGATATATGTTGTTCCAAGATCTCCTGGCTTTGAGGGTCTGGGCTGAAAAATCTGCTGAGATCCGAATTCATCTTCCCTTAAAGGTAATCTGATTTTTCTCTCTTGCAGCCTTTAAAATTCTATCCTTAGTCTGTATGCCAGGCATTTTCATTATAATGTGTCTTGGTGTAGATCTGTTGTAATTTTGTACATTTGGTGTCCTATAGGCCTCTTGTATTTGATTTTTCAATTCATTCTTCATGCCTAGGAAATTTTCTGATATTATTTCACTGAAGAGATTGTGTGTTCCTTTGGTTTGAATCTCTGATCCTTCCCCTATCCCAATAAATCTTAAATTTGGTCTTTTGATGGTATCATAATTCTTGAACATTCTGTTCATCTTCAATGTGAGGTCAACTTTATTTTCAAGATTGTATATTTTGACTTCATTGTCTGAGGTCCTGTCTTCCAAGTGATCTAGTCTGTTGGTGATGCTTTCTATTGAGTTTTTTATTTGGCTTATTGTTGTTGTTGTTTTTTTTTTTTTTTTCATTTCAAAGGTTTCTGTTTGGATTTTTTTTTCAGAATCTCTCTTTCTTGGAGTAATCTCTTTCAACCTGTAGTTGCTCTCTTATCTCTTTGTTGATGTGATTGATGGTCCCCTGTATTTGTTCTCTTATCTCTTGTTGGAGTGATCAACTTTTGCCTGTATCTGTTCACTTATGTCATTCTTTAATTCTCAGATCATTTTAGTAATGTATATTCTGAACTCATTCTCTGACATTTTGTCTACTGCGGATTCTATTGTAGTATCTTGGTTTGTTTGTGGCACTTTCCTCCCTTGTTTTTTCGTGTATCTATGTGTCTTCTTCTCTTTCAGTGTAGATCCGAGGTATTACAGCTTCTGCCCTTCTGACCTGTGTCCCTACAGGTTACCAATACCTCATCTTTAAGGGGAAGATCAATACCACAGCATTCAATGTACCCAATGTGCAACCATAGATCAGTTAGCTTCTGTTTTTACATTTGCAGTTTTGTTGCTATAATCAGAAATGACGAGTTTGGTTATCTTCTATCATATAGTCAATAGGTTTGCATAATGGTTTACAGTTTCTAATGGGGGAAGAGGAGGGTGGGGTGTTGGCTGAGATGCTTATGACATAGGATGTGAGAATATAGAGGTATTAGATTATATGAATAGTGAATGGGTAATTGTAAGAAGTTGGCTGTTAGTAGGAGAAACAAGAAAGAGGCAACCCCATGCAAGAGTCCCTGCTACCTCAGCAACAGGATAGCTGTTAGCACCCTTAGTAGAGCTACCTCTGGTGCAGCCAGGCCTTCAGGGACCTTGGTGACATCTTACCAGTCCTTATTGGAGTGGGTGATATTCCAGTTTCATGGTGGGGGCAGCCTCAAGCCTATATGTACCCTGATGTTGGGCTGTGGAGCCATGCTTTGGTGAAGAAACAACCCCAGCACAGGATGTGGGCACAGAGCGGGCCTCTCTCTAGGTCACCAGGCTGCAGGGCGATCACAATTCATCCTTCTAAACCAGTTTATATGGCACAATATGATGGATGCTCATCTCATTTTAATTTCTTTGTTTATTGTTAAATGAGTATTTATTACTCAATGCAATAAGCTTGTAATTTCAGAATCTTGCTTGGTTTTCTCTCTTTTTAAAAATATTTTTAAAATATCAATGGACTTTTATTTTATTTCTTTATATGTGGTGCTGAGAATCAAACCCAGTCCCTCACACATGCTAGGCAAGCATTTTACCACTGAGCCACGACCCCAGCCCCACACTTTGGCTTTCATCATCTGGCCATAGACTTAAGAATATGCTGTTGGTCTGCGTGCATCTGCACCTGGCTTCTACACTGCTTTAGGTCCTCAGCCAGTTTTGTTTATTGCATTTTTGCTGTCTGTTCATGAAATGCTGAGGGTCCCCTAGCTATCTATGATTGCACTTTATTTAGTTTGTTTTTTTTTTTTTGAGGGTGGGTACCGGGGATTGAACTCACAGGCACTTGAGCCACATCCCCAGCCCTATTTGTATTTTATTAAAAACAGGGTTTCACTGAGTTACTTAGTGCCTCCCTTTTGCTGAGGCTGACATTGAACTCAAGACCCTCCTGCCTTGGCCTTCCGAGCCACTGTGATTACAGGTGTGCACCACCATGCCTGGCTTACAGCATTATAGTTGAGTTCATTTTAACAAAACCATGCCTGCATGGAATTTGACTTGCTCCATGTCAGTCTCCACTCCTCCCTTTTCCTTCCTTCCTTTCTCTTCCTGTTCTCCTTCCTCTACTGCTCTTCTTTACACTCCTTTATTTATTGATTTTTGATTGGTGCTTTCTACATATACATAAAGGTGACCTTCGCTTTGAGTGTCTTTGGCTACAGGATGAGTCTTCTGTAAACAGCATATAATTGGAATTTGCTTTTTGATCCATTCGCCTTACCTATACATTTAATTACCTTTGTATTTAACTGGGGATGTGAAGCCATTTACATTCATTGTTATTATTTATGTGTTTATAGTATCCTCTCATTTCAGTTTGTTGCTATATTTAATTCTGTTTAATTTTCATGTATTTGGATATTTTTCTAGTGGTCTTCATTTATTTGGGAGTTTTTGGTCTTATTTTTAGGTACTTCTGTGTACACTACATCTTGGAGTATTCTTTGTAGTGCTGGTCTGATTGTCATAATTTTTTTTTTTTTTGGTACTGGGGATCAAACCCAGGGGCACTCAACCACTGAGCCACAACCCCAGTTCTTTTTGGTATTTTATTTAGATATAGGGTCTTGCTGAGTTGTTTAGGGCCTTGCTAAATTGCTGAGGCTGACTTTGAACTCACAATCCTCCTTCCGCACCCTCCTGAGCCGCTGGGATTACAGGTGTGCACCACTGTGCCTGGCTGTTATGAACTCTTTCATTTCCTCCTTGTCATGGAAAGTTTGTATTTCCTTATTGATCTTGGCTGGAAGTTGTTTTCTTTTGGAGACTGAGACATCTCCTTCTAGGCCCTCCTTGATTTTAATGTCTGAGCTGAGAATTCAGAAGTGAGCCTTATTAGCTTGCCTCTAAATGTGACCTGACATTTTTCTTCCACAGCTTTTAGTATTCTTTCCTTATTTTCTATGATAGGCATTTGGATTATAATATGTCTTGGGTAGATTCTGTTCTAATCTTGTCTATGTGAGGTCCTACATGCCTACTGTATGTGGAAGTCTCTCATTTCTGGTTTGGGGAAAGTTTTCTGTTACTATCTTTTTTGAAAATGTTCTTAGTGCCTTTAGTCTATATCTCCATCACTTGTCTTTAGCTACTTAACACACAAGATGGAAGCCACTTTCATTGTGATTCCAACACGTCTTATTTCTAAGATACTCTTCATGTCTACGGCCATACCACCCTGAACGCGCCCGAACTCGTCTAAGATACTCTTCAAACTCAGGTCTCAGGTTTTTCCATCTCAAGAGGTAATTTGTGCCAATATAAATCATGAAAACCCATTCAAAATATCACATGTTGTAACTGTAAATTTCTTAAAATGTTAGTTTTTTTCAACAGCATTCTAGACTACAGATGCCTACGATTTTTATCATGGGGTATTTGGATTAAGAAAATAGTCTAATGGATATCAGTATTTGTACAATAATCAGTTGGAGGTAAAGGCAGTAGTATTATTATCCATATTATCTCTTTATGATATCTGTTTCAGTTCCAATAGTCCTTAACCCATGAGAAGATGTAGATTAGTAAGTGACAGAATTGGGGTTTGAGTCTACATCCAATGACTGAGAACACTGTGATCTTTCTGTTGTATCATGTAATAATGGAGAATGTTATAATTATTTGATTGAATTCAATGCTTGTTATACCTAAAGGTTTTTTTCCTTCCTAGAATGTCCCGAAAGAAAAAGAATTAGATGAAGCTTTTCAGCAACACAGGAAAGAGGGTAAGTAAGCTATTTGACCACTCTGCCTATTCTTGTGCTGTACATTGATTTGAAATTACAGACATTTTCATGTACTCTTTGCTTTTTTTTATTGTCATAGAAGCAAAATATGGCTTTGGTAAAAAAGAAAGAATCTTGTTTAACAACATTGCTTTGGACAGTCAAAAGGAAGACATGGCAGAAACCACTCGGGTAAGATCGATCAGAATAAAGAGCTCTTAGGATCCTTTCGTTTTATTACCTGACTCAAAGTTAAACACACTTACTCGAGGTATTTTTGCATACCATCTCTCATATGCACATAATAATAAACATCCTAGAAAAAATTACAAGGTCACAGGTCACAAAGGGAAGCAAGGGTAAAAGTCAAGGTTTATGTACAAGATTAACAGGTAGAATTTGGTGGGAGTAAACAATTCTTGGGTATGCTATTATGGAAGAAAAGAATTAGAAAGCAAGTGAAAAGAATAGCTAGATATGAATATGAAGCTGAGAAAGGGAGATGCTTTGGAAACGTTCATTTAAGAATGGTAAGATCAATTTGCAGATTGAACAAGAGAGTCAGGATAAAGATGTTTAAAACAACAGAAATAGTGAAGCCAAGGAGAACAGGAACTCCATATTATTAAAATGATAGAAATTAGATTCTTCTGAAAGATTTAAAGTTGATTTAATGAAGACTTGAAAGAAAATTGAATCCTCTGTTCTTTTAAATATAATGAGATTGTAGTTTGGCTGGGGATAGGAGTGGGAGTGGAATTCTGGATTCAGTGAGAGTCAGAATTTCTGTGACATTTAAGCTCACAAAAAAGGATGGGAAGGAGCTAGACACAAGAGCTGCAAGGAGGGGGACATTCTGGACAGAGAGAACAGAGGGTCACATCTGTTTATCATTTTGCTCTTAATGTCCTGGAATGACCAGGAAGCAGGGTGTGGAATAACCATCATCATAATTGTTTTGTGATTATAATGTGTAGAAAAAAAGCATGCCAATAAGTGTCTGGCACCTTTTAGATTTTTTTTTTCTCATTTTGATTTAGCACTAATGAATTATAGACTTACAATGATTAACATGATCAATGCTTTTTATTGATGCACATTAATTACATAGGGCTTTCACTGTAGCATATTTGTACGTGAATATAACAGTTTGATCAACTGTTCATTCCTCAAAACCTACCCTACCCTTCTCATTTCTTCCTGCCTACCCTAAACTCCTTTCTCTATACGAATGGTCTTTCTTCTACTTTCATGATGAACACCTACCACCACCACACACCACCTCTAATTTCCCCATTTGAGGGAAAATATTTGATACCTTTTCTCCTGAGTTTGGCTTATTTTGCTTAACAAGCTTCTGCTCAGTTCCCTTCATTTTTCCTAAAACTTACATAATTTTGTTCTTTTTAATGTGTAAAAGATACTCCTTGTATATATATCACATTTTCTTTATTCATTCATCTGTTGACCGGCACCTAGGCCGATTCCATCACTTGCCTATTTTGAAAACTATCATAATAAACATGGGTATGCATGTATCTATCTCTAAAGTATGCTGACTTTAATTTTTCCAGTAAATACTGATGATTGGTACATGTGGACCATAAAGTAGTTCTCTTTCTAGTTTTGTTGAGTAACCTCCATACTGATTTTCCATAGTGGCTATAATAATTTACATCTCCACCAACACTTTACAAGAGTTCCTCTTCCCCTACATACTCCCCATCATTTATCATTTGCTTTCTTGTTGATTGCCATTCTGCCTCATGTATGATGGAATCTCAATGTTATTTCGATTTGCATTTCCCTGAGGCTAAAGACAGACATTTTTGCACAGAAGAGTTGGCAATCTGTGCTTCTTTTGAAAACTGTCTGTCCATCTCACCTGCCCACTTATGTAATGGGTTGTGTTTCTGGTGTTAGGGTTTTTGAGTTCTTTATGTATTCAGGATATTGATCCTCTTTCAGAAGGGTGGGCTGTCTCTTCCCACTGGTAGTTGTTTCATTTAGTATGCAGAAGATTTTTCATTGGCTGCACTCCCACCTGTGTATTAGTTGCTATTATTTCCTAGCTGTAGGACCCTGTTCAGGAAGTCATTATCTTTGCCTGTGTACTGAAGTGTTTCCTCCATATTTTCTTTCTCTTTTTCCAGGAAGCAGGGCTTTATTCTGCAATATGAAGGAAATATGCTTTGCCCACCTGCCCCAGACATAAATCGTTACCACTTAGGAACTGGCCAGCAATGCCCCTTGCAGACCCCTTGCAGGGTTCTAAAGACAAACCAGAGCTCACAAATTCTTTCTTCTCTTAAGCACACCCATATCATTAATTATAGAATTCACTTTTACATTGGTATCAATAATTATAGTAAAAATTTATCACTAAACTAACTTTATTATATTTTTCCTTTTTTAAATATTTATTTTTTAGTTGTAGTTGGACACAATACCTCTATTTTATTTATTTATTTTTATGTGGTGCTGAGCTTCAAACCCAGGGCCTTGCATGTGCGAGGCAAGCGCTCTACCACTGAGCCACAACCCCAGCCCTATATTTTTTTCCTCTTAATTTTCTTTGTTAAATACCTTTGCTGTCCTGGTGACTTCTGCTTCTTGTTTTCTTGGTGTACACTGTGTCCTTATGCTTCTTTAGGTTTTCTGCACATCTCTTGGCACCTCAAGAGACTCTCTGCTCAGATTCTCTCTCCAGTCTAGGCTGCACACCCTGCTTTCTGGACTTCAGACACCTGAAGTCTGACTTTGTGGTTGCTTCTTTCTCTTTCTGGTTCCTTGTGGGAACGGCCATGCTTTTCTCCCTCACCTCCTCCTCCTCCTGTGTGAGGCTGGGAAATCTGATTCCATCGTGTTCTAGTCTTATACCTCTTTGGAGTTGACAATTGTGCAGTGTTAGAAATAAGAATATAGTTTCATTCTACGTATTGTTATCTAGTTAGACCACATTTTTCAAAGAGTCTGTCCTTTCTCCCAACATGTTTTTGCACCTTTGTAAAGAAATCAGGTGACAGTGGCTGTGTGGGTTGTCTCGGTGTCTTCTATATTATTCATTGGTCTGTATGTCTACCTCTATGCCAGGAGGTATGCTGTGTTCCTTCCTATGGCTCCTGCATTATGTTTTAAGATTGGGCATTGTGATGTCTTCATTATTGTTCTTATCAATCAGGCTTGCTTTGACAAGTAGTGGTCTTTTTTTTTCTCCCATGTGAATTTTAAGGGTATTTCTCCAGATCTGTGAAGAACATGCCTTGTATTTTGGTGGGGATTACATGGAATCTGTAGACCACTTTTTGTAATGGGGCATTTTCACAATGTCAGGTCTGCCTTTCCATGAACACAGGAGATCTTTCTCTTTTCCAGAGTCTTCTTCAGTTTCTTTTTTCCAGCATTCTGTAATTTTACTTCAAGAGGTTTTAACCTCCTTGCTTAGATTTATTCCTTGGTATTTTAAAAGCCGTTTGAATAAGTTCTTATCCTGATTTCCTTCTCATTAGGTTTTCTATTGGTGTATAGAAAAACTATTTATTTTTGTATGTGGATTTTGTCTCCTGTTACATTGCTGAATTTGCTCATCAGAACTCAAATTCTTCTGGTAGAACCTTTGGGTTTTCTAAGAAAAGGATATTTTCTGCAAAAAAAACCCCTCACCTTCTATTTGTATCCCTTTTGTCTCTTTCTCTTGCCTACTTGCTCTGGCTAAAATTTCAAGTATTTTGTTTAATAGGAGTGGTGACCATGGACATCTTGTCTTGTTCCAGAGTCTATAGAGAGAATTTTTTCCATTTTCTCCTCTTCTCTATACTATTGACTTTGGGTTGGCCCTATTTGGCCTTTAGTATGATATGCTAAGTTCCTCCAATATCTAGTTCCTCAAGGTTTTGTCATGAAGGGCCATTGAACTTTGTCAAAGACTTCCTGGAACTGTTGAAATGATTATATGATGTTGTCCTTTATTCTCTCTGTGTTGTTTTAGATGTATTGGTTTGCATATTGAGCCAACCTTGCATCTCTGGAACAAGACCAACTTAATCATGGTGTATGATATTTTTTGTATGTGTGTGTTTGTGTGTGTCAACAGAAACTCAACCCAAGAGCACCATACCACTGAACCACATCCCCAACCCCTTTTGTTTTTCACTTTGAGACTGAGTCTCACTAAGTTGACCAGCCTGGCCTTAAAATTGCAATTCACCTGTTAGAGCATCCAATGTTGCTGGGAACAGAGTAAACACCACCATGCCTATAAGTGTTAATGTTTGGCAAGTATTTAATGAGGATTTTTGTGATTGTGTTCATCAGGCATATAGTCTGCAGTTTCCTTTCCTCATTGTGTCTCTATCCACTTTTCCAATCATGGTAATACTGGCTTTGTAGAACTGACATAGAAGTGTTCTTTCCTTTTCTCTTACATACAACGTGGGGAAAGACCATTGGTATCAGTTCTTGGAATACCTGACAAAACTCCAGCCATGAATTCTCTGGTCCTGGTTTTTTCCTTTTTGGAGGCCTGTGATTTCTGCTTCAGTCTTGCTGCTTGTTATTGGTCTGTTTGGTGGGCTGTATCCCATTAACTCAACGTTTGTATGTCATATCCATTACTTCATTCATATGTCTCAGATTTTTTTCCCATTTATTAAAATATAAGTTTTCAAAATAGCCTTTGAGATTTTCCCATTTATTGAAATGGAAGTTTTCTGAATTATTCCTAGGAGGCCTCTTGATTTCAGTGATGTCTGTTGTGATATTTCTATTTTTATTTCTGCTTTTATTCATTTGTATCTTCTCTCTTTCCTTTTGTTATTTGGGCTAATTGTTTATCAATTTTGTTCTTCTTTGCAAAAATCAACTCTTTGTCTCATCAATTCTTAATATTCTTCTTTGACTTTCTATGTCATTGTTTTTGACTCATATTTATTATTCTTGTCTTCTACTGCTTTTTGAATTGTTTTGTTCTTGTTTTTCTAAGACCTTGAGATGTGTCATTTTTTTAATTTTAAATCTCTTGGATTTTTTAATTTAGTAGCTATGGTTATACATTTTTCTCTAGAACTGCCTTTCCTGGATTAGGGGAGGGAAGAGGATAAAGAAAAGTAATGTACTGAGAAAGAAGATGGATCAAAATAGCTTATATGATTATATATTCATATATATATCATATTATATCATAATGAACCAATAAAAGAAAAGAAAACACTGCAAAAACCAAAAGAACTGCTTTTACTATATCCTACAGATTCTGGGGATATGTTTGTATTGTCATATGATAATACAAAAATTCCGTGAACATCTTTGCCATCTGGCACTTCTTAAATGTCTCCCAATTTCTTCAATTCATCATGTTCATCATGCAAAGGTATATAGTTTGTTCTCTATGTGTTTGTAGTTTTTCTTGCTGTTGGTTTATAATTATTATAAACCATCCCATTATTATATGATAAGTTGATGGGAATTATTTTAATTGCTTTTATATCTCCTAAGACTTTCTTTGTGACTTAATATATGATCAAAAGTTTCATGTGCTGCTGCTGCTGCTATAAAGAAGGTGTATGCTGTTGTCAGATGAAATATTCTGTAGCTGTTAAGTCCATTTGACTTGAAGTATAGCTGAACTCTAGGAGATTTGTTGATAGCTTGTCTGTATGACCTAGCCACTGGCCAGAGTGGTGTATTGAAGTTACTTCCTCTTATGGTATTGGGGCCTATCTGTTCCTTTAATTTGAGTAGTGTTTGCTATGCAAAATTAAGCATACTGTAATTCAGACATAAATATTTACAACCATTTATCTTCTTGTTGGATTGTCCCCTTTACCAGTATGTAGCAGCCTTCTTTGTCACCTCTGGGTAATTGTTGCTGGAAGTCTGCCTTGTCAAGTATGGGAATAGCTACTACTCCTTGCTTTTGGCTTTCATTTGCATGGAATATTATTTTCCATTCTTTCACTTTTATTCTGTGAACATCTTTGCCATTCATATGTGTTTCTTGCAGACAATGTACAGTTGGGTTTTATTTATTAATTCAGTATTCTAATGTATGTCTTTTAATTGGACAATTAATACAATATACATTCAGTGTTATGAGGAGGTATATTACTGTCTGTTGTTCTGCTTTATTTGAAATGCAGAGTTCACTCCCAATTCTCATTTACTTATCTTTTCTTCTAGGGAGATTTATTCTTTCCCATGCTCTTGTGATTGATACTAATCTTCTTTTGTGTGGAGGATTCCTTTTCATATCTTCTGCCATGTTGGCTTAGTTGTCATAAATGCTTTTAGTTTATTCTTGGAATTTTTTTAGCACTTAAAATATTTCAGTATGTTTGCTGCTGGTCTTCGGTGTTATCCAGATACAATAACATAAGTGACTTGGTGCTTCTTCGTGAATTTATAAAAATCTTTTTGTTCTGAATTTTGGCATGTAGCTAAAATAAGATGTGGAGGGGTTCTCTTTTGGTCATGCCTGTTTGGACTTTAAAATGCCTCCTGTGCCCTATTGTCCATCTTGTTCCCATGATCCACAATTAAGGAAATTTTCTGCTATGAATTCACTAAATAAGTTTTCTGTGGCATTAGCCTATATCTCCACTCCTTCCTCAGACCTAAGTCTTGAATTTGATCTTTTAAAGTTCCCTAGAACTCACGTATTCTCTTTAAATTTTCTCATTTTTATTACTGTTTGAAACATCTGCTTCATCCACCTTTCCTTCAAGTCTTAATGCTTTTTCTTTTGTCTGAAGTAGTATATTGATGCTACTTTTCACTTAGACTTCTATTTTAGTTAATGAACTTATCAATTCAAAAATTTATTTTTGTTATTTTTTCAGGAGCTATCATTTTATTGCAATGTTCTTTCAAAATATGTCTGGCCTTCATTAACTCATTTCTTAGTTCCTTTAGTGCCTTAAGTATTTTCACAATTAATTATTTGAATTCTTTGTCCAGAGTATCCTCCATTTCAATATACATGGATTCAGTTATTGGGAAATAGGAACTTTTGGCTTTCTCTCTCAGGTCTCCTGTTTAATATGCTAATGTTTGTGATTGTGTTTGGATGGATTTCACTTCCCCTCATAAATATGGGTTGTTGTATTGAGCAGATCTCCAGTTTGAATATGTCCTGAGCAGGGTTTATGTCTCATTGTCAAAGCCCTAATTCAGGGTGGCTAAAGTGCTAGGATCACTCATCTGAACTTTTTTCAAGAGGAGAGAACAGCAACACACATGTTAACTTATAACATAAAACTTATAGTGATATCTATATAGATATCATTATCCAAGGGGAAGTTGTGAGTGATAATGTAGAATGCCTGAAAATTAGGCATTCCTGATTCTAAAATTAATAATAAACACACAGAAATAAGAAATGAGAAAATACAAAGAAAATTTAAAAAAAACAGAAGAGGAAAGCAAAAAGTGGTAGATGGGAAGAAAGACACAAGGCAAATGAAGACAAAAAAAAAATGAACAGGAGAAGATGCAAATGGGTCTGGGGAGAAAGCTCAATGGAAAAGAACTTGCCTAGCATGCACGAGGCCTTGGGTTCAATCCCCATCACCACATTAAAAAAGAAAGAAAGAAAGAAAGAAACAACAAGAAAAATGCCTAAAAAAAGAAACAATGCAAAGGAAAATGAGAGAGAAGAAAACAAGTACAAAGAAAAAACACAATAAAACAAAAGATTATATGAAACAGAATACATAAATAATGAAGAAAACCTGCACTAAACGTCACATAAAAGTGCAAGAATAGCCAGAAAAGTTTATGATTTCCCTTTGCTGATGTAATTAAAGTAAAGGCACTTGTTACCACAACTTCTAGTTATTGAATTCACCAGCTTTGGGGAGTTCCCAGTAGTAACAACTGCTTGTTTCGTCTCAATTCTAGCGCAAACAGGACAGATCTTGTTGTGGGATCGATACTGAGTGTTACACTACTACTTGCTTACCAGGATGTGTTACAGGACCATATGCAGCTACAGAGGTAAGTCACCCTCAATACTGGTTTCGAGTGCCCTGGGATGGGGGTCTGGCTATGTTAGGAGCTGGCCATGAACTCTCACATATGAAGCTGGTGAGCCAATCTGTACTACACCCCACTTCTGGAGTCCCTCAGTGAGTGAGCTCAGGGGCATGCAGGATTCCAAGTCCCTATGGGGTTTCCTGGCCAGTCTCTGAGTGTGGCAAAGGTGGCCTGCATACAGGATCTGTGTTCAGTTTGGCGAGCTGCAGGGAACAAGCTTTCCACCAGACCCTGACCCAGCACTCCTAGCCTCTTCCGTCTTGTGAAACAAAAACACATACAGCTGGTATCCCTCACTGTCAAGAATCACAAAGCACCAATTTGAAATGGGCAGTGCATCTAAGCCAATGGGCAGAACTGACCAATGGGCAGAAGACCACACCTTTGCTGACCAGAGCTTTCAGCATATCTCTATCAGCCTCTAGCCTGAGCACAGGCTATCAGGTGGATTATTACCATCCCAGTGAGGAGTGGTGGCCATGGTGACTTTTAAGACACAAGACACGCAGGGGTTTTTGATCTCATTAAGAGTCCCTGCAATGGAGCCTTTCAAAAGGGGAGCCCCTCAGACTGTATCAGAATCCCCAGGAGAGTGCCTGAAATGGCTTCTGTAGTGAGAGTGAGGGTAATGCCTCTAAATGCCTCTGAGCATGGTGGCGTGGCCAGACCAGGGAGATCTGCTCACCCATGTGGAGCTGTGCCCGGCAAGTTTTCTACCAGAACCAACTCTGGCATTGGCTGTCACAGAGCTCCAAATACCACATTTCAATGTCAGTGCCCTGGGCGTCTATCTCCTAGGAAAGACCATGCCTCTGGCTGCCCAGTGCCTTCAGCAGATTGGTCAAATTCTCTCTCCCCAATCCAGCCTGACTCTTGTTGTAGGGGCTTCCTGACCCACGTCACAGGTAGGGGCTTAGAGGTGTAAAACAAAAACGCAGGCATTCCTGAGCGCCCATGAAGAGAGCCTAGAGGAAGGACGCTGGGTGAAGATGGCCTGGGACAGAGTCCCCCAGGGAAGGATCCACAGTGCACCAGCACCCCTTGACATCCCAGGCCGAATCCATCTTCCCCTGGCTGAAACTCTTGGATTGAATGTGTGGGGTCTGCTTTTCTTGAGCTTGCTGGGATTCCCCCCATTCACCCCCGACTCCCAGAGGGGAGCTTCCCCTCTTGCCATTACACGTTTTCCCATGGTCCCCCCATCCATCTGGCCGAAACCCAGGGAGCACTGTGGGCCTCTGTGCTTCCACATTTCTACCTAGGAGTGTGTTGTTTTATTTCTTAACTGGAAAGTGTTGCGTACTCTACCTAATGTGTGTGCAGTGTCATGTCAAGTACAGAATGGCTTTTCTTACTGCTTTGTCATCTTATTAAACTCGTTTTTCTATTGGTAGAAATTTTCACCTAAATATATTTAGAGTTTTGTAAGCTTTTTTAACCTCAGTGCAGCAACACCAACACTCATCCATTTCTAGTCAACGGGACAATCTCCAGACTCATCACCAAGTCTCTTGTTTTAGCATTAAAATAGTCATTTAAATGTTTTCAATGTGTACTGCTATACAATGGCAAGTGTTTATCAGAATTTGTTTAAATCAGTTTTCTAAAAGATGTCACTTGTTTTTGTTGGGAATGCAAAGTAGGGTGAGGCTCACTGCAGTTAGTTCCTTGGGGAAACACACGTTGTCGGCTGTGGGGAACATGTTTCTCTGTCCCCCCATCCTGTTTTCACAGTCTTTGTCCACCTGGAGACCAAAGTTAGGCTTAATCTGGACAGCATATGTGAGGTTCTCTTCTAAAATGTTTCAGTTTTCAATCTGTATTTCTCTAAACTTAAAATCTTACTGATTTCACAATTGGGAGATTCAGGTGTCTTCTTAGGCAACAATGGGGATATCTTTGTGTGAGCCTCATTATTGTTGTCGATTTTACCAGTGTATCTCTGAGACTATTCCAGAGAAGTTTGTCTCTCCTATATTTGATGATGAACCTCAACAAGCAAAACCGAGAACAAAGGAACATGCAAGAGGTAAGAACCATGGAGTTGATAAAAATCCATCGGATAGAGTGTTGATTTAAAACATGAGCACTAGTACATTCTAACAGTTGAAGAAATGTGCCTACTAAATAGGTAGTAAGGGAAACGAGTGAGATGGTAATAAGTGGTCTATCTTAACCAAGTTTCAGAAACAGGTAAAGTGGACAGGGTTGCTAGAGGAGCTGAATAAGTGCTACTTCCAGACATGATTTAGCTAGAGGGAGACTGGGAAATAAGGAAATGTAGAGGAAGAGAGGTCCAAGAAAGACAGAGTGCGGGGAGTAAAGGAAGGAAAAAGAGTAGGTATGCCCAGGGGAGGGAGAGAGATTCAAGTCAGACCAGTATTAGAAATGGGGGAAGAATTTGTGAGTTTCTAATACCAGAATTGTCTGAGAAGTAGAGTAAGAATTTCCCCACTCTTGCCTGTCTTCCTCTCCATTAGAAAGGCAATAAGGATTGAAGTCCTGATCATGCAGCTATATTTTTTTAACCATAAATACATATAATAAGCACAGACATTCAGCCATGTGTGTATAAAATTTTATGTCACCAAAATGTTGCAGTTTCCTAATGAAGAAACAGAGAATGGGGAAATAGGAAAGAGTGGGAATGCTCATTAAAGCCATAGACCTTGTCCACTGAAAAGATTGTGACTTCATATAGAGGTTCAGTTTTGGGGACATGATAGGAAGGAGCCTGTGCCAGATTCCAGAAAGACAAGTTTAGGTAGAGGAATTGGAAGCGGTCTCAGTAAAACAAGAACTCTCCAATTTTAATGAATCATCTGTTGGGAACCACGTTCAGTATGCACGTTTTGACTCAACAGATCTTTAGTTCTATAATTCTACTACATTTAAAGGTAATCCTAATGCTCCTGGTCCTCAGACTTGGGTTTTGGGTAGCAAGAGAATGAAGCTATTGGATCATGGTTTAGGACACAACCAGATGGTGGGAAACATAAATACCACTTTTATTCTGAGCATGTTTCTTGACAAAAGTGAAGACCAAAAAAGTTGAAGACACAGATATTACACTTCTAAGGCAATATTGCTAAATTGGGAGGAAAGACTGAATGGGAATAATCCCACATAGAAAGAATGTATGGAATGGAAAGAATCAAGACCACAGATGTAGAGATTGCTTTTGCAAAGCAGAAGGGTAGGGGAAATGAGGAAGGAAAGAATCGAGTTAGCTCAGTAATTTTGGAGAAAATGGTGGGAAAACTGAATGTTTTTCAGCTAGTTTCAATATATTTGCACTCAGACTATACATGAGACAATTATGGGTTCAGAGATTTTTGGAAGTAGGGGAAGCATTAGAGTTGGGGTAAACTGGAACGACTCATTTCACCTTTTTATAGCTACCAGGCATTAGGCATGTGTGTTACATGGATGTTAGTTGTTCAGATGAGATTCATATCATTTTAGAAGCATTGGCTATATTTTCAAAGGTAGCTAACTTTTCCTTTTTTTTTTTTTTCCCCTTTTCCTTGTGATGGAGCCTGGGATTGAACCCAGGGCCCTGTGCGTGCTAGGAATGCATTCTGCTACTGAGCGACATCCTCTTCCTTAGAGAGCTAATTTTCTGATAAGACAGACATGCCATGAAAATGCTTGAAAGACTAAGAAGAGATACCAAACCAGGCTCATTTTGGAAATAGAAGACTTTCTATAGAGTTTATTCCTTGAACACCAAGATGTTATTTTTAGTATATATATTGCAATAATTTCAAAATATAAAAGTTTATTAATAATCTGATAATTCTGTGACATTTCATTTTACTTTTACTCCTCGGGTTACCACATTTCAGGATTTGAAGCTTACAATACATTATTTCTTAGGTCAGCTCTTATATCTTCTCACATGGGTAATTGAACTATTTTTAATCTTCATATGGGTGAATCAAGAAACTTAACAGTTGTTTAAACCAGAGGATACGACAGATGTGGACACACCAATGTCCCATATGGGTATGGAATAACAAGAATATTTTATAAGCTGTTGTTCTAAAAGTATAGATCTAAGCTGATTAGTTCAAAGAACTTTCTTTGATGAGAAATGAATGATACATTTGATTGGATTGTTATCACAGCTTATTAACTGAGAGGACAAATGGGATACGTACTTGTAACAATGGGTTAAATAGTTCTCATAGGTTACCTGCAAGGCACATGCCATCATAGATATTTACCCTCTTAGGTCCTGTTTTTCTCCTCTGGTTAGAGATCACTTTTCTTTCCCATCAATCTGCATGTACACATTGTTATATGTCCACTTCCCCATTTTATTTATGGTTGTTGGAAACATAATGTTACTTCTGGAAATGCAACTTTGTGTTTTATTTAACTGATATTCTGGTTTTCTTCAGTACATTTCAGTCATGTGGCTCTACTAACTAACCAAAAGCAAACCAGCAATTGAACGACCCCCCACAAACTAAAGGAATCACCATCAAAGCTAAGCATGAGGATTTGGCTCTGTGTAACTGACAGAAATATATGGGTGGTTTTGTTATATTCATGTTTACTTGATTATATGTTCCTTTTTTTCTTTCAGTGTTTCAGGAGACATATAATTTCTTGGAGGTAATGGAACTATTTTATCTCGAATTGATAACTTCAAGTTGTATAAAATGCACAATATTTATTAACATCTTGTTTCCAAATCCATCCAGCCTAATAGGGAAATGAAAGATTGTCTTCCAGATCAAGAAATTGATATTCTTGAATTAGGTAAATTTTGCAATACAAAATCTCTGTAAAGTAGGCTGAAATCTTTGAAATGCTATCAGTGTTTCTATTCCTACTTTTCTTTTTCAGTGTCCAAGTGGGATGGGGGGAACCTGAAACAAAAAAAGTCCAATGTCAATGTCGACCTCCACGTTTCTTAAAGAAGTGCTTACTTGCATAAGAAAATGATTTTTAAAATGGAACTTTTGTCTCAGATGTTTCTTTAATTAAAATTCAATCTTCGAAATGCCTTCACCTGTTAGGGATTCATGGAGGTGGATTAGGAGGCTCTAAATTATTTATGAAGTTTACAAATGCTTGCTGGAGAGCTGGGTAGTAGTCCCAGCTTCTTGGTAGAAGTTTTGGCATGGACCCAAGAGTTTGAGGCCAGCCTGTGAAACATGGGAAGAACTCATCTATAAATATTAAAAAAATAAAAAGTTGGTATCAACTTTTGTTCTGCTGTGACACCTAGTGTATTCACTAATCACACCAAACCTGTAGTATATTTTATCACCAGTTTATTCAGTGCCCTTCATCACTCTTGAGGTCAGGTTTATGGTAAGAAATCATGCAATCTGTGATCATATATGTTCTATTTTTCCTTTTTCCTTCAAAATTAATATTGTAGATATTGAAGATAATCTGTTATATTCTAGAGTAATGACTAAGAGGTAAATCCAAAACTATTTTCCCATTACCATTGAATTCTTTAGTAAGATTTGTTTTTCTTGCTTTCTTTTTTCAGTGGTGGGGACGGAACCAAAGGCCTTTTTGACCTACAGTGGCTTTGCCCACAGCCCTCTCTTAGTCATTGTTGGGCTTGGTAAATCCAAGAATCAGATGTTCCATACTCATGCTAAATGAGTTCCCCCAATACAGACACCGGGCAGGAGAACTACATGGCAAACAGCAGATTATCCAGCTCCTGTGCTTCATTTCACAACTCATTTGATGATTTTTTTGTAGTTGTGAGAAGGGTCTGGAATTACAGGGAGCCAGATTAGTACTTTCATTCATTTACTAAGTCTATATACAGGCACTGGACATTGTATATCCTGTGTGTTTCTAGAACATTCCCTCATTCCAGGCCTGTGTCATCCTTACTTTGCTCTGAGGCCCTCTAATTATCCATCTCCACTGATGCACATGCGCCTCACATTCATGCCCCCAACACTCTTAACCTCGGGACTGGACTAAGAAATCAAGCAATAGCAATACATTAGTATACGTATTTTATTTTCCCTATATCTTTAGATTTAGTGCTATATTTTGAAGAGAATTGTCACATTTCCTAGAGTTATTGAGTTGTCAGTCCTAAGTTATTTGCATGTACCACTTCCATATTTACTCTTTTCTTCTTTTTTTCCCTCTTTTTTTTTTCTTTTCCATGGTGGGAATTGAAGCCAGTCCTGTTTTGCAGGGTAAGCATTTGCTGTATCACTGAGATCCACTCACTGCCAGTCTTCTCTTTAAAGTTTATGAGTCACTTAGGTCCTAGGATCAAGATATTCCAAACAAAATACCTAAATGATTTCCTTCGATGTAGGGAGATGTGTAAAAGTCAAACAACTGAAACCAGCAACTTTAAAAGTCCACGTGCCTCCTTCCACATCACATTGGATGGATGCCTTTGGCATATGGTCCTGAGCAGAGTCTCCTTTTCCGGAGGCCCATAGTTTTACTTTTCTTAATTTAATGCAACTTTGTTCTGTGGACACTGAAAATTCTATATCCTAAGTGTTGGAAGAGTTCATCAGTTCAGGCCTGTGTGGTCATTTTGTTCTGCTGCCTTCAGTTTCTCATCTCTGTCCATTTAGGTACATGCCCCTTGTGTTCATCCTGCCCAGGACATTTGGAGTGATCTAACTCCAATGGAAATACGGCCATGAAACACTCTTTGGAACACTGATGTCTAAACAGCTTAAACTTACCTTTAAACTTTGAACAGTACAAGCTTTGCCTACCTATCTTTAGCCCTTTCCTCAGTCTGCCCTTTGCTCTGTTATTCCTCCTAACCAATACTTCTATTTTTAGAGCAATACAGACCCCTCTTGCCTACCACCTTTCCTGCTCTCATGCTTTCCTGCCCTTTGGCTGGTAATCTCATTCTTTGAGTCTCAGCTGAGGAGTACTTCCAGAAAAATCACCCCTGATACCATTAACCCCATTAACAATAACCAGGATCTCAAATAACGAATATAGCATCAAATAAATTCAGACTGTTACACAAAGGTGACTTAAAAGATTGTCCCCTCTTCACAAGCAAAGAGAATTCACATGTAAAGAAGTAATTTACAGTTTAAGTCATAAAGATAGGGGCTGGGGATGTGGCTCAAGTGGTAGTGCGCTCGCCTGGCATGCGTGCGGCCCGGGTTCGATCCTCAGCACCACATACCAACAAAGATGTTGTGTCTGCCGAGAACTAAAAAATAAATATTAAAAATTCTCTCTCTCTCTCTCTCTCTCTCTCTCTCTCTCTCTCTCCTCTCTCACTCTCTCTTTAAAAAAAAAAAAAAGTCATAAAGATATAGTAGAAAAATCAATGATGTACTAAATTAGCCCCAAGAAAGAAACACATTTTTTGTGTGTGTGTGGGGAGAACAACAGCCCAAATCAAGTGAAACTTCACAAAATACACTAAAACTTTAGAGTGGAAAAGAAATTTTTCAGAATTGTGGACAAAAACATTTCAGATATAAGGAACAGCTTGTTCACTGACAAAGGTGTAAAAAGCATCAGTCATTTTGGAAACCATTAATGATAAAAAGAAGTTGTTTTAAAGTTACTATTATAAAGTTGAGAGCAATGTACAGTGTGAATATCCAGGTTACTATGGTATCCAGGTTACTATGGTTTTGTTTCTGGGGACATTTTGTTTATTTTGCATGGATGAATCTTTGCAGTGCTTGTATGCATGGAACCTGGTGACATCTAACTTCTCCAATGGTGTGCTTGAGTTTGGATTAGTAGAAGGATTTCCTAAAGAAGTCAATATTTGCTGGATGTGGTGGAACATGTCTGTAATCCTAGCTCTTTGGAGGGCTACGGCAGGTTTCTGTTCAGTGTGGCTACATTATTGAGACTCTTGTCTCAAAATAAAACTGGGATGCAGAGAGTGGCTGAGAACTTGCCAAGCACACACAGGCCATTGGGTTTAATATGAAGTCCCTCAAAAAAAGTACTAAACATGCAGCTAATGACACTTAATTGAAAAAATAAATGTTATTGTTGTTATGATGTACTTTTATTTTAATACATGATTGTTTTTTCTAAAAGTTTTAAATAGTTCAAATAGAAATATATATATTTTCAGTGGAACCATATTTAATTGTGACAGTTGAGGAAAAACAAAGCATGCTTCATGGCCCTGAAGATAGCCACACACAGGTACGTAAACATGTAAATTGAAATTATTTTTTTCCATGTTATTTTCCTTCCTTCAACAACTTATATTAGGCCAAATGAAATTGCCCTTCAGAATAGTCTTTTAGAATCCAAAAATCATGATTTAAACTTTAATTTAAAAAATATTTTAAACTGGTCATGCCTCTAAAAATACTTTTAGAATCCACTGCAGCTTATAGGTAAACTTGATCCTTGGGATTGAGGCAAATCTCCTTCTGAATATTGTTTGTACTTCCATTTACATAACCTCCCTAAATGCAGTAGAGTTCACATCAAATTTGAGTCTCAGAAATAGCAGTTGAAGTTTCTAGCAAATACGACCGTGGGGGCCACCGAATTGGGATTATGTTCGAGGCTTTTTGCTGAGGGCCATTACCAAGTAGGTATTGACGCATCGTAATCCTTGCCAGTGTACCCCATGTTAAATGGACTTGCCTTGGAAATTTGCTGCGACCTTGCTTGTGTGTTTGAGAAAGATGACCCTGCTCAAGGTGATCGAGGGTGGATCCAGGTTTGAGGAAGTATCCTGCAGGTTTGAGGAAGTATCCCGGTCCTTGGGCTTAGGGTGTTCCCGGTTTAAGGCGTTTCCCGGTTTAAGAATATGGGTTTTAGGGAAGTTGAGGTTGAAGATTATTGCTGCTGGGATTAGGGTGTTCCTGTTGCTTGTTCCCGTTGAGTTCTCGTGAGATTCAAATGGGATTTTGGAAAAAGCCTCATGGAGTAGGTGAAGTGTGCGGAGAACGAGACTGCCCCTGAACGTGTGTGGAGGCTGGTGTGAGATCCGGAATAAAGAATTGCTGTTTGAACCTACAAAGCTGTGTGGTGCCTCCTGATTCTGGTGCCCCCCCAAGACATCGGCAAATGGTGGCCCGTACTCGGGATGTCTGAAGCTTGGGGGTAAGTGAATTTGCTCCCTCCCGAAGGAGAGCAAAAAAAATGGGTGACCATTTCAAAAAACAATGTGTTCTTGTTGTGATTTATTTTGTTTTTATTTCAAGTTGCCTGTTCCTAGAACTTTCTCAGGCAAACTGGGGAAAATGGTTGACTCAAGGTTTGAATTTGTTCGCCTCTGAGGAAGACAAATTGTTAGAGAAAGGAGGCACCCCAGTAAGACCAAGAACAGCTAGGGCATATGTTGATACAATACAAAAATGTAGCCCATGGCTTTTTACAGACGAGTTATTAAGTCTATCTATGGGACCATCATGGTATCCTGTAGAAGGATTTTTCTTCAACAAGAAAGAGATGGCTAGTTCTGTTTACTACATTTGTCTAAGATCTTGGTTTTTACAGACATCTGATTAATTACCAAGCTAAAGTGTTAAAATATCAACCACTAAATATAAAATCAAGTACTCTTTACTTATTAAGTTCCATAAGGTAATATATTTAAACATTATGTGTGTTTTCATAAATTGGTAAATGGGAAAAAAAAGGTTTAATATTGCTTTGGTCTGTGTCTTTGCTGAAACAAGGTTACTGAATGTTAAGATTCTATCATGTGTAATTTATATACAAATAGTATAAGAAGTTTCAGTTGGGTTTCAATTACAGTATAATAGTACCTTAGAAAACATGAAAATATTTCATCTTATTAAAGTGGAGTAATTTGTCTAAATCAGAAATTTTATAAGGGTTGTTTTAGAATGTGAATTTATAAAAAGGGTTAATGGTTAAAAAAGAGATAAAAAGATTCAAGATGTGGAAATATATTTTAATATAAAAGGTTAAAGGAAAAAGAAATGTTTCTAGATGAGATAATCTCTGTGTGGTAAAGTAAAAAGTTGTAAAATGCCATTTAAAAAGATTTTGAGGAAACTAGACTTACTTTAAAAGCTTAAGAAAGGAAGAAAGAAGAAAAAAGGTATTTGTACATGGCAGATTGAGACAAAGCTTCTTAATGGAGTAAAAAAAAAGAGCCTTTGGTTGAAGGGCAGCCATGTAAACTAACATTTAGCGATTTAAACAGAATATAAGCCTCATTTAAAAGAGTAAAGCTGTAGGTGGTGAAAAAGTACATTTAAAAGTACAGTATACATGATAAATGAAAGGCTTTAAAAGGTTAAATTGAAGGTAATCGAGATACCTTCTTGGCGGAAAAAAAGATTGCTTTGCTCATCAAACTATTAAAACGTACTTATTAAAGCAAAAAGAGGGAATTGGAAAGGGGTATATATCCCCCAAAGATAAACTTAAAATAACCCTTTTTACTCTAAACTTTCTAAATTTGGATTCATCAGGACTTAGTGCTGCGGAAAGACATATGTATCCGAAAAATGTACATAAGCCTAAGGTACTTTGGAAAGATATTCTAACAGGACAATGGAAAGGTCCCAACCCAGTTATTGTCTGGAGTCGGGGTTCCGTTTGTGTGTTCCCACAGGGAGAACAGCAGCCGATTTGGATTCCAGAGAGGTTAACCAAAACAATTTCTACAGAAAAAGAAGATGATTTGACTGAAATCCATAACAGCTGATATCCAGAGCTCCAGCTTGGCTATTCTTACATCTGCGACAGTGATTAACCACGGTGCTTTTTTTTCAATATCTATTTTATTATTGCATTTTTCCCACATCATAAAGTTCTATTTTATTTTTTGAGCTCATACAAACCTAGGTTAATGTTTTTCTGATCAGTTTTGTTTTTTGACTGTGTTTTATTTTTTGACTGTGGAGTTTTTAAACATTGCAATGGAGATTTCACTTAGGTATAGCTACAAGGCCTTTACTTATTATTGTCTTATGTGTTGTATGTTATGTGTGTACTGTTTTGTGTTGCATGTCAGTATGTGTGTATGTCCATATTTTTATTTGAGGAGCGCTCATGAAAAAATGGATCCGAATTTTTTTTTTTTATTCACGTGATTTAAGTGGTTTAATCTAAATTAGGTAAACAGCTGTTAATGATTGTTTTCAAAGGTGGTTAACAGATCTGTTTGCTTGCTATTGTTTTTAAAAGTGATTAACAGATCTGTTTGTTTACTTTCACTTTTCCTTTTCATTATATTTAATAATTCTGTTCAGGATAATGTCTCTTTAACATCATTGCCAGAATTCCCATCTCCATCCCAGTGCCTGTGAAGACTAAGAAAACCAAACTACAGCTTCTATGATCACAGTAAACTGTATAAACTGATGCATCAATGAATATAACTCAACAAGTAATGCTCAATCAAGGACTTGATTTACTTTGGGAGGAAATGGACATATTGATAGACTCTTCCACTTTGAACTGCCTGCAGAACTTGCCTGGACTATATATCAGTTGCATGCATTGTGAACTATCGTCTGGTGCAGCGAATTGTGGTACTGCTGGCATATTTTTGCTGATGGTGTCACCAGTGATGCAATTTCCTTGCCAGCGCACCCCATGTTAATTGTGGTAACACTGGCATCTTTGCTGATGGTGTCACCAGTGACGCAATTTTTCCAAAGGTGCCGTCAATTGGCTTGGTGTCTTGGCATTTCTGTGTCTTCCTCCCTTCTACTAGTGATGGTCTAAAATTTGGGGGCCAACAGAGGTGAGGCAAGAACCTCACCCCCCCACTGGTGCTTAGGCCTATCCACAAGCATGGCTGAATGCTGGACCGGTAGTCAGTGACGGGTTGATCTGGTTGCAGTGGATTCAACCTAAGACAGGAAGTTGACGCCCAAAGGTCAGCTCTCCCATGACGGGTAAGAACCACATGTTGAATTGGACAACCTACCAGGCACGGTCCTAAGCCACATTGCTTGTTGTTTAATTAATCAGAAGGGGGGAGATGCTGAGGGCCATTACCAAGTAGGTATTGACGCATCGTAATCCTTGCCAGTGTACCCCATGTTAAATGGACTTGCCTTGGAAATTTGCTGCGACCTTGCTTGTGTGTTTGAGAAAGATGACCCTGCTCAAGGTGATCGAGGGTGGATCCAGGTTTGAGGAAGTATCCTGCAGGTTTGAGGAAGTATCCCGGTCCTTGGGCTTAGGGTGTTCCCGGTTTAAGGCGTTTCCCGGTTTAAGAATATGGGTTTTAGGGAAGTTGAGGTTGAAGATTATTGCTGCTGGGATTAGGGTGTTCCTGTTGCTTGTTCCCGTTGAGTTCTCGTGAGATTCAAATGGGATTTTGGAAAAAGCCTCATGGAGTAGGTGAAGTGTGCGGAGAACGAGACTGCCCCTGAACGTGTGTGGAGGCTGGTGTGAGATCCGGAATAAAGAATTGCTGTTTGAACCTACAAAGCTGTGTGGTGCCTCCTGATTCTGGTGCCCCCCCAAGACATCGGCAAATGGTGGCCCGTACTCGGGATGTCTGAAGCTTGGGGGTAAGTGAATTTGCTCCCTCCCGAAGGAGAGCAAAAAAAATGGGTGACCATTTCAAAAAACAATGTGTTCTTGTTGTGATTTATTTTGTTTTTATTTCAAGTTGCCTGTTCCTAGAACTTTCTCAGGCAAACTGGGGAAAATGGTTGACTCAAGGTTTGAATTTGTTCGCCTCTGAGGAAGACAAATTGTTAGAGAAAGGAGGCACCCCAGTAAGACCAAGAACAGCTAGGGCATATGTTGATACAATACAAAAATGTAGCCCATGGCTTTTTACAGACGAGTTATTAAGTCTATCTATGGGACCATCATGGTATCCTGTAGAAGGATTTTTCTTCAACAAGAAAGAGATGGCTAGTTCTGTTTACTACATTTGTCTAAGATCTTGGTTTTTACAGACATCTGATTAATTACCAAGCTAAAGTGTTAAAATATCAACCACTAAATATAAAATCAAGTACTCTTTACTTATTAAGTTCCATAAGGTAATATATTTAAACATTATGTGTGTTTTCATAAATTGGTAAATGGGAAAAAAAAGGTTTAATATTGCTTTGGTCTGTGTCTTTGCTGAAACAAGGTTACTGAATGTTAAGATTCTATCATGTGTAATTTATATACAAATAGTATAAGAAGTTTCAGTTGGGTTTCAATTACAGTATAATAGTACCTTAGAAAACATGAAAATATTTCATCTTATTAAAGTGGAGTAATTTGTCTAAATCAGAAATTTTATAAGGGTTGTTTTAGAATGTGAATTTATAAAAAGGGTTAATGGTTAAAAAAGAGATAAAAAGATTCAAGATGTGGAAATATATTTTAATATAAAAGGTTAAAGGAAAAAGAAATGTTTCTAGATGAGATAATCTCTGTGTGGTAAAGTAAAAAGTTGTAAAATGCCATTTAAAAAGATTTTGAGGAAACTAGACTTACTTTAAAAGCTTAAGAAAGGAAGAAAGAAGAAAAAAGGTATTTGTACATGGCAGATTGAGACAAAGCTTCTTAATGGAGTAAAAAAAAAGAGCCTTTGGTTGAAGGGCAGCCATGTAAACTAACATTTAGCGATTTAAACAGAATATAAGCCTCATTTAAAAGAGTAAAGCTGTAGGTGGTGAAAAAGTACATTTAAAAGTACAGTATACATGATAAATGAAAGGCTTTAAAAGGTTAAATTGAAGGTAATCGAGATACCTTCTTGGCGGAAAAAAAGATTGCTTTGCTCATCAAACTATTAAAACGTACTTATTAAAGCAAAAAGAGGGAATTGGAAAGGGGTATATATCCCCCAAAGATAAACTTAAAATAACCCTTTTTACTCTAAACTTTCTAAATTTGGATTCATCAGGACTTAGTGCTGCGGAAAGACATATGTATCCGAAAAATGTACATAAGCCTAAGGTACTTTGGAAAGATATTCTAACAGGACAATGGAAAGGTCCCAACCCAGTTATTGTCTGGAGTCGGGGTTCCGTTTGTGTGTTCCCACAGGGAGAACAGCAGCCGATTTGGATTCCAGAGAGGTTAACCAAAACAATTTCTACAGAAAAAGAAGATGATTTGACTGAAATCCATAACAGCTGATATCCAGAGCTCCAGCTTGGCTATTCTTACATCTGCGACAGTGATTAACCACGGTGCTTTTTTTTCAATATCTATTTTATTATTGCATTTTTCCCACATCATAAAGTTCTATTTTATTTTTTGAGCTCATACAAACCTAGGTTAATGTTTTTCTGATCAGTTTTGTTTTTTGACTGTGTTTTATTTTTTGACTGTGGAGTTTTTAAACATTGCAATGGAGATTTCACTTAGGTATAGCTACAAGGCCTTTACTTATTATTGTCTTATGTGTTGTATGTTATGTGTGTACTGTTTTGTGTTGCATGTCAGTATGTGTGTATGTCCATATTTTTATTTGAGGAGCGCTCATGAAAAAATGGATCCGAATTTTTTTTTTTTATTCACGTGATTTAAGTGGTTTAATCTAAATTAGGTAAACAGCTGTTAATGATTGTTTTCAAAGGTGGTTAACAGATCTGTTTGCTTGCTATTGTTTTTAAAAGTGATTAACAGATCTGTTTGTTTACTTTCACTTTTCCTTTTCATTATATTTAATAATTCTGTTCAGGATAATGTCTCTTTAACATCATTGCCAGAATTCCCATCTCCATCCCAGTGCCTGTGAAGACTAAGAAAACCAAACTACAGCTTCTATGATCACAGTAAACTGTATAAACTGATGCATCAATGAATATAACTCAACAAGTAATGCTCAATCAAGGACTTGATTTACTTTGGGAGGAAATGGACATATTGATAGACTCTTCCACTTTGAACTGCCTGCAGAACTTGCCTGGACTATATATCAGTTGCATGCATTGTGAACTATCGTCTGGTGCAGCGAATTGTGGTACTGCTGGCATATTTTTGCTGATGGTGTCACCAGTGATGCAATTTCCTTGCCAGCGCACCCCATGTTAATTGTGGTAACACTGGCATCTTTGCTGATGGTGTCACCAGTGACGCAATTTTTCCAAAGGTGCCGTCAATTGGCTTGGTGTCTTGGCATTTCTGTGTCTTCCTCCCTTCTACTAGTGATGGTCTAAAATTTGGGGGCCAACAGAGGTGAGGCAAGAACCTCACCCCCCCACTGGTGCTTAGGCCTATCCACAAGCATGGCTGAATGCTGGACCGGTAGTCAGTGACGGGTTGATCTGGTTGCAGTGGATTCAACCTAAGACAGGAAGTTGACGCCCAAAGGTCAGCTCTCCCATGACGGGTAAGAACCACATGTTGAATTGGACAACCTACCAGGCACGGTCCTAAGCCACATTGCTTGTTGTTTAATTAATCAGAAGGGGGGAGATGCTGAGGGCCATTACCAAGTAGGTATTGACGCATCGTAATCCTTGCCAGTGTACCCCATGTTAAATGGACTTGCCTTGGAAATTTGCTGCGACCTTGCTTGTGTGTTTGAGAAAGATGACCCTGCTCAAGGTGATCGAGGGTGGATCCAGGTTTGAGGAAGTATCCTGCAGGTTTGAGGAAGTATCCCGGTCCTTGGGCTTAGGGTGTTCCCGGTTTAAGGCGTTTCCCGGTTTAAGAATATGGGTTTTAGGGAAGTTGAGGTTGAAGATTATTGCTGCTGGGATTAGGGTGTTCCTGTTGCTTGTTCCCGTTGAGTTCTCGTGAGATTCAAATGGGATTTTGGAAAAAGCCTCATGGAGTAGGTGAAGTGTGCGGAGAACGAGACTGCCCCTGAACGTGTGTGGAGGCTGGTGTGAGATCCGGAATAAAGAATTGCTGTTTGAACCTACAAAGCTGTGTGGTGCCTCCTGATTCTGGTGCCCCCCCAAGACATCGGCAAATGGTGGCCCGTACTCGGGATGTCTGAAGCTTGGGGGTAAGTGAATTTGCTCCCTCCCGAAGGAGAGCAAAAAAAATGGGTGACCATTTCAAAAAACAATGTGTTCTTGTTGTGATTTATTTTGTTTTTATTTCAAGTTGCCTGTTCCTAGAACTTTCTCAGGCAAACTGGGGAAAATGGTTGACTCAAGGTTTGAATTTGTTCGCCTCTGAGGAAGACAAATTGTTAGAGAAAGGAGGCACCCCAGTAAGACCAAGAACAGCTAGGGCATATGTTGATACAATACAAAAATGTAGCCCATGGCTTTTTACAGACGAGTTATTAAGTCTATCTATGGGACCATCATGGTATCCTGTAGAAGGATTTTTCTTCAACAAGAAAGAGATGGCTAGTTCTGTTTACTACATTTGTCTAAGATCTTGGTTTTTACAGACATCTGATTAATTACCAAGCTAAAGTGTTAAAATATCAACCACTAAATATAAAATCAAGTACTCTTTACTTATTAAGTTCCATAAGGTAATATATTTAAACATTATGTGTGTTTTCATAAATTGGTAAATGGGAAAAAAAAGGTTTAATATTGCTTTGGTCTGTGTCTTTGCTGAAACAAGGTTACTGAATGTTAAGATTCTATCATGTGTAATTTATATACAAATAGTATAAGAAGTTTCAGTTGGGTTTCAATTACAGTATAATAGTACCTTAGAAAACATGAAAATATTTCATCTTATTAAAGTGGAGTAATTTGTCTAAATCAGAAATTTTATAAGGGTTGTTTTAGAATGTGAATTTATAAAAAGGGTTAATGGTTAAAAAAGAGATAAAAAGATTCAAGATGTGGAAATATATTTTAATATAAAAGGTTAAAGGAAAAAGAAATGTTTCTAGATGAGATAATCTCTGTGTGGTAAAGTAAAAAGTTGTAAAATGCCATTTAAAAAGATTTTGAGGAAACTAGACTTACTTTAAAAGCTTAAGAAAGGAAGAAAGAAGAAAAAAGGTATTTGTACATGGCAGATTGAGACAAAGCTTCTTAATGGAGTAAAAAAAAAGAGCCTTTGGTTGAAGGGCAGCCATGTAAACTAACATTTAGCGATTTAAACAGAATATAAGCCTCATTTAAAAGAGTAAAGCTGTAGGTGGTGAAAAAGTACATTTAAAAGTACAGTATACATGATAAATGAAAGGCTTTAAAAGGTTAAATTGAAGGTAATCGAGATACCTTCTTGGCGGAAAAAAAGATTGCTTTGCTCATCAAACTATTAAAACGTACTTATTAAAGCAAAAAGAGGGAATTGGAAAGGGGTATATATCCCCCAAAGATAAACTTAAAATAACCCTTTTTACTCTAAACTTTCTAAATTTGGATTCATCAGGACTTAGTGCTGCGGAAAGACATATGTATCCGAAAAATGTACATAAGCCTAAGGTACTTTGGAAAGATATTCTAACAGGACAATGGAAAGGTCCCAACCCAGTTATTGTCTGGAGTCGGGGTTCCGTTTGTGTGTTCCCACAGGGAGAACAGCAGCCGATTTGGATTCCAGAGAGGTTAACCAAAACAATTTCTACAGAAAAAGAAGATGATTTGACTGAAATCCATAACAGCTGATATCCAGAGCTCCAGCTTGGCTATTCTTACATCTGCGACAGTGATTAACCACGGTGCTTTTTTTTCAATATCTATTTTATTATTGCATTTTTCCCACATCATAAAGTTCTATTTTATTTTTTGAGCTCATACAAACCTAGGTTAATGTTTTTCTGATCAGTTTTGTTTTTTGACTGTGTTTTATTTTTTGACTGTGGAGTTTTTAAACATTGCAATGGAGATTTCACTTAGGTATAGCTACAAGGCCTTTACTTATTATTGTCTTATGTGTTGTATGTTATGTGTGTACTGTTTTGTGTTGCATGTCAGTATGTGTGTATGTCCATATTTTTATTTGAGGAGCGCTCATGAAAAAATGGATCCGAATTTTTTTTTTTTATTCACGTGATTTAAGTGGTTTAATCTAAATTAGGTAAACAGCTGTTAATGATTGTTTTCAAAGGTGGTTAACAGATCTGTTTGCTTGCTATTGTTTTTAAAAGTGATTAACAGATCTGTTTGTTTACTTTCACTTTTCCTTTTCATTATATTTAATAATTCTGTTCAGGATAATGTCTCTTTAACATCATTGCCAGAATTCCCATCTCCATCCCAGTGCCTGTGAAGACTAAGAAAACCAAACTACAGCTTCTATGATCACAGTAAACTGTATAAACTGATGCATCAATGAATATAACTCAACAAGTAATGCTCAATCAAGGACTTGATTTACTTTGGGAGGAAATGGACATATTGATAGACTCTTCCACTTTGAACTGCCTGCAGAACTTGCCTGGACTATATATCAGTTGCATGCATTGTGAACTATCGTCTGGTGCAGCGAATTGTGGTACTGCTGGCATATTTTTGCTGATGGTGTCACCAGTGATGCAATTTCCTTGCCAGCGCACCCCATGTTAATTGTGGTAACACTGGCATCTTTGCTGATGGTGTCACCAGTGACGCAATTTTTCCAAAGGTGCCGTCAATTGGCTTGGTGTCTTGGCATTTCTGTGTCTTCCTCCCTTCTACTAGTGATGGTCTAAAATTTGGGGGCCAACAGAGGTGAGGCAAGAACCTCACCCCCCCACTGGTGCTTAGGCCTATCCACAAGCATGGCTGAATGCTGGACCGGTAGTCAGTGACGGGTTGATCTGGTTGCAGTGGATTCAACCTAAGACAGGAAGTTGACGCCCAAAGGTCAGCTCTCCCATGACGGGTAAGAACCACATGTTGAATTGGACAACCTACCAGGCACGGTCCTAAGCCACATTGCTTGTTGTTTAATTAATCAGAAGGGGGGAGATGCTGAGGGCCATTACCAAGTAGGTATTGACGCATCGTAATCCTTGCCAGTGTACCCCATGTTAAATGGACTTGCCTTGGAAATTTGCTGCGACCTTGCTTGTGTGTTTGAGAAAGATGACCCTGCTCAAGGTGATCGAGGGTGGATCCAGGTTTGAGGAAGTATCCTGCAGGTTTGAGGAAGTATCCCGGTCCTTGGGCTTAGGGTGTTCCCGGTTTAAGGCGTTTCCCGGTTTAAGAATATGGGTTTTAGGGAAGTTGAGGTTGAAGATTATTGCTGCTGGGATTAGGGTGTTCCTGTTGCTTGTTCCCGTTGAGTTCTCGTGAGATTCAAATGGGATTTTGGAAAAAGCCTCATGGAGTAGGTGAAGTGTGCGGAGAACGAGACTGCCCCTGAACGTGTGTGGAGGCTGGTGTGAGATCCGGAATAAAGAATTGCTGTTTGAACCTACAAAGCTGTGTGGTGCCTCCTGATTCTGGTGCCCCCCCAAGACATCGGCAAATGGTGGCCCGTACTCGGGATGTCTGAAGCTTGGGGGTAAGTGAATTTGCTCCCTCCCGAAGGAGAGCAAAAAAAATGGGTGACCATTTCAAAAAACAATGTGTTCTTGTTGTGATTTATTTTGTTTTTATTTCAAGTTGCCTGTTCCTAGAACTTTCTCAGGCAAACTGGGGAAAATGGTTGACTCAAGGTTTGAATTTGTTCGCCTCTGAGGAAGACAAATTGTTAGAGAAAGGAGGCACCCCAGTAAGACCAAGAACAGCTAGGGCATATGTTGATACAATACAAAAATGTAGCCCATGGCTTTTTACAGACGAGTTATTAAGTCTATCTATGGGACCATCATGGTATCCTGTAGAAGGATTTTTCTTCAACAAGAAAGAGATGGCTAGTTCTGTTTACTACATTTGTCTAAGATCTTGGTTTTTACAGACATCTGATTAATTACCAAGCTAAAGTGTTAAAATATCAACCACTAAATATAAAATCAAGTACTCTTTACTTATTAAGTTCCATAAGGTAATATATTTAAACATTATGTGTGTTTTCATAAATTGGTAAATGGGAAAAAAAAGGTTTAATATTGCTTTGGTCTGTGTCTTTGCTGAAACAAGGTTACTGAATGTTAAGATTCTATCATGTGTAATTTATATACAAATAGTATAAGAAGTTTCAGTTGGGTTTCAATTACAGTATAATAGTACCTTAGAAAACATGAAAATATTTCATCTTATTAAAGTGGAGTAATTTGTCTAAATCAGAAATTTTATAAGGGTTGTTTTAGAATGTGAATTTATAAAAAGGGTTAATGGTTAAAAAAGAGATAAAAAGATTCAAGATGTGGAAATATATTTTAATATAAAAGGTTAAAGGAAAAAGAAATGTTTCTAGATGAGATAATCTCTGTGTGGTAAAGTAAAAAGTTGTAAAATGCCATTTAAAAAGATTTTGAGGAAACTAGACTTACTTTAAAAGCTTAAGAAAGGAAGAAAGAAGAAAAAAGGTATTTGTACATGGCAGATTGAGACAAAGCTTCTTAATGGAGTAAAAAAAAAGAGCCTTTGGTTGAAGGGCAGCCATGTAAACTAACATTTAGCGATTTAAACAGAATATAAGCCTCATTTAAAAGAGTAAAGCTGTAGGTGGTGAAAAAGTACATTTAAAAGTACAGTATACATGATAAATGAAAGGCTTTAAAAGGTTAAATTGAAGGTAATCGAGATACCTTCTTGGCGGAAAAAAAGATTGCTTTGCTCATCAAACTATTAAAACGTACTTATTAAAGCAAAAAGAGGGAATTGGAAAGGGGTATATATCCCCCAAAGATAAACTTAAAATAACCCTTTTTACTCTAAACTTTCTAAATTTGGATTCATCAGGACTTAGTGCTGCGGAAAGACATATGTATCCGAAAAATGTACATAAGCCTAAGGTACTTTGGAAAGATATTCTAACAGGACAATGGAAAGGTCCCAACCCAGTTATTGTCTGGAGTCGGGGTTCCGTTTGTGTGTTCCCACAGGGAGAACAGCAGCCGATTTGGATTCCAGAGAGGTTAACCAAAACAATTTCTACAGAAAAAGAAGATGATTTGACTGAAATCCATAACAGCTGATATCCAGAGCTCCAGCTTGGCTATTCTTACATCTGCGACAGTGATTAACCACGGTGCTTTTTTTTCAATATCTATTTTATTATTGCATTTTTCCCACATCATAAAGTTCTATTTTATTTTTTGAGCTCATACAAACCTAGGTTAATGTTTTTCTGATCAGTTTTGTTTTTTGACTGTGTTTTATTTTTTGACTGTGGAGTTTTTAAACATTGCAATGGAGATTTCACTTAGGTATAGCTACAAGGCCTTTACTTATTATTGTCTTATGTGTTGTATGTTATGTGTGTACTGTTTTGTGTTGCATGTCAGTATGTGTGTATGTCCATATTTTTATTTGAGGAGCGCTCATGAAAAAATGGATCCGAATTTTTTTTTTTTATTCACGTGATTTAAGTGGTTTAATCTAAATTAGGTAAACAGCTGTTAATGATTGTTTTCAAAGGTGGTTAACAGATCTGTTTGCTTGCTATTGTTTTTAAAAGTGATTAACAGATCTGTTTGTTTACTTTCACTTTTCCTTTTCATTATATTTAATAATTCTGTTCAGGATAATGTCTCTTTAACATCATTGCCAGAATTCCCATCTCCATCCCAGTGCCTGTGAAGACTAAGAAAACCAAACTACAGCTTCTATGATCACAGTAAACTGTATAAACTGATGCATCAATGAATATAACTCAACAAGTAATGCTCAATCAAGGACTTGATTTACTTTGGGAGGAAATGGACATATTGATAGACTCTTCCACTTTGAACTGCCTGCAGAACTTGCCTGGACTATATATCAGTTGCATGCATTGTGAACTATCGTCTGGTGCAGCGAATTGTGGTACTGCTGGCATATTTTTGCTGATGGTGTCACCAGTGATGCAATTTCCTTGCCAGCGCACCCCATGTTAATTGTGGTAACACTGGCATCTTTGCTGATGGTGTCACCAGTGACGCAATTTTTCCAAAGGTGCCGTCAATTGGCTTGGTGTCTTGGCATTTCTGTGTCTTCCTCCCTTCTACTAGTGATGGTCTAAAATTTGGGGGCCAACAGAGGTGAGGCAAGAACCTCACCCCCCCACTGGTGCTTAGGCCTATCCACAAGCATGGCTGAATGCTGGACCGGTAGTCAGTGACGGGTTGATCTGGTTGCAGTGGATTCAACCTAAGACAGGAAGTTGACGCCCAAAGGTCAGCTCTCCCATGACGGGTAAGAACCACATGTTGAATTGGACAACCTACCAGGCACGGTCCTAAGCCACATTGCTTGTTGTTTAATTAATCAGAAGGGGGGAGATGCTGAGGGCCATTACCAAGTAGGTATTGACGCATCGTAATCCTTGCCAGTGTACCCCATGTTAAATGGACTTGCCTTGGAAATTTGCTGCGACCTTGCTTGTGTGTTTGAGAAAGATGACCCTGCTCAAGGTGATCGAGGGTGGATCCAGGTTTGAGGAAGTATCCTGCAGGTTTGAGGAAGTATCCCGGTCCTTGGGCTTAGGGTGTTCCCGGTTTAAGGCGTTTCCCGGTTTAAGAATATGGGTTTTAGGGAAGTTGAGGTTGAAGATTATTGCTGCTGGGATTAGGGTGTTCCTGTTGCTTGTTCCCGTTGAGTTCTCGTGAGATTCAAATGGGATTTTGGAAAAAGCCTCATGGAGTAGGTGAAGTGTGCGGAGAACGAGACTGCCCCTGAACGTGTGTGGAGGCTGGTGTGAGATCCGGAATAAAGAATTGCTGTTTGAACCTACAAAGCTGTGTGGTGCCTCCTGATTCTGGTGCCCCCCCAAGACATCGGCAGCTTTTCATTCTCAGTAGCTCAAAAGTTTTAGTTTTATGTTGCCAGTCCCCCAAGCCAAGGTTGAAAATTTCTCCCTCTGCTTTGGCTTCAGTGGCTACATCAAGGTAGATAATAGGGTGGCCATAGAAAAAAAAGTGACTCTTCAGAGAATTGAACCTTTCAGAATGGGATCTTCAGAGTTTTGGTGCAAATGAAAACCTTTCTACTCAGTTTCTTTCAGTGTGGAAAATCAGTAAATATGAATAAATATTTTTATGCACTGTTTTTAGTTGACTTTAGAATGCATTGACACTGGACTTAATGCTGATAGTTCATACAGATGTTTAAACTATCATGACATATATCATGACATTTCTGATTGGGTTATATTAATTTTGGCTCTAAATAATTTAAAGTTTGCCTTCTCTAGAGTTATTGATCTTTATTTGAGAAAGGCTTAAATGCACTGGAAGTTTAAGGTAAGGTGAAGGAATGTCTTTTAAGTGAGGAAGCATTTCTAATGAACTTTTTAAAATTAAAGAAGCACAAAATTATTATTATAGACTGATATTATAACAATTAAACTTGAAAAGTAACAGTTCTCCTTAGTATCAAACTTTCATTAAAGGTTCAAGAAGGAAGAAATAGTGAAATAAAGGAGATGGAAGCATCACAACACACATACGAGGTTGTTAAAGACATTTACAGTGATGCATTACTTTATGAAAATGAAAACATTCATCATCAGCAGTTTTCTCCTGAGGAGAATGAAGAGCAGGATGGGTAAGATATGACAATATTTCACACTAGATAATTGTTATTGTCCTATAAAACTCATTCTAATTTGCGCCAATACTCATGATTAACACATTCTATGCTTTTTACTGGGGATATAGCCATGCAGGGTTATCAGAAAAATGTAAACAAGTAATGAGGTACCATTTCCCCATATTTTTAAAAATATATTTTTTAGTTGTCGATGGACCTTTATTTTATTTATTGATCATATGAGGTGCTGAGAATTGAACCCAGTGCCTCACGAAGGTAGGCAAGCGCTGTACCACTGAGCTACAACCCTAGGCCTTCCCATATGTATTGATAAATATTTACTTAAAAATAGTAACCAGGATTGGCCAATGTCAGGAAAAAGGAAATGTGAGGTAAAAGAAATTGTCGGTACTTTTGGAAGGGTAAGTTAGGAGCATGTACTAAAATTTCAGAATATTATTCCTTAAACCTAATAGCTTCACGTCTTTATGTAATCCTTCTGGAAAAGGAAAACTTGACTTTAAATGCATACATGTACACATAGGTGAAGAATACATATTATATCAAACATACAAAGATGAATAACATATCTAAGATACGCAACATGTTCATTGAGGGTATGTAATAGATACGTCAAGTACATTTATGGAGATTTATTACATATATAAATATGTGTGGTCAGGGTATTAGGTAGAGCACGGTCATATCATCAAGTTGAAGTTAGTTTAAATATTCACCAATAGGCAAATAGTTAAATTGTCATATAATGCAATATGTAATCAATTAAAAATGAAGTTAGGTCTCTAGAGTACTGTTTTTTTTTCCCACAAGTACAATATATTTAAAGCACTTATTTTCATGATACTTTTAAGCAAATTTTGTCCTACTACTTTAACAACTGTTAAATTGTCAAAGGAAGCAGCCCGCTAAACTGCACTCTACCACAGATCTATTCACGGATAGATCTGGGGTATTTGTTTTCAATGCCCTTGTGCTCAAATATCAAACCCTCAGATTAATCTGAATATTGCTAATGGGTTGCACATGGGGGTCAATGTTCCATTAAATACTTCATTATGTGAGTAAAATCTGTTAACTTTCATCAAATGATCTTTGATTTACTAAAGCAAGAATTGGCAAACATTTTCTGCAAAGCACCCCAGAGTAAATATTTTAGTCTTTGTGGGCCAAAAGGTTGTAGTATGAAACAAGTTATAGACAATGGTGAATAGGTGTGACTACTTTGCACTAAAAACTTTGTGTACAGGGGTGCATACCTCATGCATGCACCCCTGGACTTCATCCCCAACACCACAGAAACAAAAACAAAATTTTAAAAAGTTTTCTTATAAAATATGCAGATATACACAAAAAAGTATAGATTTGGCCTGCAGGCACTAACTTCTTGACTCTTGTGCTAAACCCAAGGTGCAATTAATGTAGTGAGTTTTCCTTGCAAAAGGCACCTGCATGCATATCATCATCCCTTTTAAATAATATTTTTGTGCTTCTTTAATTGAACATGCATCACAGCATATTTTTCAAGTGACTTCATGTACACAATGTATGAAAATTTAGTTATAAATTAGATATGTTCTGAGTTGTTCCCTATTTTACTGTTATAGAATTCAATGTTTTATTGTTACTGATCACTTTGTTTTTAAAAATTTATTTTAATTAGGTATATATAACAGCAGAATGCATTTTGATTCATTGTACACAATTGCAGCACAACTTTTCATTTCTCTGGTTGTACATCACATAGTGTCGCACCCTATGTGCAATCATACATGTACCTAGGGTAATGATGTCCATCTCATCCACTACCTTTCCTGCCCGCGCTCCCTCTCTCCACCTCTCCTTCCTTTTTGCCCCCCAAAAGTTCTCCATTTTCCCCATATTCTCCCCCCACCCCATTATGGATCAGCATCCACTTATGAGAGAAAACATTCAGCCTTTGGGTTTTGGGGATTGGTTTACTTCAGTAACAGTCTAATATTTCAAACAATACACCAAAAGAGTAATAAACTCCACTCGCACATGGAATAAATATGTGTTCAGTGGTCACTTGCTGTATGATAGGCACTCGTTTCTAGGCACTGAGGACATGGTGATAAAGAAGCCCAAATCCTACTGTGAGAGTGAAGTAGACTCACAACAATAAACAAGATACACGGCTGAAATGCACAGTGTGCCCGAGGGGAAAGCAACAGTGGGAGAATGAAACTTCCACGTGTTGCAGGGGCAGCATGGTGGAAATGTTAGTCAGGATGGCAGGAAAGGCCTCCCTGGGGAAGTGGCATTAAGAAAAACCTGAAAGAATAGAAGGCCCAAGCCAGAAGCCATCTACAGAAAAGCTTCCATAGAGAGTGTTCCTGGAGAGCTTAAAGAATAGTGGGAAGTTCAGGAAGCCTGGGGTAGAACGAAAGAGATGGGAAATACAAGTTAAAGTCAGACATTTAACTGGGGACAGATCAGGTATTACCTGGTAGATATTAGGGAAACTTTGGCATGGACGCTGAGTGAAAGGGAGGCAACTAAATGTGAGCAGAGGAATAATAGTAATTCTTGCTTCAAGCAAATCCTTTAACTCTAGGATTACATATGATATGCCAATATACAAAGTTATCAGTAAGAGAGTGCCTACATTTTTGGAACGAACTTTTGCCACACACACGTCAGAGCACTAATCTCCAGGATATATAAAGAACTCAAAAAACTTAACACCAAAAAAAAAAAACCCAATTAATAAATGGGCTAAGGAGCTACTTAGAAAAAGCTTGATGGGGGTCCATCCTGACAGTTTTACCTGGCATGTATATGAAGGTTTTGGATTCTTTGGGGCTTTTTTTTTGTTTTTTTCTCCTGGTGCTGGGGATTGAACCTGGGGTCTGCAAGTGCTCTACCATGGAGCCACATCCTCAGCCCTCTTTGTGCTCTTTCATGCAAGCTATATGCTATACATTGATGTTGTTCCATTGGGTCAGGAAAGTCCAATGATGTGGTTACTCATTATTTGTTCTTTTACTGGTAATTATGATCTTTTAAACTGTAGTAAAATGGATGAAAGCATCACAAACTTTATTCTATTAAGAAAATTAAAATACAAGGATAGTAAATTTAAAAAAAAATAACTATTGTTCAAGGATTAAGAACCTTTAGTAACTGAAATAAAAGGAGAATTTATTCCTTTCTCTGGCAAAGTTCAGCCTCAGTCCCTTCTAACATACAAAGTGATTATCTTATATAGGGTTTTGCAAAGAGTGGAGTTTAAGGATCAGCCAGCTTCCAGAATGTAAGTTGACATGTGTAGCAGTGTGCTTAACCAACGCCTGCAGCTGTTTATTGGCTGCCACCATAAGGTTGGCGTTGTAAGCCATGTGCATTGGAATGAGTCTATCTATGGCTGCCTTTCAGGAAGTACATGGCTGGCATGGGTTAGTAGGTATTTGAAGCCAGCGGACTTTGATTGATTGAATAGGTTTAACTCTGGTTTAAGTGGCTACTATAACCATGACTGCAGATCAGTCCTTTCATAAGATCAAGCCAACTGCAACTAGAAGTTTGCTGTTTAAAAGATGCTTTCCATCAACTGTTCAAAAGGAAAACGATTTCATATTCTAGTATTGTAGACTTATATTTGAACTTTGACATAAGAGGTATTGCTTAATAATTGCTGTCAGGAATACATCTCCCTTTTAAAATTTTAAAATGCTTAGAATACTTAATCTGAACTATAAAGAGTTATGTGCATTTCTTCTTTGGCAAATAAGTATTAGTTTCACTTTAGTTTTTATTTTTTGATACTGGAAATTAAATCCAGGGTCCTTAACCACTGAGTCACATCCCCAACCCTATTTTAAAATTTTGAATTTTGAGACAGATGTTGCCAATTTGCTGAAGCTGGCCTCAGACTCGTGATCCTCCTGCCTTAATCTCCCAAATTGCTGGGATTACAGGCATGTGCCATCATGCCTGTTTTATTTTTTTTTGGTAGTTTTATGGGGTCATGCTCAACTTCTAACAAAATAATCTCCATTAGGGAATTACAGTGTCTTTGTAAATTCATGTAGGTATTTGATGCTAATGTCACATGATTATAATTAGTCCAATAAAAGTAATTACAATGGTCTGTGGTAACCCAGCTTTTTAATATTAGAGACTAGAATTAAAGTTTGCAAATGTTATAAATTCATTTTCAAACAAATTCATAACTAGTCAGAATATTGCCATTTCAAAGTCTATGTAACTCTCATGTATTTTTAAAGAGATTTTTTTTATATGTCTCATGGGATTTTAAAAGCTTCATCTAAATGGCCTAATGTTATATTTTAAAACAAATCTCAATAGTGTAGCATAAATCTACTTACTACTCCCCTGAGAAGCACTGGCAGTGGGTGTGAGCTCAGGTTTTAGTGCAGCATTGAACTGCTTGGGTCATCCTGCTGTATCAGTTGCCTCTGCAAGTTGACATTTTCCTTTGAAGCTTTTACAAAACACCTGGATGTTGTGTACCTTTTTTGTTTGTTTGTTTGTTTACATTCTATTCTCCAAGTAGAATGGTTTTTCCGTCACTTTTTTTTTTAATGTCCTCTAAGATTTATCCTTTATGTCTTCCATAAAGTCATCCTTGGGCTCAGATCCAGCATTTGGTATACCACCTCTTATATTTCACATTGTATAATAATTGTGTATCTGGTGTATTTTTCAAAGCAGGGCATATACGTTTAGCTGGTGCTTCATGACTTTTTAAAATCGATCAATGAAAAGATGGGGAAGAGTTGGGGATTAGCAAACTCTCTTTTTATTATTTGTCAGTAGAATTATGGAAAATCATTGCCTTTGTGTGTATTTCTTCAAGTACTGGTCCTGTGCTGAGGGCCATTACCAAGTAGGTATGACGCATCGTAATCCTTGCCAGTGTTAAATGGACTTGCCTTGGAAATTTGCTGCGACCTTGCTTGTGTGCTTTATTAAGATGACCCTGCTCAAGGTGATCGAGGGTGGATCCAGGTTTGAGGAAGTATCCTGCAGGTTTGAGGAAGTATCCCGGTCCTTGGGTTTAAGGCGTTTCCCGGTTTAAGAATATGGGTTTTAGGGAAGTTGAGGTTGAAGATTATTGCTGCTGGGATTAGGGTGTTCCTGCGGCTTGTTGAGTTCTCGTGAGATTAAAATGGGATTTGGAAAAAGCCTCGTGGAGTAGGATTTGGGATCGGATATATGGGAATTGCCCCTGAACGTGTGTGGAGGCTGGTGTGAGATCGGGAATAAAGAATTGCTGTTTGAACCCACAAAGCTGTGGTGCCTCCTGATTCTGGTGCCCCCCAAGACATCGGCAGTCCTGCCTTGCCCATGGAGGTAGTAAAGGAAATTAAAACAGAGAAACGGGACTCCCGAGGGTCTGATGCTCCACCTCGGACAGGGCCGGCCGACCCAACTGCCAGCCTTCCACAAACAAACGAGGATCGAAGCTTAAGTGAACTTGTTGAGGATGAAGGAAGGTAAATATCCATCAATTCTGTAGTTCCCTGTGAAGAGCTCAGAGCAGTGAGTACTTTTTCAGAAAGTAAGACAGAATAGTGTAGTTCAAGGCAAAGAGAGAGAATACTCAATGATATGGGCGCTGCTGGTAGGTTGATTAAGATGAGGACAAGTGACCTGAACAAGGAGCAGTTTCCATAAATGGTCACCATGTAAGCCTGACCTTGGTGGGTAAACATAGGCAACTCCTTAGAGAACATTTCCTGGGAAAGGCAATAGAGACGTGGATACTAACTGAAGGAGAGTGTGAGACTTAGAGGTTTTTTTCTTTTAAAATACAAGCTTTTAATGTTGATTTTTGGAAATGGTCCAGAAAAGGAGGACACACCTATTCAATTAATTGGTTTGCATATCCAGATATTAGAAAGCTTCACACATATAGTAAATGAATTGTCCTTTGTTTTCTATGGTAAGAGATTGCTGTTCACTGTGCTCTGGTTCACAAACTGGCTATCCTAATGTAATTGAGCATGCAAGCGAGGGCCCAAGCCTTCAACTCTCACAGACTTTCTTCAAGAGTAGCTAAGATGTTGTATGGTACTCTAAACTATCAGGTGTATCAATATTAGATTTGGGGGAAAAGGAGGACTTTGTGTACAAAAGTAAAGTACTGTCAGCACAGTTCAAATTATTTGCATTGAATTATAAAGTTTTAAAGTCTCAAAATCTCGTTTCCTCGTTTCCCTCTTTCATAATTGAAAATGTATTATGTGCCTAGTAAGTATGCACGAATGAATGGTTGAATAGATTATTCCTGTTGATGAATAAATAAACCTTCAGTTGATTAAAACTAGGGTTCCTAAATTGCTTAGGTATGAAGTCTTTTTACTTAAAAAAATACTAGCAAGATTCAGAAATTATTATAACTGTATCCAGATAAGGAATGACAATATAGACAATCTGCTGTTATGTTTCTTAATAACACTTGAAGAGATATCACTTTGACAGCATATTGTGAAGTACATGCTATGGAGACTGAAAACCTGGGTTTGAATTTTGGGTTTGCCACTAACCCGCTATGTGGGTTTGGGCAATTAGTTGGCCTTTCTTTGTGTGATTTCTTCCTTAATAAAATACCTAATCTGTCGATTCTCTCATAGAATTACTGTGAGGATTAAGACAAGTTTAGCATGTACAGGGTTTTCAATTATATGCAGAGATTATATTGTAATATAATTGCATATATAATATAATAATTGAAACATGAACCCCTGTAGTTATTACAAATGGGTTTCCCCCCACACAGGATTTAAGTCATATTTTTACAAATGGTTTTAGTGTCTTGTAAAAGTTTTATTTCTTGAAAATAATTATAAACACTGCCATATTTCTATTCAATAATACAAGGAGCATGATTGTTCCTCTTACTTTGACTGTTAGAAGGTATGATCTGAATTGAATTCTTTGCTTTGATCCTATTAATAGCCTCATTCTTGATTCATTACTGTTTTTCTTACCATTTATATTGAATCTCCCTTGTGAAAAATGATTATAAAGTTTATGAATAGGAGAAATAAATTACAAATGTAGATATTTTACATAAAAAGATAATAGTCTGAGATTTTGTGTTGACATATTTAGTGTTTGTCTCAAAGGATTTTATGTGTTTTTGATTTTTTAGGCCCACGGAGAAAACATCTAATGAGGAGGAGGGCAAGGTATTGTTAGAAATAATCCAAAAGAGTGTTTTATTGAAAAGTAAATTATGAAAGGCAAAGCGATACAAAATAAAATATAATTTAAAAACATATGGTAAGAGGTAAAGTGAAAAAATAGAGCAGTTTTTTTTTGTTATGTTCAGACTTTAACTTTGAAAAATGGTTAAGAAAGAATAGTCACCAATAAAGGTTTTCTTTTGACTGAAATCTTTTAAAACTACCTGTGCTTCTGCTTTATATAAAAAGATGGTTAATTGCCACTTCTACTAGTTTAATGTGTGGTCTATATATTTGGGGTACATTCTGATATTGTATTATTCCTTTATAGATCAAAAACCAAGTACATGTTATAGAAGACCTTGATGACTTAACACAGCCACCTGAAACAGCCTTACAGGATTCTGAGGAGACATACTTTAATTTTCAGAATATTTGGGAGCTAATTAAAGAATTTAAAATATCACATAAAGGTAGGAACTTTGTATAAAAACAAGGCCTTCTGATGCACATTATAGTAATATATGCACGCACTGCTCAGCCCTGCACCATAGAGCTGATGGGTTATAGAGTTGTTCATGCAGAAATGTGCTTCATATTAGAACAGGATGAGAAGTGTGGCACCAGACACCTGTGATTACTGCACTTTTCTTTGTGAACTCCCCCCCCCACCCCGCCCCAATTGACTCTGCAGCTCTCTTGGACCCTTGACCATCATGAGGTCAGGTTACCATCCTTCTACCTGAATTTTGCAGTAATCTTGAAACTGTTTTCCCTGCCACCCCACCCCCTGAAACTTGCTCTTTTCTGCAAGCGTAATCACATTGTTAAAAATTCACATCTCACCATGTTAATCCTTTCCTTAAAACCCAGCTATCACTTCTCCTTGCTATAAGATTAAAGGCCTCTGTCCTCCAGCTTTATTCTGATTCTATGTCCCAACCACTGATTTAGCTGTTTCTTTTTGCAGTGCAATCTCCAAAGCTGTGGCGAAGTACTGTGGACATATGGAAAGTGGGAAATTTGACCAAGTTTTCACATGTGTATCAAACACATTTAATCACTATAATCAAGATAGTTGAGAAATCCTTTAATAAGAAACTGCCACGTTGTTTTCCAAAATATTGCTACCATTTTCCTTGCCCATCACTAATGCATGAGAGTACTGTTTCCTTCCTATATTCTTTATCACAAAGTATTTTTGAATGGTCATCAGTGTGGCTTTAATATGCATCACAGTGAGCACTAGTCATGTTGACCATCTTTCCATGTGTTTACTATCTGTATATATTTTTTTGGTAAGTTGTCTTTTTAAATCTCTTGGCATTTTAAAGATTAGTTCATTCCTTATTGGACGAATTTTTCAAGAGTCCTAGATACCATTCCACTACCAGTTGTATTTTATTGCAAGGAATTCTCATCAGTTTCTGGCTTGACTTTTATAGTGTCTTTTTTCAAGAGTGTAAGTTTTAAATCTTGATGAAATTCAGTTACATATTTGTTCATTTATGGATTTTGTTGCTTATGTCGTAGGTAAGAAATAACTGCCTGGTGCTAGATCACAAAGGTTTCCTTCTATGTTTTATTCTAGATCTTTTAGTTGTAAGTGTTCCATTTAGATCTGTGGTCCATTTTGAGTTCCTTTTAGTGCTTGGTGGGAAGTTTGGATCCAAGTTTATTCTGTTGACATGGAAATCTGTTTGTTCCAGCACCACATATTGAAAGGCTATCTTTTCTCCACTGCATTGCCATCAGGCCTTTATCAAAATTAAGTTGGTTTTTACGTGAGGGTCTACTTCTGTACTCTGAAATGTATTCCATTGATCTCTTAGTCTTTCTCCATGCCAGCATCATACTGATTTGATCACTATAGATGTATATACTTGAGACCAACCCTCCTGTCTCCCCTATTTTGTTCTTTGTTCAGGGATACTTTGTCTATTCTAAATCCTTTGTGTTTCCATATGACTTTGTGTGTGTGTGTGTGTGTGTGTGTGTGTGTGTGTGTGTTGGAGAAGGAAGTCAGGCACTCTTGTGGTCAAGGCAAGTACTCTGCCACTGAGCTATATCTCCAGTCCTCCATATCATTTTAGAATCAGCTTGCCAATTTTTAAAAAAATGGCTGCTTGCCTTTGGGAATTATATTGGGGAGAGTGACATCTTAATAATGACTCTTTAAACTCCTGAATAAAGCACATCTTTCCAGTTGCTTAGGATGATTTAATTTTCTCTGTAATATTTTGTGGGTTTTAGTGTATGGAGCTTTCTGTGCATTATCAGATTTATCCAGATTTCAGATATTTTAATAAAGCTGTAAATAGTGTTTTAATTTCTTTTCTAAAATATATTTCATTTTCAAATGGCACAGTAATTATACATATTTATGGGGGTACTCTGTGATGTTTCAATGTTTATATAATATTTGATAATAAGATCAGGGTAATTGAGAATGACTATCGACTTTTTCATTTATCATTTCTTTGTTCTGGGCACATTCAAAATCCTCTCTAGAGACTAGTTACTTTGAAATATTCATTTAATTGTTGTTAACCAACTGTGCTATGGGACACTAGAAGTGATTCCTCCTACCCAACAGCACCCCATTCCCATTAATCATTTTTTCTCCATCCTCATTCTTAAAAACCCCTTCCAGGCTCTGGTCACCACTTTTCTGTTCCATTCTATGAGATCAGATTTTTGCATGGAGGCAAGAGAGAGGTTTATTATTTTTATATATGCCTTTAAAGGGTCTGATCTGGTTGATTTCCTACATCTTTTTCTGTTTTCTGTTTAGATAAGCTTATCTTTGACGTTGTAGTAATCTGTTTGGACTAGCTAACTAAAAAATAATAGAGACTTCTTTGCTTACTTTCTGGAGGCAGGGATGTCCCCAATCAAGGCACTAGCCGATGTGGTGTCTGCTGAGGGCCTGCTTCCTCGTTATCTGTGGCTGCCTTTTCCCTTGTCCACAGGTGGCAGAGGAAGTGAGTGAACTCTCGAGGGTCTCTTTTGAAAGACCACTATTCACTTCACGGGGCTCTTCTGCATTACCTGATTGCCTTCAAAAGTCCCTACATGGTAATTTGATTGCTTATGAAATTATATTTCAACATATGAATTTTGTGGGGACACCTACATTATGACTACACCAAGTGTTTCTTACTTCCTTACTCCTGCTTGCTTTGGGTCTAATTTTCATCTTTCTGTTTTCTTAAGGTAGAAGTCAAGGTTAGTGATTTGAGACTGTTCTATTTGAAATATTCAGTGTTAAAGTTGTTCATTTAAGTGCTGCTGATGATAGTACAGTTCACAAATTCTGGAATCTTATTTTTTTAAAAATTTTTGTTTAGTTCAGAATGGTTTCTAGTTTCTGTTTTTATTACCTCTTTGACCCAGGGTTTCTTAGATGTGTGCTGCTTTGTTTCAAAATATCTGAGTATTTTCCAGATTTTTTGTTATTATTTTCTAATTTGATGACTTTGTGGTCAGAAAATATACCTTGCCTGGCATACATCATTTGGACTTCCATCTTTTTACTATGATTAATCGTGCTGTCTTAGCATTTTGGAAAGAGTGGGGTGTTCAAGTCTGCTATATTGCTGATGTCTACCTACTTTTTTTCTATCACTTGTTGAGTAAGGGGCATTAGCATGTCAGATGATCCTTGTGAATTTACCTAGTACTGTTTTGTGGTTCTATCCATTTTTTTTTCATCATGCATTTTATATCTGTATTGGGTACATCATGAGCATTCAAGATTGCAAGCCTTCTTAATTAATAGAATATTTTATCACTATGAAATTGTCTCAACCCATACAGCACAAAACAGTTCTCTGAAATGCAGTCGATGAGCGGATTGAAAATATAGGGAGAAAAAGAAATAAAGACATAAGACACAAAATACCTAAAAGTGGGCCTGGTGAGTGAGCTAGCCCTGGTGGGGTTTCACTGAACAACAAGCAGGGCTCTGTGTATTATGTAGGTTTTAACATCAGAGGGATGTGTCATGAGAAAACTTCTTCAAGGTAATCAAATCGAGGTTGTGGGCAGGAACCAACATATCAACTGGGCATGTCAGCTGGCCTGATATCTTCTCTAGCTCTGGGCAGCTGGTGCCTCAAGGCTATGAGTATCTCTTCCACCCCTGGGCAATTGGTATTGAAGCTATTGAACCTTAGATCCCCGTGTGAAGCATGCAATCTACCACATTAGCAGTGTCCACCTGAGAATGGGTGTTTCTCTCTCCACTACAGCACTGAAAGATTCCCAGAAGCAGTGTCTCACTGTCCAGGGCCACAGAGTTCAAAAGCAGTGATTCATTTGCCATTTCCAACGGGAAAGGACCCTGTTCATGGCTGGTAGTAGTTTTGTGCTATTCAGTCTGCTTAGGCATTCATTCCTACAGCCATTCCTGCTAAGCTTGCTTTCAAGTGTTGGTATGGAGTATCTTTTCCCATCTTTTAAAACCAATTTGTCATGACATTTAAAAGTTATTTTTTATAGGCAATGTATAGCTGGATCTGACAATCTGACTTTTAATTGAAGTGTGTAGACCATTTTTAATTAACAGAATTCCTTGAAAAACATTTGCATTAGGAGGACAGTCAAAAATGTGTGTGTACATTGGACTCCCCAAACCTTAGGCACCAATAACCTGTTGTTGAACAAAGATTTCTGGAAAACAGAAAGAGTCAATTAACATATATTCTGATGTCAAGTGTATTATATGTGGGGGAAATTCGGAACTTCAAGAGCTTGCTTTTTACTGTGAGGGTCAAGTTACTGGAGAGATGAGCAGCTGTCATGGAGATGACAAGTGTTATAGGACCTTTCAAGCAGATACTTGTGACACTTGATTTACCTCCGTGCCAATAGGAGTTGGCTATGAAATTACTGCAATAGTGTGGCTATGTATTACGACACCTTTATTTTTGTTTACCTTTTTCTTGACTTCATATGACAACATGTACATTTAGCAGAGTGGTGTGTATATAAGTTGCCATAAATTTTAAGTTTTTTTGTTAGATTTATGTATATCCACTAGTAGTAAATGATAAAGTAGAATATTTTTCCATGTTGCCTTCATTCATATCTTTCTTAATTTTTTCAGTGTTTCTAGGTTATGTGGTTATTCTGTTTTTTTCCCTAAATTATCTTGAATCTAAAAAAAATTGAATAAATAATTCTGCACAGATGACAGCCTGTACAGTTCCAGCCTGTGTTGTTCAAGGGTCAGTTGTAGTCCGTTGTGGTAGTCATCATACTCCTTGACTTGTATCTGTTGGTCTCCCCCAGAAAGTGCAATTTATTTTTAAAAAATATCTTTCATGTGTCTTCTTTTAATTTTATTTTGGAATTCAGATAGGTTACTTATCAATATCTCTGATTTGTCACGGTGATCTGCCTGCGGTCAATTTCCCAGGCAAGACCCCTCTGACAGTGACTCCATGTTGTTCATGTGAATTATGTGTTTTTCTAGACTGGCTGATGGGAAGAGACCCTCTTCTTTGCACTGTTTGAACACCAGGCAGTTTCCTTCAATGTTTGGAAATGTTTTTTCCTCTAAGTCTCAGGTCTTTCCTGGGACTCACGGATGGTTCATTACTCTGCTAAATATTCACAGGGGACCCTCAGCACATCTCCCATGTCCTTTCTCCAAACTGCTCTCTCATCGCCAGTGCTGCGGCTGGTGATCTCTTCCTGCCTTGGTTTCGCCAGACTCAGTTCGAGCACGTACCTCAAGGAGTCTGGTGGACTCTTACTTGGGTTCCTTATCTTGAGGCATGGACTGGAGGCTCTCTAATAGCAGGGAGCTGGCACATTTGCAAGACTTACTTCATTAGTGTCCTGTATAAGGAATCATCGTCCTCGTATCCAAAGTCTGTTGTCTCGAAAATTTCTATTGAATGTATTTTGACTGTTTTTGCTTTGTTGTTTCAGGTAGGATCATAAAGCACTGGATTTTTTTCCCACCTTGGCAAGAAGCAGTTTTTATTAGTCTCAGCACAAGCCATACATTGTGGAGAATGTCCTTCTTCACCTCTACCTAACTGCTTGCTGTTCACCCTTCCTTTCCCAGTGTAGCCTGATCTTCCTCATGGAAATCTTTCTGTAGGTCAGATTCCCTCATGTGATCACACAACTCTCTGTTCCCTCACATCATCTCTGGGGATTTAGAATAGTTCTTTCATTTGCCTGTCTTCTCCACTAGGCTTGAAGCTAAATAGTAGCAAGAGACTCTTTACAACCCTTTTACCTGCAGAATTTGTTATCACGTGTCCCAGGTTGTCGGCACTCTGTATACATTTGTTCAGTGTATGAATGAGTGACAAGGAACACCCCTTCACCTATGAAAAGAATGCCAATTTTTTTTTTGTTTCTAAAATATTTTGTTTTCTCCCTGATACAGACTCCTTTATCCTATTGAAAATTCAGGATGCAGTTCATACCTATCAAAAAATAATAGAATTGGAAGGAAATGACTGTCTGCAGTGTTCTGTATTGGTTAAAAATATTGCAAGACTGAAAAGGAAGATTTCTGGAGCAAAAAAGGAGCTATCAGAACTAAGAACAGTGACATTGGAGTTGGAGCAGAGGAGAACAGTATGGAAAGAACAACTCCACAACCTGAGGTGTGACATCCTAGACTGAAAAAAAACCTTTGAATTATTTCTTACCAGTCCATAGGGGAATGCTTATAAAGGATGACTTATCTGCTGGCATGACCAGGATTACTTCTTTAATTCAATGCCTATTGTTTCCGATCAGAATTTTATTTATTTTTTTTTTTTTTTCTTTTTCTTTTTTTTTTTTTATTGTTGGTCATTCAAAACATTACATAGTTCTTAATACATCATATTTCACAGTTTGATTCAAGTGGGTTATGAACTCCCAATTTTACCCCGTATACAGATTGCTGTATCACATCAGTTACCCTTCCATTGATTGACATATTGCCTTTCTCTTGTCTGATGTATTCTGCTGTCTGTCCTATTCTCTACTATCCCCCCTCCCCTCCCCTCCCCTCCCCTCCCCTCCCTTCCCCTTTTCTCTCTCTACCCCTTCTACTGTAGATCATTTCTTCCATTTGTATTATCTTGTCTTACCCCTCCTTTCCTCTTATATGTCATTTTTGTATAACCCTGAGGATCGCCTTCCATTACCATGCGATTTCCCTTCTCACTCCCTTTCCCTCCCACCTCTCATCCCTGTTTAATGTAAATCTTCTTCTCAAGCTCTTCGTCCCTACCCTGTCCTTGTTTACTCCCCTTATATCAAAGGAGTCATTTGGTATTTGTTTTTTAAAGATTGACTAGCTTCACTTAGCATAATCTGCTCTAATGCCATCCATTTCCCTCCAAATTCTATGATTTTGTCATTTTTTAATGCAGAATAATACTCCATAGTATATAAATGCCACATTTTTTTTATCCATTCATCTATTGAAGGGCATCTAGGCTGGTTCCACAGTCTTGCTATCGTGAATTGAGCTGCTATGAACATCGATGTTGCAGTGTCCCTGTAGCATGCTCTTGTTAGGGCTTTAGGGAATAGACCGAGAAGGGGAATAGCTGGGTCGAATGGTGGTTCCATTCCCAGCTTTCCGAGAAATCTCCATACTGCTTTCCAAATTGGCTGCACTAATTTGCAGTCCCACCAGCAATGAACAAGAGTGCCCTTTTCCCCGCATCCTCTCCAGCACTTATTGTTGTTTGACTTCCTAATGGCTGCCAGTCTTACTGGAGTGAGATGGTATCTTAGGGTAGTTTTGATTTGCATTTCTCTGACTGCTAGCGATGGTGAGCATTTTTTCATGTACTTGTTGATTGATTGTATGTCCTCCTCTGAGAAGTGTCTGTTCAGGTCCTTGGCCCATTTATTGATTGGGTTATTTGTTATCTTATTGTCTAATTTTTTGAGTTCTTTGTATATTCTGGTTATTAGGGCTCTATCTGAAGTGTGTGGAGTAAAGATTTGTTCCCAGGATGTAGGTTCCCTGTTTATCTCTCTTATTGTTTCTTTTGCTGAGAAAAAACTTTTTAGTTTGAGTAAGTCCCATTTGTTGATTCTATTTGTTAACTCTAGCGCTATGGGTGTCCTATTGAGGAATTTGGAGCCCGATCCCACAGCGTGTAGATCATAACCAACTTTTTCTTCTATCAGATGCCATGTCTCTGATTTAATATCAAGCTCCTTGATCCATTTTGAGTTAACTTTTGTGCGCGGCGAGAGATAGGGATTCAGATTCATTTTGGTGCAAATGGATTTCCAGTTTTCCCAGCACCATTTGTTGAAGATGCTATCCTTCCTCCATTGCATGCTTTTAGCCCCTTTATCAAAAATAAGATAGTTGTAGTTTTGTGGATTGGTTACTGAGTCCTCTATTCTGTACCATTGGTCCACCCGCCTGTTTTGGTACCAGTACCATGCTGTTTTTGTTACTATTGCTCTGTAGTATAGTTTGAAGTCTGGTATCGCTATACCGCCTGATTCACACTTCCTGCTTAGTATTGTTTTTGCTATTCTGGGTCTTTTATTGTTCCATATGAATTTCATGATTCTTTTATCGATTTCTACAAGATATGCTGTTGGGATTTTGATTGGCATTGCATTGAACTTATATAGGACTTTTGGTAATATCGCCATTTTGATGATGTTAGTTCTGCCTATCCATGAGCAGGGTATATTTTTCCATCTTCTAAGGTCTTCTTCTATGTCTTTCTTTAGGGTTCTGTAATTTTCATTGTATAAATCTTTCACCTCTTTTGTTAGGTTGATTCCCAAGTATTTTATTTTTTTGGGGGATATTGTGAATGGAGTAGTTGTCCTCATTTCCGTTTCAGAGGATTTGTCGCTGATATACAGGAATGCCTTTGTTTTATGCGTGTTGATCTTATATCCTGCCACTTTGCTGAATTCATTTATTAGCTCTAATAGCTTCTTTGTAGACCCTTTTGGGTCTGCTAGGTATAGAATCATATCATCTGCAAATAGTGATAATTTAAGTTCTTCTTTTCCTATTTTTATGCCTTTAATTTCTTTCGTCTGCCTGATTGCTCTGGCCAGTGTTTCGAGGACTATGTTGAACAGAAGTGGTGAGAGAGGGCATCCCTGTCTTGTACCAGATCTTAGAGGGAATGCCTTCAATTTTTCTCCATTCAGAATGATGCTGGCCTGTGGCTTATCATAGATTGCTTTTACAATGTTGAGGTATGATCCAGTTATCCCTAATTTTTCTAGAGTTTTGAACATAAAGGGATGCTGTACTTTGTCGAAAGCTTTTTCTGCATCTATCGAGATGATCATATGGTTCTTATTTTTAAGTCTATTGATGTGGTGGATAACATTTATTGATTTCCGTATATTGAACCAACCTTGCATACCAGGGATGAATCCTACTTGGTCATGGTGTATAATTTTTTTGATATGTATTTGAATCCGATTCGCCAGAATTTTATTGAGGATTTTTGCATCAAGGTTCATTAGAGATATTGGTCTGTAGTTTTCTTTCTTTGAAGTGTCTTTGTCTGGTTTCGGAATCAGGGTGATGTTGGCCTCGTAGAATGAATTTGGAAGTTCTCCCTCTTTTTCTATTTCCTGAAATAGCTTGAAAAGTATTGGTGTTAGTTCCTCTTTAAAGGTTTTGTAAAACTCTGCTGTATACCCATCCGGTCCTGGGCTTTTCTTAGATGGTAGTCTTTTGATGGTTTCTTCTATTTCCTCTATTGTTATTGGTCTGTTTAGGTTGTCTATATCCTCCTGGCTCAATCTGGGCAGATCATAAGACTCAAGGAATTTATCTATGCCTTCACTATCTTCTATTTTATTGGAGTATAAGGATTCAAAGTAATTTCTGATTATCTTCTGTATTTCTGAAGTGTCTGTTGTGATATTGCCTTTTTCATCCCGTATGCTAGTAATTTGGGTTCTCTCTCTTTTTCTCTTCGTTAGCATGGCTAAGGGTCTGTCAATTTTATTTATTTTTTCAAAGAACCAGCTTTTAGTTTTGTCAATTTTTTCAATTGTTTCTTTTGTTTCAATTTCATTAATTTCAGCTCTGATTTTAATTATTTCTTGCCTTCTACTTCTTTTGCTGTCGTTTTGCTCTTCTTTTTCTAGGATTTTGAGATGAAGTATGAGATCATTTATTTGTTGGTTTTTTCTTTTTTTGAGGAATGAACTCCAAGCAATGAATTTTCCTCTTAGAACTGCTTTCAATGTGTCCCATAGATTCCGATATGTTGTGTCTGTGTTTTCATTTAACTCTAGGAATTTTTTAATTTCCTCCTTGATGTCTTCTAAAACCCATTGATCACTCAGCAACCTATTGTTCATTCTCCAGGTGATGCTTGATTTTTCCTTTCTTCTTTTATCATTGATTTTCAGTTTCATTCCATTATGATCAGACAAGATGCATGGTATTATCTCTACCTCTTTGTATTGTCTAAGAGTTGCCCTGTGACATAGTATATGGTCTATTTTTGAGAAGGTTCCATGTGCTGCTGAGAAAAAAGTGTAGCTACTTGATGTTGGGTGGTATAGTCTATATATGTCAATTAAGTCTAGGTTGTTAATTGTGTTATTGAGTTCTATAGTTTCCTTATTTAACTTTTGTTTGGAAGATCTGTCCAGTGGTGAGAGAGGTGTGTTGAAGTCTCCCATGATTATTGTATGGTGGTCTATTAGACTCTTGAACTTGAGAAGAGTTTGCTTGATGAACACGGCTGCACCATTATTTGGGGCATATATATTTATGATTGTTATGTCTTGTTGGTGTATGGTTCCCTTGAGCAGTATGAAGTGTCCTTCTTTATCCCTTTTGATTAGCTTTGGCTTGAAATCTATTTTATTAGATATGAGTATGGACACTCCTGCTTGTTTCCGTGGTCCATATGAGTGATATGATTTTTCCCAACCTTTCACCTTCAGTCTATGTACATCTTTTCCTATCAAGTGCGTCTCCTGTAAACAGCATATTGTTGGGTCTTGTTTTGTGATCCATTCTACTAGCCTGTGTCTCTTAATTGGTGAGTTTAAGCCATTAACATTTAGGGTTATTATTGAGATATGGTTTGTTCTTCTGTCCATATTTGTTTATTGATGTTACTGAACCTGATTTGTTATCCTCTTGGACTACTTTCCCCCCTTTACTGTCCTACCTCCCATTGTTGGTTATCAATGTTATTTTCCATTTCCTCTTCCTGTAATGTTTTGCCTAGTATTTTTTGAAGAGATGGTTTTCTAGCTGCGAATTCCTTTAACTTTTGTTTGTCGTGGAAGGTTTTAATTTCATCTTCTAACCTGAAGCTTAATTTCGCCGGATACACGATTCTTGGTTGGAATCCATTTTCTTTAAGCGTTTGAAATATGTTATTCCAGGATCTTCTAGCTTTTAGAGTCTGTGTTGAGAGATCAGCTGTTATCCTGATTGGTTTACCCCTAAATGTAATCTGCTTCCTTTCCCTTGTAGCTTTTAAAATTCTCTCCTTATTCTGTATGTTGGACATCTTCATTATAATGTGTCTAGGTGTGGATCTCTTATGATTTTGCACATTCGGCGTCCTGTAGGCTTCTAGGATTTGGGATTCTGTCTCATTCTTCAAGTCTGGGAAGTTTTCTCGTATTATTTCACTGAATAGATTGCTTAATCCTTTGGTTTGGAGCTCTGTGCCTTCCTGTATCCCAATGACTCTTAAGTTTGGTCTTTTGATATTATCCCATAGCTCTTGGATGTTCTGCTCATGGTTTCTTAGTAGACTTGCTGAGCTATCTATGTTCTTTTCAAGTTGAAATACTCTGTCTTCATTGTCTGATGTTCTATCTTCTAAGTGATCCACTCTGCTGGTAGTATTCTCAATTGAGTTTTTAAGTTGGTTTATTTTTTCCTGCATTTCTAGGATTTCTATTTGTTTGTTTTTTATTACCTCTATCTCCCTGTGAAATTGATCTTTTACTTCCTGGATTTGTTTGTCAATGTGATCTTTCATTATCTGATTTTGCTGTCTCATGTCTTCCTTGAGACTCCAGATCATCTGAAGCATGTATATCCTGACCTCTCTATCTGACATTCCATCTGTTGCACCTACTACCTCTTCTAAAGTTGAGTTGACCTGCATTGCCTGTGATCCTTTCTTTCCTTGTCTTTTCATACTGCTGGCGTTTCTTTCTGCTTGGTGAAACTGTTGTGTTTTGAAATTTTCTCTCTATTTATTTATATTGCTCTTGAATAGTTGAAAAATCACCCTTGCAGGGCAGGTAGTGGCTGTGATCCTCCTCCAATTGGTGTGATCCGTCTACCACGCTGGCAGGCCCTAGTTCTGCTCTGCTGGTCGGTCAAAGGTCCGCCTACCCAGCAGGCACGAGGAGCACCTCTGTCACTCCACAGGTTGCTGGGCCTAACCTCCCGATGGGTCGAAGGTTCGCCTAGCTTGCAGTCACTGGGGGAGGGGCCGGTTCCGCCCCTCAGCAGGCTGCTCGGCCCATCTGCCGGTGGTCACAGTCCCGCCTACCTGCAGACACTGGGGGAGGGGACGGGCCTGCCCCTCAGCGAGCCACCGGCCCTGTCCTACTTGTGGGTCCTGTCCGCGTTCCCTGCAGGCACGTGTAGCTATTCTGTCACTCGGCAGGTTGCTGGACCTGACCCGCCCGTGGGTTGCAGGTTTGCCTAGCTTGTAGGCACTGGGGAGGAGAGATATTAGAAGGGGAGGGAAGAAGTCACTAAAGAGAATGAGTATAGGCAGGTAGAATTCAAGGAAGGGGGAATAGGAAAATTGAGAAGAAGTGAGAAGACAAAAGAAAAAAAAAAGTGAAAAGAAAGAAAGAAGAAACGAAAAAAGTAAAACTTTAAAACCAAAAAAAAAAAAAAAAAAATTTTATAATGATAATAAAAAATGGAAATTAAAGTTTAAAAAATAATAGTAATACTAATAAAATAAAAAGAGTTTAAAAAAATTGAAACCCTTAATAAGAAAGTTAAAGAACAACAACTACAACAACAACAAAAAGTGAAAAAAAAAAATACTAATAATAATCATTAAAAAAAAATAATAATAATAAATGCAGTCATATAGCTCGATTAGCTTCTCTTCCAGTTGGTGGAGCTATGCCCACTGGGCCAGGCTTCTCTTCTTGATAGGTGGGAGCCAATCACTGTGCCTCAGCTCTTCTTCCCAGACTGTGCGGGTCTCCAATCCTGAGTGCCTAGGACCTTCTCTTGTGGTTCCTCAAGCCAGGCCCCGCTCACCTGTGACACTCACCACAATACTGACTACACGCCAGGTCTGCTGCTCCTGGGAGCCCTGTTTTCATGGGTGCCTGGGCACACCCTTTCTGTTTGCCTCCCTCAGACCCCAAGTTTGTAGGGTTTGGGGCTGAGGGCCCCCAGCGAACTTGTTTGCCCTCAGGTAGCAACTCCCCTGGTAGCTGGTGCAAGGGACCTCTGTTGTCAGCACTGGTGGAAGTAATAGCCGGGAGATCTGCACTGCAGGTCCCACGTCTCTCCTGATTCCCTGGGTCCGGCTATGGTGCTCAGTTGGCTTTTACCTCTGTGAGTTCAGGTGGGCCGACTAGTTATTTCAGTGGGATCGTTAGTGCTGAGTCACTAGAAGGAGGCGAACCAGAGCTTGAATGCAGCTGGTTCGTGCTCAGTGTGCGTTTTCTGAGGGGCCCAGGCTGTGCGCCCTAGCTCCACGTCAGCTCAATTTTGCCTAGTGATCCTGAGCAAGCAGACTTTAGATAATTTACAGCTCCCTATATCCGCACAATTGAAGAGGTCAGAGACTTGATCTCTCCGCGTCTGCCGCCATGTTAGACCACCTCAGTGACATTCATGTTGCCCTTACAGTTTCCTGGCATAAGCAAGATCTTGGGATTATACAAACTGCTGCTTCTGTTTCCCGTCCAGTTTTCTAGAACTGAAACCCTGCTGTCATCGCCTCCACCTCTGGGCCGCGCTCGGGCACCGCGCTTGTCCGCGGCCTTAGCAGCGCCGCCGTGACCTCCGCCGCTCCTTGGCTAGGTGCCTGGTTCCCGGGGTCCAAGCTGCTGCCGCCGCGGCTCCTGGCTCCCGGAGTCCGAGCTGCTGCCGCCGCGGCTCTCCAGTTCCCACCTCCGGAGCACGGGTCCCCTCGCAGGGGAATGCCGAACGACCCCAGAACAGGCTCTGCTCAAAGGTGCAGCAGGGAACAAGCGACCGTGGTCTCTCGCGGCGGCGCTCGGTCGTGGTCCCGCCTTCGGAGGACAGGACTCGGCAGGCAGCCCAGTTCCAGTCTCTAGGTGCGGCAGCTGGACTATGTAGTCAGAGCCATTAAGACAGCATGCATAAAGCCCCGATCAGAATTTTAATGTCTACGTAGAAGCCTCCCTTGTAGAAATATCACCATTTAACAAATAGAATTTTGAGTTGTTTTTAATTTTTATTTCTTTGTTACAATTGATGTTTCAATTAACTTCATTTAGAAAAATTATTTTCTACATTTATATTTCCTGTATTTCTATAAATACTTCAACATAGAATTAATTTGATTAAATTAGAGAAGCTTTTTAAAAAGCTTTTTAGAGAAGCTTTCTAAATTACTCCAAGAATGTTTATATGAGTTTACAATTCCACCAAAGAGATTGAAATGGAGTTTTTTTCAGCACAGATACATGTTTATAAACACTTATACAATTTTTTTTTCCTCGTGTTTTGGATCAAACTCAGAGGTGGACGTAGCTAAGTAGGTATGCTATGCTACTGCTGAGTAATAGCTATACCCCCAGCTGCAGTTTTAATGTTAATGTACATGAAATAAAAGTGAGATAGGGAATGATTATTGTTTATTTTATTTAAATTCTCCCTCATACATAAATAAAAGTTGTTCCAATTTCTAAGTTGAAAGGACATATAACTATTTATTATTGGAGTAAGTCTTAGGTCCTGGCTTGTTCTGAGGGAATTTGAGCAGTTTATAGAATACATAATAATCAGCAGGACACTTTGAAAATATTACCATAAAAGAAACATAAAAAGGGGGATGGCAGGTAGGACCCCCTCCTGGTAAGGGAGCAGGGTATCTTGTGTGAAGAACTTCTGAAGATTCTGTGTTACACTGTAAAACAGTTGTAGGGATTCCTGATATGTTTCATAAAGATAAAAGCTTATTACTAGTGAATTTTCAAACTTGTTTATAAACAATAAGTCTTCAAAACTTATTTAACTTTAAATTGTTTTTTTTAATTGAGGAGGAATTATAACAGTAAAAAAAATGATTTTTTTTTGAACTTGTCACTTTTCTGGACTGTTTCAAAATTCCTTTTCCATTATGTCTACCAGAGTTACCATAGTGGCATCCCCGTCTCCACAGAAAATCTTAACTAAGCTTCTCCAGAAATCTTCACCATAATTGATCTTAGGACTATCAGCACAAGAATCTCTAGTTCAATGTAGTTAAAAAATTGTTTTTTTCCTCTTACTCTATCTTACTTGGCCTGGAAGATATCAGCCCTCCAGGTGCTGAATTCCCCTTTACTAGTTTTTCACAAATATCTGTAGACTATCCAGTATAATAACAACATATATAATAATTTGTAGAAGTGTGCTTGCCAATGCAGAATGTGATAAGAAAACAGATTCTTTTAACTAGGCCCCTGGCCTTGGGCAGGAGCTTCACAGAGATGTTTACATTTCAAAGAAAAGAGAAGAGAAGTTACCAACTGGGCTCCAGGGGAAGAGCTGGCAGGGGGAAGAAAGAAAGTGGAAAAGAAGCTCTCCCCTTCTTGGGCGCTTAAAGGGTAACTCGCTCAGAACAATGAAACAAAAGCTGCTTTTGTGTGAACTTCTGCAGACTGTGAACTTCTGAGCCCCTCCCCTCATAAGCTGGGTATAAAACTCTGAAACTGCCTAAATTCAGGATTCAGGGGGATTGATTGATTACAGTGAAAGCTTTGCCCATTGAACCTGGCTGCAGCCAAATAAGCCTGCTTCCTTTGGTGTCTTGCCTCATCTGTCCCCTGCAACATTACAAGTAACAGAAACTCACTTATTAACAGAATGTTCTCTTATTGTTCCCTTTTAAATAGATATGTTTTGGAATAGATTGAAGTAGAAATTAAAAGCAGAAGAACTAGAAAGGAAAAATATCTGAGCGCATACAATGTTTATTAGCATAACAAATCAACATCGGAAAAGCCAGAGTACAAAATGAACTTTGTGTTTTCTGATGAAATCAATTTTAAGATAACCATATTTAACTGCAGATGCATGTTACAAGAAGGAGAGGAGAAGAGCAAAAATTATGATCAGATTTATGAACACGTTAAGGACCAGTTAAGAAAAGAAGAGGAATGTAATGAACAAGTCGAAGTCATAAAACAACTTGAAGTCTCTCTGAGGATGTTAGATACAGAATTGAGAACTATTAGAAATAAATTGAATCAGGTGAGTTTTTCCTCAATAAAGTTTCAAATGTCTTATGTGATTGACATCTGCAATTCCCCTTTTAGTTAATGTGTGGTCACGTGTCATTCAATGATTTCAGTGATGGGGACATGATCTGGGAAGGGCGTCGTTTGCCATGTCTTTGCTGGGCATCCTAAGCCTGCACTTTGAAAAACTTATGACGCCTCCCAGGACACCAACCAACACCATAGTCCCACACAGTCTGTAGTCTCACAAAAGCATTGCTATGTCTTGTGTGGCTCTGTTATTTAGTTTTAAAACCAAGTGTCATCTGACCCTCAAACTAAACGATGACACTTAGGGCTGATATGATTTATTGCTAAAGTTGGCATCTCATAGATGCCCAGCATGATTACTAGATGAATCCTGATTTGAGGTTAACCACTAACATAAATGTTAATTTAGGGATTTTTGTAAGATAAGACTAACTAGCTTTAAAACTGTCATGAAACTAGTTAAATGTTCTGTTAAAAAAATGCTTTTCACAATTGTATCTTTCCTTGTATTTAAGAGGAGTTTTGACAGATTGAGCTCGCATTTGTGCAATTAAAATTTGAGCAGTTCATATGGGGCCAAGCTTCATGTAGTTTTGATCCCGCGGGTTATCAGGGACAAGCCCTGCTTCCTCACATGCTAAAGTATAGCATTAGAGAAGCATGCTGCGGTGAGCATTATAAAGCAGGGTTTATTAAAGAGGGGTAACATAGACTTCTCCCAGGAGGGAGAATGGGGCCATATCCTGGTATCCCAAGAAGTGAGGGTGTTCTGCCTTTTTTATGTATCTTTGTTCTCCTGCTCTCTTCCCCTTACCTCTCTCCTTCCTGGGTATGCACCTGAGTAGGCCCAGGAGATGCTAAGGTTGGATGGCCGAAAGGTGAGAAGTAGATGGACAGGGGAAAGGGCAAGGTGGAGGGCCCAGAACACATTAATTAACAACTTTTATAACTCCCTGTGGGGAGGGACAATTCCTGGGATAGGTTACCTTAGCAACAGGTTGGAGCAGTGGCAGGGTATCTTGATAAGGGTGGAGGAAGGGCTCTGAAGACATTTCAGTCCCTCAGGGGGCAGTTTCTAACTTTCCAGACTCACTCAAATTGGCCTCCTGGATCCAACCTGACTTGATTTACCTATCTCTATTGACTGCCTGTCTAATTCTGGCTTCCCTTTTTCAGCCTGTTTCTTTTTAACAGTTTTTTGGTTTTGTTTTGTTTTGTTTTGTTTTTTGAAGGTACAGCTCTTACTTAAGTTTTAGACTTTCTGCCCCCTGCTGGTATAAGACCCAAACCTCACTGATGTGAACCTTTAGGCTGCAACTTTCCTGAGAATAAAATGCCAAAATTTACAAGATGGGATTCTGGCAAATCATCTTTGCAAACAAAAGAAAAGAGACACGGCATGAAAGGAAATGATTCCTAAGTTATTTTGTTCTGTTGTTTACAAATATGTGTATGTGTGAACCAAGTTTATATAGTAACCAACCGTCCTTTATGGTAATATATAGAGGATTTAAAAGCCATATGTATACCCATAATGTACATATTTTGGGAGCTGGGGTGGTATTTTTTTCCCATTGAATTAAGTCATGTTCTTTTTTGGGGGGGTTGGGGGTACCAGGGATTGAACTCAGGGGCACTTGACCACTGAGCCACATCCCAGCCCTATTTTGTATTTAGAGACAGGGTCTCACTGAGTTGCTTAGCATCTCGCTTGTTGCTGAAGGTGCCTTTAAACTTGTGATCCTCCTGCCTCAGCCTCCTGAGCTGCAGGGATTACAGGTGTGCACCACCATGCCCAGGCTAATTAAGTGATGTTCTTAGTTCTACTCTGTTTGTCTCCAGCAATACAGTGTTAATTTTCACAATGGCCTCATCCAGAGAAAAGGGTTTTCAATATTTTTCATAGGAAACGATTTTTCCATGATCTCAAAAACCTTTGCTATACTCACAATGATGCTCTAGTTTGGGGCAGAGGTTTCACCCCCATGGTATGTGACGTGGGTCTGCTCATTACTCCCAAGGAGGAGAAGGATGGCCAGCAGATACCCCGGTTTGGATCTCATCTCCTGACTTTCAAGAAGAGAAACAGTTGGGTCCAGATAATCTCCTAGTTCAGTACAAAAAGCTGTTGGAAACCATGACATACCATAATATGTACTTTGTGATGATTGATTGGTATTTGTTCCTAATCAACTAGGTCAATTTATTTCCCTATTTCGTATTTAGTCGTATTTTAAACTTTACGAAGAAGTGGCAAAGATGTCTTAGGCTTCCTTTATTCTCAAACTGAGCAGTGGTTTCAGAAGTTTCTGAGAAAAGTCTGTAATTTATTTCCCATTAGCATTGTGAAGCTGAAGACTTTTGTGTGTGTCTATATATTGGCAGTAGAGACACATCAGGTTTGGTCGAGGAGCACCAGGAGCAGAGTCAAAATGGGTAACATCCTGCAGCTCGCTTATATTGCACTCCTTTTCAGACTGTGATAAAAATCTCATTGCTAAATGTAGACATGCTTAATACAGTTCCTAGATTTATCATTTGCCAATAGATGCAATTATTATAACTGACTATAAAATGTTAGAAAAGTAGGATGTATATAGAATATTTTATGACAAGGAAACTAAAAGAACTTAGGGGGATATCATTTGTCCAAATATATGGAGAGCTAACGTTCTTACTGTAGGGTGGCTGTATAGATGAGGTATCAGACTACACACTTACTTTTTTACATAGTCAGACTTACTCATCACTTACTCTCTGCCTTGAATCTGTTGTAATTCAGAGAAAAGTCTTTTTCAATTTTGAGATTCTTTAAATTGCCATTTCCTTTTAGTCTTCAATGAACTTTTGGAACTTCTGGGGAATTTATGCTTCCATGAGCTCTGAAGTTTACATCTAAGTTTTCTCCAGATGCATTTCCATTTATTGCAACCCTTTCACTGTATAAATGTACAGGTTGTTCTTTATTTTCAGAGGAAATTGTGACGTGATTTTATTGAGTGCTCGCTAAAAAGGTCTTCTTGGTTTATTTAGGTTTCTACCAATGAAAGAGAGAGAGAGCTGTTGCACGAATATGTCAGATTGCAGGAGGAGATCGGTTCGGTGAGACTGGATATTGACACCCTAAAATATCAAGAGGAAAAGGAAAAGAAGTATCTTGAGGATATTGAAATTTTAAGGGAAAAGCATGATGCTCTTCAAAGCACAGTCAAGCAGAATGAGGAAATATTTATAAAAACCACACTCCATTATAAAGAACAGATTCGTCTTCTGAAAGCTGAGCTTGCCATGCAAAATTTCAACCTGGAGAATGAAGAAGAAAACACAGAAACTCTGGAAACAGAAGTCAGTTCGTGTCCTGTCAGACTGGCCGCTGCTCCACACCATCCTGATGATAGTGAGAGAGCAGAAAGAGACCTAGGACTTGTTTTCCAGGGAGCAAGAAATGAAGGTTTTGGTTCACAGGCCAAGGAGGATATTGATACACCCAGTCTAACAGTTGGTTATGAGCTTCTTCCCCAACAGCTTTCTAGGTCTGAGATGAAAATCGGTAGCCTAGAAAACGAGCTCCATCATACAGTAGATGCTTTTAGAAAAGCGACTTTTGATTTAATGCAAACACAAGGCCAGATTGAGAAAATGGAACACAGTGATCAAGATGAAAAAAGTCAAGGGAATAAATACACTAAAACCCAGGAATGGATAGAGAAGAGATTCTCTCAACCACAACACGAATATACATTGCCTCAACAGAAGTTGCGTGACCTTTGCAACCTAGTTGAAAATGAGGAAGATATACTCACTAATATCAAAGGCCAGTTTTACCATATGGTGAACATGTTTCAAGCTCAGACTGAAAATTACAATTGCAAGGAGGAAAACAGGAACATGGACTTAATCAATGAATGCGACGAGTTCAGAGACGAGCTGTATCCATACGAAAAATATGGAAGCAGAAAGAGAAGAAGTAAGTATCAACCAAGAGGAATATATGAATTATCTTTGAAGGAAATTCAAAGTGGTATTTGATCATGGCTAAATGCTGAATCTAGTTAAGCTAAAAAAAAATCCATATATAATAATGTTTGTTCTGTCATAACCTGGTTTCTAGTAAATATAGCTTATCCTCATTGCCATCACACAGAAAGGACCCAGCTGTGAAAAAGGAATGAGTCTGCCAGTTTCCCTGTTCTGGTTGTTACACATCGTACACAGGTTTTGAAATAGCACACTCTACTATATATATATATGCCAATTAAGCATAAAAAGAAAGATTTTATGTTACACAGAACTGATTTTAAAATTAAATAAAGGGGGAAAATTGAAAATCTTGAGCCTGAATGGTGCTCATTATGAGAAAACATATTGTATTTCCTATGAAGTTTTAAGAGGCTGACTTAGATTTTTAGTACATATATGCCGCTGTTAATAATATATGCTCATACCGCTGAACCAATATCTGCTTTTTCCTGCTGGGGATTGAATCCCCAAGCTCTTGTATGTGCTAAGCACATGGTAGATCATGATCTACCACAGAACTATGCCTCAGCCCTGAATAATAAATCTCATGTCTTCGTGTCCCCATGCTTTAAGAACATGATGGAACAGATCAGTGGTGATGCTCAGACATTAGTTTCAAAGAAGTGGATGACCTCCACAGTTCACTGCAGATTTCCCAGAGGTCCTGAAGTATAGATACTGCATTTTGTAACATATTTCCTTCACTAGGATTTTATAGATTTCTAGTTGGTGATTTTATTTTATTCATGCCAATATGACTTCAGTCTGAAAATAAAGGTCCCAATTTGTTCATATGTGTGAACTTTCTACTCTTTAGAAGAGTCACTCAATCATAATCTGGGACAAATGCAATGAGTTGCAGTAAGACCATAGTTGACTTGATCTTCCTGCTGTATCTGTGATTTATCTCTTCATCTGTGGAAGGGCATCTAGGTTGGCTTCATTGCTTAGCCATTGTGAATTGAACTCTGCTATAAATATTAATATGGTTGCATCACTGTAGGATGGTGATTTTAACTCCCTTGGATATATACCTAGGAGTGGTATTTTTCCAAATGAATTTCATGACTGCCTTTTTATGTCTATGAAAAACAACATTGGAATTTTAGTAGGAATTGCTTTAAATCTGTATAGCACTTTTGGTAGTATGGCCATTTTGACAATATTAATATTAAAGTTTTTCTGGTTGAGTTTTTGGGGGTCATTTAAATATGGGGTCATGTTGTGGGTAAACAGAGATGGTTTGAGTTCTTTTTCCTATTCATATTCCTTTAATTTCTTTCTTTTGCCTGATTGCTTTGCAAGAGTTTCAATATAATTGGTGAAAGAGGGCATCTCTTTCTTGTTCCAGAGGAAATACTTTCAATTTTTCTCTATTTAGAAGTATGTTGGTCTTGGGTTTGTTGTATGTAGCTTTTACAATGTTGAGGTATGTCCCTTCTATCTCTGGTTTTTCTAGTGTCTTGAATATGAATGGATGGTACTATATTTTGTCAAATGCTTTTTCTGTATCTTTTCAGATAATCATGTGATTCTTGCCTGTAAGTCTATTGATATGGTGAATTACATTTATTGATAATTGTATGTTGAACCAACCCTGCATCCCTGGGATGAACCCCACTTGATCATGGTGCACTATCTTTTTAATATGTTCATGTTTGCAGTTTGCCAGTATTTTATTAAGTATTTTTACGTCTGTTTTCATCTGGGATATTGGTCTAAAGTTTTCCTTCTTCGATGTGTCTTTGTCTGGTTTTGGTATCAAGGTGTGATACTAGTTTCTCAGGGAATTTAGAAAGGGTTCCCTCCTTTTCTATTTCACGGAATAATTTGAGGAGGATTGGTGTTAGTTCTTCTTTAAATATGTGGAAGAATTTGGCTGAGAATCCATTCGGTCCTGGGCTTTTCTTTGTTAGTAGGCTTTTGATGGCATCTTCAATTTCATTACTTGAAATTTTTCTATTTCAAAATTCTGTGTCCTCCTGGTTCCATTTGGGTGGGTCAAATGTCTCTAGGAATTTGTTGATCTCTTGTGTAGCTTATTGGAGTACAAATTTTCAAAATAGTTTCTGACTATCCTCTGTATTTCGAGTATGGTGGTTTCCTCTCTCATGGTGAATTTTAATAATCTGAGCTTTTCCCTCTTTATTCTGGTCTCCTAGGCACAGTGTTATTCATGTGGCAGGCCTCTGACAGGCCTATTTTTTGAACTCCGTTCAGATTCCCCAGATCTTGGCTCCCAGTCCCTAAGGCTACCAGCTGCTGCAGAACCGGGTCCAGATGACGCCTTCCTAAGCTCTCAGCGTACAACCAGGAAACACCGGATGTCTCTCACATATGCGGATTCTAGCAGCGGTGAGCTTTCCTCTTTGTTTTATTGTATCTAATCTTCTGAGTCCCCAAGCTGCTCTGAGTGTCCAGTATTAAATTCTAGTGCAATCGCTCTTTCACTCACCTCACGGAGAAGCTGGGTGTCCACTGTCTTGGTGTCACACCAGGGAGCAGCTTGGAAAGCCACCTCCTCTACTCTGCCATTTTCCTCTCTCCTCCTACAGTGTACTAATTTCTTAAAATCTGACTTTCATCCTTGCATTTTTCTCTTATGATGTCATACATGTTTCTTTAAAATATCTGCCTTTATGAAAGCTAATAATTATCCATGATTCTCTACACAAGTGGAGAGGTGTTCATTTCTGTTAACCAGTACTTCTTAGCGCTGTCTCTATTGCCACGTAAGTTAAGGCACATTGAATCAGAGGGTACCATTTAATGGAACATTTGTGAATGGTTACAGAATCTATTGTGATTGTTAAATGGATTTCAAGGTAACTTGAACAGAAAGGCTATGATACTTTTCTCAGAATTCATAAATGTTTTAATGTTTAAATTACTAGAAAATTATTAATGCTTTTCCTGCACTTTTCTTTCATTTTAGACACATTATAAAAGCGTAGAAATACTCATATCATGTTTTTATCTTATATCCAAAGTGGAGAATGAAGAAAACGGGAACTTTGAAAAGGCAACCGTATGGAGAGATAATGGACATACCATACAGGTCACCCACTTAACATATAACATCCAGTGTCTTTTAGTGTATTAATAGTTGCATAACCATCAATCACCACAGTCAAATTTAGAACAGTTTTATAACCTTGAAAAGAAACCTATCACCTCCCAACACCCAACATCTTCCCAAGTGTTAAAACCACCTGTTAAGGTTTGGATGTGGTGTCCCCCAAAAGCTCACACAGTGAGACAATGCAATAAGGTTCAGAGAAACAATGTTTGGGTTAGGAGAGCCTTAACCCAATCAGTGAATTAATTCCCTGATAGGAATTAACTGCGTGGTAACTGAAGTGGCAGGGTGTGGCCGGAGGAGGTGGGACTTGGGGATGTGGCTTTGGGGTATGCGTTTGTATTTGGCAAGTGGAGTTTCTCTCTTCTGCTTCCTGACCATTATGTGAGCTGCTTCCCTCCCCTACACTCTTCCACCATGATGTTCAGCCTCATCTTGACCCCTGAGGAATGGACCTGGCTATCTATGGACTCAGACCTCTGAATCCATTAGCTTCCAAATAAATTTTTCCTCTTCTACAGTTGTCCTGGTCAGGTCCTTCAGCCACAGTGGCAAAGGGTTAAAACACCACCGATCTACTTTTTGTCTCTGTGGTTTCTATGTAATGGATACTTACTAGAAGATTGGCACAGTGTTTGGTCTTGCTTGACCAAGTCCTCTGACTTAAGGAGCTGTTTTCAGGGCTGGTCTGCGCTGTGGCAAGTGTCAGCACTTCCTTTCTTCCTGTTGTAGTAATGCTCTCCCACTCATCCACGAGGACCTCAGGGAGCTGCTGCTTGGTGCGGTGCTGAGTGGCTGGGCTCTTTTACGCACAGGTTACTGTGTGGATGTGCTCTTCTTCCCCAGCCATTGGGTTTTGTCCTCTGCACTCCTTGTGCGGATTCATCCTCTCTCTGCCTCACTCATGCTGTCCTTTCTGTTTTTTCCATTTTTATTCATTTGGCCTCATTTATTTAGAACTGGCCTAAAAAGGATTCACTCTTTTTTTCTAGAAGCTTCCTCTGACTCCTCTGGCTCTCTGACCTCACTCCCTTCAGCACTTGGCTGTGCTGAGTTATGTAGTCCTTAATGTTACTTTCACCTTTTTTATTTTTATTTTTTGCATGGTAGATTATCTTGTCTAAGTATAAATTCACCTATGGTGAGAATAATATGAGAATAATATCTGATATTCATGACACCTATTCTTGAATAAATGGAAAATGGTTTTGCTTGACAGTTGTTTTGAATCAATTAATTATATCATACTAATTTTTCCCCTTGAGATTTTGACCTATCAGTGTTTTAGTATAAATATATTTTAAACAATTTATGAAATTACTTAAAATGAAATTGAATACAATTAATCCAACAGAGTATTGATCTGTTGAATGCTCTTTTTTTTTCCACTATGGGAAAAAAAATCTAAATTTCCCCAAAGTTTATTATATAACCAGAATAGGTATTTATAGATCTGAAATTCTAACCCATTAAAAAGCTGTGGTTTCAGCTTTTCTCATACATTATACTGCAAAACCTTAACCTCCTCATCAGAGTGCTTTTCTTATACATTATACTACAAAACCTTAACCTCCTCATCAGAGTGCTAGTATAAAGTATATTTTCTTGTAGTCGATTTTGTGTAAAGTTTGCTTATTGGTTTTGTGTTCAAATATCCTCAGCCTGCTTCCTTTATTATCAAACTCTATGATTTTATTTAAGTAAATTGATGATCTTAATGTAAGGCTGAAAATGCATCATCAAAATAGTTATAGCTCAAAGTAAAATATGATTTTTTTTTTACAAAAGTTACTATCTTTTAAAAGTACAAAAAAGATGTGAGAAATAGAGAGGAATCAAAAGAAAGTGGGAGAAGATGTAGTGAATGTCCAAAGGCACACAGAAATCAATATAGTAGAGCTGGGCGTGGTGATGTGTACCTACAATGCCAGAGACTTGGAGGCTGAGGCAGGAGGATCACGAGTTCAAGGCCAGCCTCAGTCACTTAGGGAGGGCCTAAGTAACTTAGTGAGACCCTGTCTCAAAGTAAAAACAAAAAGTGATGTAGGTGTGGCTCAGTGGAATAGCACCTCTGAGTTCAATCCTCAGTACCAAAATAAACAAAAAAAAAAAGAAAAAAACAATATAGTAGGACACAGACATGGAACATGGCATAAATAAGACATTGAACAAAGATAAGAGAGGATTTAGAGAAAAAGCAAAAACAAGTAACTTTACAGTTTATTATATTTAACTGAAATGTACTAATTTCATTTAAAATTGTATGTTGGATATATTGTGTGTGTGTGTGTGTGTGTGTGTGTGTATGGTAGACAGTGGTAGACAGCTTGTCTAGACTGTGCAAAGCCCTGGGTTCCATGCCCAATAGAAAAAAAAAAAAAGAATGGCTCAATTATTTTATAGTAGAGATTTAGTGCAATTGATATCAATGATTAAGCTCCAGTATCTTTTTCCACATATTTAAAATTGCTTTCTGAATTATGGACTCAAAACCAAAGGAAATAATAATGCAGTAATTATTTGGGTTGTGATTTTTTTAAAAATATGTTTTTTAAATTTTCGTTAAACACCAGCAACAGCTCCAGAAATTCCAGACTAGCTAAGAGAGAATAATGATGCTTCAATAAGAAGTAAGATGGAACTCAGAATTTACAATCTGGAATCTGAACTCTCTGAAACAAAAACTGAAAATCAGACACAACTAGAAGAATACGAGCAACTCTATGCAGAAGGATGCAAACTTCAGAAGTATGTCAAAACCTAGACTCACAGAACATATCCTTATCTCCTTAATTTTTTTTCTGATGCATAACTTTTAGTGAGATAGGTTTCTGAGGGTACTAGGATGCAAAAGTTAACCAGACAATATAATTTGAACTTACTTTTGAAATATTAGTCCAGGAAGTTTACATCCTCCCTTTTTTGCAGTTATATCCCCAACCTATTCTCCTATACTTAACCTGGTCTATCTGACTTTCAGCTAAGGATTTCTGAAGCTTTATAACAGTTATATTGTGACCAAATTGCTTCCAAGTATTTATTTCCATAGAATCTAGACCCATTAGAATTTCTGCTCTAAGATCTACCAATAAGCCAAGACAAGATCTACTTCGGGAAGCAACACAAACAAGAATACAGAGATTTTGAGGAACAAATATATGATCTGAAAGATAATGTCATATTTATCAGAATGTCAACATTTTAATTCTTTCCCATTAAATGTATGATGTGAACATTTTATTGAAGGAAAATATATTTGTATCTTATATGCATGATGAAATTTGTAAACTATTTGAAACTGTTTCATGGAGTCTATAACCAAATTAGAAGTGCAAGTATAAACCAGTATTGTTGAGTTTTATGCATTCAAATGGCCCAAATGGCAGCTATTTAAAAAAAGAGTCAGTTCTACCTTGGTGGATCTAAATATCACATTAATGATGGATTATTTATATATAAATAATATATAAATTATACAAATTTTATCACCAAATATGGGCCTGCAGATTTAGACAGACATTATTTTGGATGCCAGTCCTGTGATCACTACCAATGTTTTAATGGATTACAATTATTATAGTGCCGTCAAATTTATATTCATTTAATTTTTTATAATTTTAATTTTTAGCACTGACATAGTATTTTTCCTGTTTAGAACAAAATTCACCTTTCCTCTTTGTATGTACAATCTTGTTCAACTTTTTGGAAAGAGTGTTAATAGTAAAGAAACCTCCCATTTGTAGTATAAAGAACTTTTCCTCCTGAACCACCTGAGAGTAAACTTTTGACCTATGCCTAAAGGAATCATTCATGATTATTTCTTATATTTCTTAAAAGTCAGAACATGTGGCAGAACAGTAATACAAGCTTCATAATGAAGAAGTGAGTGCTAGTACATTCTGTTGCAATGCACCCTGTCACTTAATCCTCAGATTTCTTCCAAATTTTGCCACCCACCCAACATTGTCCTTTGTAGCAAAAATATCCTGTTCACATCCATGAAATGCACTTAATTGTTGTATTTTATAGATTCCTTCAGACTTAACATTCCTCAGTCTTTACCTGACCTTCATGACCTTAGCTCTTTTAAGGGAGAATGCTTGGAGAATGTGCCTCAGATGAACTTTTCTTTATGATTGGCACCAGACCACATGTGTTCAGGCAAGTATATCGCAAAAGTCATTCTATTCTGTTTGAAATCCCATCACGTGACCTTCACTTTTCATTTCCCCATTATCGATGTTAACTTTGGTCACTAAAGGTGCCACCTGCTGGTTTTCTCTTCTGTAATGTTGCCTTCTCCCTTGTAATTCTTTAATATCCTATAAAATTCTTTAATATCCTGTAGGGAAATAATTGGAGATTGTAAAGATCTCTGTTGCTCATCCAATTTCAGGATATTCATTTAATTGTATCCATAAAGAGCTATGGTTTACTTTATTAAATGTACTGTTATTTCTTGATATCATTTTAAATGTTCCATTTTGACAATTTCCGACTTATGGAAGATGTGTAATAGTAGTATAAACAATTCCCAGAAAGCATTCTCCAGATGTTCATACTTTAATAACTTTGTTTTATCCATTCTCCTATCTTTCTGGATAAATATAGTTATATAATAAACTTTCTTTTCTCTGGACCATGAGTGAGTTACAAACATAATACATCTTTATGACAGTCATTCCTTGGAATTCTTTACCTGTTATTCTATACATTTGATGTCTTTGGAGTCAGTCGCTGATGAATCTTAAACCTTAGTGCAGGTATCACGTTACCTTGTTTTCCCCCATATTCCTTGTATTCCTGTCATGAGATTTTTGCACCTATTAGGATGGATTTCTCTGGTACATTTATGTGCCCATAAAAGCCTCCTCTTGAGGAAGTATTCTCTTGGGAAAGTCTTCTGGGATATCGGGTTGTTGTGAAATTGTTGAGTACACTTCCAAATGGGTTTTATGGTGTAGTTTCCCCACTGCTTCTCTGTGACGTTGAGTGTCCTTCTCTGTAGGTCTCACAAGAATGGGACCCTTTTGTAGATCAGGTAAGTGTGTTGCACACTGCAGGGCACGGGGTGCACTCACTGGGATCGATGTATGTTCTGAAGGGTGTGAGAACAACCTAGACGAAGGCCCTTCGTGGGTGTGATCTCCGCAGTCTGTGTTATTTCTCTGTGCTGTTGCTGTAGGAGTGGATGTCCACAAGTGGGACCTGAGGCTCCCCTGGGCCATTCCTACTGGGCCCTGGTCATCAGTGTGGGATTTTTCTCTCACCTAATATATATATAAAACAGCAGAATGCATTATAATTTTTATTATACATATAGAGCACAATTTTTCTCTGGTTGTATTCATAGTATATTCACAGCAATTTGTGTTTCATACCTGTACTTTGGATAATAATGATCATGACATTCCACCATCATTAATAACCCCATGCCCCTCCCTTCCCCTCCAACCCCTCTTCCCTATCTAGAGTTCATCTATTCCTCTCAAGCTCCCCCTCCCTACCCCACTATGAATCCGCCTCCTTATATCAAAGAAAACATTCAGCATTTGGTTTTTTGGGATTGGCTGACTTCACTTAGCATTTTCTTCTCCAACTCCATTCATTTACCTGCAAATGCCATGATTTTATTCTCTTTTATGCTGAGTAATATTCCATTGTGTATATACGCCACATTTTTTATCCATTCATCAACTGAAGGGCATCTAGGTTGGATCCACAATTTAGCTATTGTGAATTGTGTTGCTATAAACATTGACGTGGCTGTGTCCTGAAATATGCTATTTTTAAGTCCTTTGGGTATAGACCGAGGAGAGGAATAGCTGAATCAAATGGTGGTTCCATTCCCAATTTTCCAAGAAATCTCCCTACTGCTTTGCATATTCTCTCACCTATTCTTTTTTTTTTCTTTTTAAAAAAATTCCTCATAAAACTCTGGCTAGTCAGTAAATTTATTTAAATGACTGATAAGAATTTCATAATGAGGGGCTGGGGATGTGGCTCAAGCGGTAGCATGCACCACATAAAAATAAAAAAAAAATGAAGATGTTGTGTCCACCGAAAACTAAAAAATAAATATAAAAAAAAAGAATTTCATAATAATTGAAGTAGTTGACAGAGAGAAAGGGAGAGACAGAGAACGTTTTCTTATGGTGATGTCAAGCTTAGTAAATGACAGGTTGGCCTCAATCTGCATCTTCAAAATGCCATAAGTTATAATGAATTTTTTTCTGTAGGTAAAAAAGTAATGGGAAATATAAAATTTTGCTTTGGAATGGCAGCAATAAATACAGATGTCATTTTCTAAGAATTATCTGAGGAAAAATAAAAGAAATGAAGTTGAAACAGCTCATTCCAAGATGTCTTTACAGCTTTTATTTCATGGTCATTTAAAAATACATTCAGCAATTTAAAAAAATGGTATATAATAGAAAAAAGCATGAGTTTTCTTACTGAAACTTTAATAGCATGTACTCATAGCAAAGTTAATTAGAACTAAAGAACAGTGAATTTGATGAAATATACACAGAAAGTAATTATCGTGCAACTTTTTAAAAATTTTGGACTATTACCAAACATTCTTTTAGTCACACTTCTAACTCTGGAGTGTTGTCATAAGCATTTTAATAAACAACTAGTAATTTTATTTTAAATGTGTAAAATTTGCTTTTCTTTCTCTGTATTTCTGTTGTTTTCTCAGAAATAAGTTTTCTTAATCTTTACTAACAATAGTGTCTGACCTTTGTACCCTTTTGTTGAGTTTAATCTACATAAAACTACTGCAAGTAAATTTACTTCAAGGGTTAGTCTCAGGTATTCAAATTAAATATGCATTATTTTAAGTAAAATAAGCATTATATATTTTTTATAATATGCCGTATCACAATAAATGTTAATTCAGGAAATTAACTGAATTAAATGACACTAAGCTAAATGAAGAATACCAAGCCGGTGTCCAGATTCTACTGGCAAAAATTTGCTAAATTGAAGTATATTTTCTTTTTTTTTAATGTAAAATTTTTAAATTTCTATATGACATCAGAATTCATTACAATTCTTATTACATATATAGAATTGTATACATACATAGTATATTTACACCAACTTGTTTCTGGAAGCCCAACATCAAGGTGATGTCTCACCTATTCTTTATGCTAAAGTATTTCCAAAGTTTGAGCAGGGTTGGGGTGTGTGAAGCCAGGTGTGCCGTCTCCTAGCTGGGTTGGAGTGTAGATCAGCAACAGACTGGCTGCCCCAGCACTTCATGGAAAAGTGGGAAAGAAACAACTGTAAGGAGTCACAGAAACATAACAGCCTTGAAATAAATACCAGGTGCGTAGGATTCCATCCACAGCACTGAAGAGCACAGAAGCAGGAAGGGTGGAGGCCGATATCGTAAAATCTAAATAGTTCTAAAGATGGAAAAAACCAGTTCATTCAGAGAAAAGAAAGTAGGGTGTAAAATCAAAAAGTTTAGAATATTCAAAGTATGAAAAGGAGGGAAAGCAGAAGAGAGAGAGAGCAAGTCAAGTCTGTTAAAGGAGGAGGAGGAAAAGTGAAAAAGAGAATGTGTCTGCTAGAGGGAGAGAGGAGGAGAGAAAGAGAAACATGAGAAAGAAAAACGTTGGAGAAAAGATGGCCTCTTCAACAAATGGTGCCGAGAAAACCGGAAATCCAGATAGCATTTAACCCCTATGTCTCACCCTGCACAAAAATCAACTCAAAGTGGGTTAAGGACCTACACCTGATAGAGGAGAAGGAAATGTAGGTCCAACTTTCCAACGTGTGGGCTTAGGAACTGACTTCCTCAACAAGACTCCTAAAGCACAAGAAGTAAAATCAAGAATCAATAAAAGGGGATGGTATCAAACTAAAACGCTTCTTCACAGAAAAGGAAACAATCAAGAACATGAAGAGGGAGCCTACAGAATGGGAGAAAATCTTTGCCACCTGCACCTCAGAGCATTAATCTCCAGGAAAACATAAAGAACTCAAAAAACTTAACACCAAAACCAACCAACCAACCAACAAACAACAACAAAACAAATAGCCTAGTCAATAAATGGGCAAAGGAACTGAAAAGACACTTCACAGAAGAAGAAATATGATCTGTCAACAAATATATGAAAAAAAATGTTCAATATCACTAGCAATTAGGGAAATGCAAATTTAAACTACACAGATTCCATCTCACTCCAGTCAGAATGGCCATTATCAAAGATACAAGCAAAAATAAATGGGCAAGGAGATGGGGGGGTGGGGAAAGGTTGACTCATATATTGCTGGTAGGAATACAAATTGGTGAAAAACTCTGGGAAAGTGGTATGGAGATTGTTAGGAGATTTGGAATGGAACCAACCATTTGACCCAGTTGTCCCACTCCTCAGTTTAGATCCAAGGACTTAAAATCAGCCTGCCACAGTGATGCAGCCACATCAGTGTTTATAGCAGCTCAATTCACAATATGGAACCAACTTAGGTGCCCTTCACAGATGAATGAATAAAAAAAATGTGGTATGTATATGCAGAATGGAATGTTACTCAGCCTTAAAGAAGAATGAAATTATGGCATTTACTGGTAAATGGATGGAACTGGAGATTATTGTGCTAAGTGAAATAAGGCAATCCCCCCAAACCAAAAGCCAAATGTTCTAATATATGGATGCTGACACACATCAAGGCAGGGAGAGAATAGAAGTTCACTGTATTACACAAATGGGAATGAAGGAAAGACAGTAGAATGAATCAGACATTAACTAACCTATGTTCACTATGAATACATGACCCGTGTAACTCCACATCATATACAACCACAAGAATGGGATCCTAATTAGAATAAGTTATAGTCCATGTATGTATAATATGTCACAATACTCTTTTTGAACAAATTTTTCAAAAAGAAAAACAAAACCACTAACCCTCAAAAAAAAAAGAAAAAAATGCAACAAAAGGATAATAAGGAAAAGTGACAAAAAATAAAAAATACATGTGCATGTGTGTATGTACCCAAACCAATCAACAAATAAAATCACACAAAAATTCTTAATGAAAATTAAGAGAATTGTCTCCACTGAGGATGTTGACACTGTGGACAAAAATAGTGTTCACTGCCTGTGCCAGATGGTCCTCCTTCTGGTTCTTTCTTGGGCTGTGCTGATAAGCCCTTCCTCCTCTTGTGTTGCTCACCAAGCTGTCAGCTGGAGTGGCCTGTGACTGAGGCTGGTTGAGGTGACTCTCAGCTTCCTTGCTCACCAGTCCAAGGTCAGATAGCATGGAAAGAACCCTCTAGTGGAGTTTTGTCTGGTTAGACATCCTGGAGCATTATAAAAGGATTGCAGAGTCTTGCCCATACTCTCCAGCAGAGATTCAGGCAAAGCATCCAGACATAATTAAAAAATTCTTTCAAGTGAAGGGTAGTTCAGAGATCACGGAGAAGTGGCTTTCACATGACTGTGGTTGCTTATCTTGCTTAAGACTCCTTATTAGATAAAGAACACCCCTTACTGAATTTGGGAGTTCATCCTTGGCAGTATGACTCTCCTGTGAGAACTGAGAACAAATACAGTTGTCCCTATACAACCTGCACCTGGGTTACTGAAGCAATGTTTTCCATCTCTTCCTGCTTAGACCAACATGGGATTCACCTGTGTCCTAAATCAAAGTTCAGTTGGAGGGCTGGGGCAGCAGTTCACTGGTATTAAACAAAGTAAAGGTATTGTGTCCATCTACAACTAACAATTTTAAAAAATTAAAAAGTTCAATTGGAGCCTGAAGGTTGAAGGTGGACTTAAAAATGTGTGTTTTCCATATACATTGGTGCTTAAGAGCATCATGTCCAGGTTAGAGTCCCTGCTCTTTTTGGATAAATCACTTAATTGATGACATCTCTGTATTCTCATCTGTAATGTAGGGAGACCTGGGGGTCTACAGGATGAAAAGTTTATTTTGGCTCCTGGTTTCAGAGGTTTAGTCCAAAGTGAGCTAACTCCATTGCTCTGGGCTCAGGTGAGGTAGAACAGAAGGATGTGACTCCTGGGAAGATGAACCCTTCCATGACATAGCACCATTGACCCACGTCCTCCATCCATGCCCCATCTGCCCACAGTTACCCATCCAGTCCATTCAAACTAGGATGGACTGATTAGTCTACAGTTCTCAGAATCCAATTGTTTCACCTCTGACCATTCCTGTATTAACACAGGAGCTTTTGAGAGACAACCTCATATCCAAGCCATGACAGTATCATTGAATCTCTGTACAAAATTGATGTCCACATACACTGGCCTAGTACCCATGTGGCCCATTCATTCTCAGCTCAGGATTCAGGCTGGGTGAACCCTAGTGACCCAGAATCCCTCCTCCCGTGAAGTCCTCCTTGGCCCATGGAAGTCTGAGTCCTGCCCCTTTGCCCTCGATTCTCCTCAGTATTCTCCTGCTGGCCTCAGGCGTCCACCCTCCTCTGATGTTTGTGGCCACCATGTCCTGCTTTACTGGGTGACCAGGAAGTTAAGGGCTCAGTGATCCAAGTGCTGGGTGCCTCTGGGAACTAGGGACCGGTGGCTGACACAGAGCCAGCCTCACCCAGGGGACCCTGGGCAGGGAGCTCTGTCTGTCTCAGCCTCCCCCCACATCCTGCACAGAAGCCACAGGAAACTGCAGTGAGAACCCCTCATCAGTGACCACAGGCTCTTGGTCTGGTGAGGACCAGCTCCAAATGCAGCCTCTGCACCTCTGTTCAAGGCTGGTCCATCCATTGGCATCCACTCCTGTCCTTTCTCTCCATTCGGGTTCATTTTCACCCCTGCTGTTTGCCCCATGACCACCCTCATCCTGGGGGCTCCAGATCACCCTTCCACCCCGACTCTGGAGACTGCCTACTTCCCAGTAGACTTGGGCCCAGGTAGCCAGGGTGGCGAGGACACCTGCTGGTAGGAAAAGCAAACAGCTGCTCCCAGATTTTGGCCCAAAAGAGACATTCCTCTCTCCTCAGCTGTCAGTTTCTCAACATCTGCCAAATTTCTCTGTTTTGTATTGAGACAGATTTTTAAAACGCATGCACACCAACTGCCTTCTCGATTTCTCTCTGTTGATATTTTACATCTCCCTCCCCAACGCCTGGGACCAGGGACTCGGAGGAGGGACCCACGGGCAGAGCCTCTCCCCTGCAAGATTTTAATGTCCTCATCAGGCCCAGGAAAGGCCAGCCGGTTTCGGGAGCACCTTGTGGAGTCAAGTAAACACCTGACTTCCACAACAGTACAAACACAGGCATCTCAGCTGAAGCTTCCCAGCTCCCTGTCTCCCTTTGGGGAAGACACACTCCCAGACACATCCCCACTGTCCTGATAGTCCCCACACTGTCTCCCCTACTCTACTCACCTACCCAGCCCCACTGCACATTGCAGCTCCTGAGGGCGGTGCTAATGCAGCAGGGCACTGTTCAGTGTGGCCAGCTGCAGGTCACTTCTTTGGGGCTTCTCCAATTCATCCCCTCCATAACAGTCATCCAGTGAGCATTTGGACTTACTGTGCTCCACTAGGCCCTAAATCATGTGGAATTTATGGGTCTCTGTAACATCATATTCCAAGTTGGGCGTTTTCCTGATTGCTGCCATGTTCCCTCTCCCCCTGAGTCTCCTCTCGAAGTTCCTGGGTGCTGCTCTAAAGGGCCAGGATCTGAGAGGGGATGTGGAGGGTGGGGGTCATCATGATGGCTCAGTGGGGCTGATGTGCCTGAGCTTGCTCAAGATCAGTCCCCTAATGGCTTCCATCTTCTTGATGTGGCCAAAGTTTTTGGTGGTGCAAGTGGACAGAGAAAGGTTGACCATGACTAGGTTCATCAGGGCCATGACCACCAGAGCACTTTGCAAGATCATCTTCATGTGTGAGCCAGGAGAGAGGTCAAGACAGCAGCGAGGCCTGGGGAGGAGGAGATACCAGCAGACCTGCAAAAAGAGGGAGGAAAACCAGGTAGCCTCCCCCAGATCCCCAAAACTGAGGCTTGGCCAGAGGGTGCATGAACTCACTGCACTGGGAGAGCTTGGGGACTTCTAAGAAGTGCTGGCAACCCTGAAGAAAGCAGAGATATTGTGCCTAGGAGCCAGGAGGAGGGCAAGGCCACTGGGTGTGGGGCAGGAGTCAAAGGTTTAGGTAAACTGGGCATGGTGTCCAAGGCCTGTAATCCCAGTGGCTTGAGAGGAATGTGAGTTCAAAGCCAGCCTCAGCAACAGCAAGACACTTAGCAACACATTGAGACCCTGTCTCTAAATAAAAAACAAAATAGGGCTGGGGATGTGGCTCAGTGGTTGAGTGTCCCAGAGTTCAACCCCCAATACCAAAAAAAAAAAAAAAAAAAAAAAAAAAAAAGTTCAGGTAAAAATAAGTAGAGAGGATATTTGATAATGCTAAATTCTGCTTGGTCATGGGGAGAAAGTAGATATTTTAAAGAAAGGGCATAACATGTGGCTGGGTCCCCAAATCAAAATCCTTGGCCTGCCCTGAAGGAGAATAAGAAGAGAATGCAAAAGAAACAAAAATGCTTTTAAAACCAAGTAAACAGAAAGTCAGATCCTCAGGGAATAGATGGAGAGGTGTGCAGAGGCCTGGCTGCTGGCCTGACAGGAGTGGTGGAGGCAGGACAGCAAGGACACACGTGTCTACTAGAGCTCCATTCAGGTTTCCCTTTTGTTTACATTTCTTGGTGTGTGTGTGTGTGTGTGTGTGTGTGTGTGTGTGTGTGTGTAGGGGGTCTAAAGGACTGGCTCACATGGCCTCTCTCCTCATTGGAGAGAAGCTAGATGGACCTAGGAAGGACCTTGGGATGGCCCTCCCTCTCTCTTCTCTCTCACACACACGTGCACACCAACTGCCTTCTCGATTTCTTTCTGTTATATCTCCCTCCCCAACGCCTGGCGCCAAGGACGCGGAGGGAGGGACCCGCGGGCGGAGCCTGTTCCCTGCACGATTTCTCTGTCTTCATCAGGCCCAGGAACGGCCAGTCGTTTCGGGAGCACCTTCGGCGCGCTCTCGTGGTCCTGGTAGCTGAACCTTCACCTCCTGGAGTCACTTCTGCTACTCGTGGGGCGCTTTTCTGGAGTTACTCAGCCGAGCCCCGGTCCTTCTCACCCTGCCCCTCGCGCATCCCGCTCGCTCCTGGTCCCGGGTCCCCAGCCTCCCCCGGCCAGCAGACCCCAGCAGGGGACGCAGGGGCCTGGGCTCTCAGGGATCCTGACATCTTGGCAGTGATTCCTCACGGTGGAGCCCGGAGTCATGGCTGGCTGCAACTTGGAGACGCTCGGGAGCTTGAGAAAGTGGTGGCGTCTGGGGAAGACCGAGGGTGCCCTCTGGCGAGGCCTGGCCACCAGCGGAGAAGGCTTGCATTGCCAGGAGTAGGGGAAGGCTGCGGGGAGGGCGAGCGGAGGAGCCCAGGCGCCCTGAAGTTCGCCTTCCTCTCGGCACCACGTGGGTACAAGTGTCCCTCTTCCTACCCCAGCCACGGGTCCAGGGCTGCGGTGGCAACGTCACCCAGATGTTCGCACCTCCCTCCCTGCGGAGGGCTCAGTGGGGAGTGGCTCCAGCCAGCAGGGGTCATTGGCGGAGGGTGAAGAGCAGCCTGCTCTCCGCTTTGGAAGCTCTCAGCGGTAGGATTTCCCTAACATCTCACACAGCCACAGTACAGCGATCCAACCCAGCAATTCGCATAGACTCAATACTCTTGATGAATTTGAGACCTTATTCAAATTTCACCAATTGCCCCTCCAGAATCCAATCCACGACCTCCCATTGCATTAGTTGTCTTGTTTCCTTCGTCTCTCCTGATTTGACATAGCTCATGCCTTTAACACTTTGTAATGGGTTACTTTGCACAGGGTTCGCGTAACTTGGGTTCCATACTTAACTCGTGACTGAGGTCGTGCAATTCTCCCAAGAATGTCACAGGAGGAATGTTGTGCCCTCTCAGGGTACCTTACCAAGAGTCACAAGATGTCAATTAGACCTATTGTTCAAAAAGTTAACTTTTAGCATTTGGTTGAAGAGGCGCCTGTCAATCACATATTTCCCTCTTAAAATTAGTTAGTATCAATCTTCTGAGGACATATTTGGAAACCAATAGAATATTTTTGTCTACGTCATATTTTTGCTCATTAGTTTTAGCATCTACTGATGGTTCTTGCTAGAAATAATCATTCTGATGGTGTTTCCCACGTGGTAATTTTCTAGTTTCATAATTTCTTCTGCCTTTATTAATTGGTGTCCTGATGAGAGGAAGCGCTCTCCTTTCTCATCTATTCCCTCATTGATGCTCATCATGGTGGACTTATTTGCTTTCTTCTATGGGCTTTAGTCCCTTCTATTTTCTTGTTTGAATTGTCTCAGACTTGGCTACTGAGTGCTCCTTCAAGTTGGCTCCTATCATCTATGTAATTTTTTTTCCTATTAACTGATTTTCTCCATGGCATGAGTCATACTTTCTCATTTCTTCATATGCCTAGAGTTTTATTTATTTTCAGATGTGTGGCCTTTTTATCTTAGGCTTAGCGCTGTGTTTTGTTGCATGGCTTTGAAGACGTTTGCTTTGTTCTGGAAGGCAGGTTAGAGTCTCAAGGTTCATCTCAATCCTTTTAAAGCTTGTCTTTTAAGATTATTTAAGGCAGGTCTAGGTTGTCCTGTGCTCTAGGGTTACTGTAGGCATACTATGAAGACACACTCCTTCTAGGATTTCCACTACACTCCATGCTGGGCCATGTATTCAACAGTCTCTCCACTCAGGCTTGTAGAAATTAAAATAATTTCCAGCTCTGTGTTAGTTTTGAGAATCATTCGGCTTTGAGGTCCCTGGAAATTTTTCTTTCCTGATAGTGCTTGTCCATCCTCATTGAGTTTGACCCCAGGTGTGTGGAGATTCATATTGGCCCAAAGATTCAAGTGGACTCCTATGCAGATTTCTAGAGCTCTTTATATAGCTCCCTCCTCTCCAGCACTCTGCCTTGCAAATTCTGGGTCTGCCTTCCTGTATAGTCAAAGCCCATCAGGGTTTCAATCTGTATTTATCTGATGGCTGGTGATGAAGTTTCAGAGCACTTCCTGTATAAGTCTTTTGTTGGATATGCGCATCTTGTAATTCTTTTCCTCCAGTTTGTAGTTTCCCTTCCCATCTTCCTAACAAGTGAAGATTTTGCTTTTACATAGAGAAAGTTTTAAATTTTGATGAAGCTTCACAAATTCTTTTTCCTCTTAGGAGTTTTGCTTTTGTCGTCATGGCTAAGAATTCTTCACTAAGCCATAGGTCCTAAAGACCTCCTCCAGTATTTTCTTTTAGATGTTTTATAGCTTTACGTTTAAATTCATGATACATTTTGAGTTAATGTTCATAAAATATTCTATCTTTTGTTTTTTGTAGACATTCTTTATTAAGTTGAAGAAGTTTCCCTCAAAACAGCCTGAGAATATTTATTTTGAGTGAATGTTGAAGTTTATAAAAGTGTTTTTCTGCTTTGTTTGATATGGAAATGTGATTTTTCTTCCATAGCATCTCAATATGGTAGATAAACTGATTGATTTTCAAATATTGATCCAGCATTGAATCTCTGGAATAAACCCCACTTAATAATGGCATGATTTTGTTTTTCTATATTATGGAATTCTTTTTGCTCTATTTGGTTAAGGATTTTTTTATTGATAGAAAAAAATATAATTCATAGTTAAATTTCAGATAAGTAAATAAACAACAAATCATTCTTAGAGGAAATAAATCCCAGCTATTGCATAATTATGTACTAAGAATTATTGATATTCATCTGAAATTCAAATTGAACTGGGTGTCCCGTATTTTCATTTGTAAAATCTGGCCATCCCAATGATGGTTATGCTCCAGGATGGCTCTGATTCTCTATGGCACTCCTCTGCCCTTGCCGCAGATTGACATTGGGATTCTCCATGCTATGAAGGGCTTTCTCTTTATAGTAGCTCTCGGTTTCAGGTTCTTTCTCTCTCTCTCTCTCTCTTTTTTTTTTAAATTAAATTATTTATTTATTCTAATTTGTTATACATGTCAGGTTCTTTCTTCCAGGTACCAAAAATTGTACAAATCAACCTGAAATAAGTCCATCAAGACACCCTTCCACTTGCTAAGGTCTTCTGAGCCCCCTGGCCTATCCTAGAGTATGTTTAGGAAGCTTTTACTTGATATTGAAGAGGGTTCTTTATGGTTATAAAGTATGTAAAAGTCTCCTTAAACAGAGAAAGAAGCTTCTAGAACTTGCACATGTCAACAAGCAGAACCATATTCCCTGGAGTAGATTTGTGTTCAAGCAAGAGGCACCTTGGTCCCTGTAGCTTGGCATAGGAAGGGGTGTGAACACCTCCTACCTGGAAAAGGTACAATAGGACATCTTATTTTTTGGTTTGCTGTGTGTGTTTGTGGTGTGTGTGTGTGTGTGTGTGTGTGTGTGTGTGTGTGTTGTGTGTTTAGAAAACGCTTCTCCTTTTAGTTGTCAGTCTGAGAGGGTAAAACAATTTGTAGTGTTTTCAGGGACTCTCCTGTATGTAAAGGCACTTAGACCACAGTTCAGTCCTTCCCAGAGGCTTGAAGTCAGGAGGACCTGGGTGGTCAACAGTCAGGGCGCTACCCATGTCAATCTGAGAGAAAATAACCCCAAAGGATTAAAAAGGGACTCACCAGAAAGCAAGGGGGAACGTCAGCTGCTGGTTCAGAATCAAGAAAGAGTTAGAAGCCCCTTTGGACTTGGAGTCCCCCCACCATAGTGAGATTTTGAGAGAAAAATATCTAAGGTGAGAACCTCAGAGGCAAAGACTAGGAGCCCCCTTGTGGGACCTTACTGCAATTTGAACAGGATCCTGAGTCAACAAGAACATCCCTGGATCAAACCCGAGGTTTGGGGGTTCAATAGCGGCACCTTGTGGCAGCATCTGGTAATGGCAGCATAAGTCTGAGCTTGCTCTTTGTTGGGTGTCTGGGTGTAGGACTCAACAAGCAAGATTCTTGGATAAAACAGAGGAGGGAGGACTCAGGTAGAAGACCCGGGGCTTCCTGAACATATACATAGGAGGTTTATGCAGTTTTTAGAGGTAGCTCTGCTGTGTTTGCATCCTTGCTCTGTCACAAGCTGTGGGAAGCTGGAATCTCTTTCTGCTCCAGTTTCTTAATCTGCAGAATGGTAACCATAACAGTACCTATCTCCTAAGGCTCTTGTGAGGAGTAAATGAATTAATGCACGTTATAATGGTGCCTGGTACATAATAAGTCCTCAGTAAATGTTACAGGCTGACGGTATTCTTTTTATTATCAGGAAAGTAAGTAAGAGATGAGACAATTTTGGCATTTGAGCTGGCTGATGTGATAATAAGCGGCAGAGGTGCAGGTATCATGATTCTCAGTTGACAAAAGATGAGACCAATTCCAGCAAAAACAGATGACTTGCTCGAGAGCAGACAGGCCTGATTTAAACTCTGGTCTTCTGGTCTGACTTGAATTTACCAGAAGCTTGAAATTACCTAGCCTAAAAGCCAAGTTCGTGTGATGCATCAGTCACAGGGTCAGACCCAGAGCATCTGAAGCCCCAGTGAACCCCTTGGGAACAGCACACCTCATTCTATCCCTTCAAATCTTTGTTCTCGAATCTGCCTTCTTTCCACCTTCAGTCCCTTTGCCTTTGTTTATCCACACATCCTGTCTGTACTCTTCAGCATCTCCTAGTGGGTTTTCCTTCTCCTAGTCTGGCTCCCTGCATTCTACACTCCATGCAGAAGGATGGCCTTCCCGTCTAAAATATACCCCCACTCGGAGCCCTCCAGTGCTGCCCCATCTATAACAAACAGACTCCTTAGACACTACATTGAGGTGCCAGTTCTCTGTATCCTTTAAGAAATCTAAACTGTAGCTGTTTATTTATACACCACAAGTGTCTAATCAACAAACAGAAGAAAAAAGTACTACTGCTGCCAGAATGTCTGGAGGAATTTTGTGACGATGTAGGTGAACCCCAGCTCAAGGTGGGGAGCTTCAGCAGGCCCTAAATGACAGATTCAAAGTCAGAGCGCTGGGGTATCCTGAAGACTTATAGGGCATATTATGGTATTTGATTTCCCTGGCTGATGGTGGTGTGGTAGAGTGGTTAGCCACTACCTAGATTCAATCCCAGCTTGGCTGTGTGACTCCTGTGTGACCGTGGACAAGCTCCTCGGCTCCTATGATAAAGTCGACTCATGTAAAAGGGGTAGTGGTAGCTCGTCAGTGTGTAGAACCATGCTTAGAATCATTAGTGCTTAGAACCCATGTCTAGTAGATGCCAGTGGACTTATGTTAGCTGGTGTCACTGAGAACCCAGGAAGATCTGTCCTAGTCTATGAAACTGAGCCCCAGGAATGCAAGTGTTCAGGGGAGAAGTGTCTTCCTGCCTCCTACCCTCCCAGGTCTCCCCAGCCATGAGCACACCTCTCGGGTTCTTCTGCTCACACCAGATGTGGCTCTGTCTTTGGAGAGAGGTGTCCTCATTTCCTTTCTCCCACAGAGAAAGCTCAAGTGACTGAAAATCACAGCTCAGAATCTAGCTCTGTCTCCCATGTGACCTTGTGAATGTTCTCTCTCTGGAAAGCAGTTTTCTCATCTGAGAGATGGGGATGAATGTCGTTCCCAGATCAGAGAGGCAGCTAGGGCTGGGTGGTTGGGAGCAGGGCTTTAGAGTCAGATGGCTTCAATCTGTTTTACTACTTGGAGATGTCACTGGGAAGAAACAACTCTGAAGAAGGGTCTGAGGAGTTCCCAGAAAGAAGGGGGAACTTGATTCAGGATCAGAACCATTCTTGGTGTAACTTGATGGAAAATAATTTCAACAGGTGGCAGTCAAAGGCGTAAACAGAGGTTTACTTAGGAAAGTAGATGCATGAGGTGCCTCATGCTAATATTTATAGAGGTCTGTGCTGGGGGCTGGACTAGAGGTGGGGCCAAGTTGCAGTTAGACAATTCCATGCCAGTTTTTCTGCATGTGCACATGTTACTTTTGTGGACAAGGGTATGGGTCACCTGTGCAAGCCAGGGCTTGTCACTCAGGAGTTGCACTTTCTGCATTTCAGTGGCTCATGGACACTTCCCTGGGATTCAGGATCCCTCCTTTTATTCCCAAACTCTTCTATCAGTGACTGTGGACTGGCCTCCCAACCTTTGGGTATCCCATCTACCTCTAAAAGACCATAATGGTACCTACTTGTAGGGGTGGTGTGGGGATTAAGTGAGTTAGTGCCTGTGCACTACATGGGACAGTAATGGCATTTGGCATGCAATCTGCACTAGTTTATTCCTGCTCTCTCTTTGCAGCTCTTGGTGACATTTCCACAGAGTTCCCTGTGGCTGCAGCTTAACTGAGACAGACTGTGAGCTCTGGAGTGTTCCCTCGTCAGCCAGTCTGCTTTTTTCTCTGCTGCTGGAGAATGCAAGCCAGTAGGAGACAGAGGTTTTTATAGGAATAAACGTGAGTCCATTCTAGTTTATAATTTAAAAAAGTAATCTTTCTAGGGCATTGGTTCCCTATTGTGAACAGATTGTTTTAAAGAATAGATTCTGTTCTGAGCACTGTACCAAATGCTCCACCTCCCCTATTTAATTCCGTTGTCCCACCAACACAGCAGGTGAAGGTTCTTAACCCTCTTTTACATTAAGGAAATGCATCTCAGATAACAGTTGTGAGTTCAGGTTTCAATCATGCAATGTCGAGATACCTATCATCTGATGGAGAAGGCGAGTATACACCTGGGTACAGAGTCTGGAACTCAGGCAGGGATGAACTAGGTAGAGGCCACACACCTGGCTGAGGAGGTAGCAGGTTCCAGCCCAGCTCTGTCCAGCCCCACATCCCTCACACTTCTCTTAGAGGCATCTTCTGGGGAAGGCTGGGCCTGGGTTCCACATGGAGGCCAGGCTAGGTCCTCACAGCTGCTCGGTCCTCCATCTTTCCGGAGTATCTGGCCTGTTTATGGGGAAGCTTGGCTTCTGCTCCCCATCCAAATAGAAGTGCACCGCCATCTCAGGCAAGCCAGGTATCGTGTTTCTCCATTTCTACAGAAGCCAGGGGCCTTGGAAGACATGGAGACCTGGGCCTCCCTCTAACCCTCAGAATCCATGGCGCCAGTGCCCCCTGCTGTCCCTCCCTTCTTCTGTAAAAGAGAGCCAAGGCCCCAGTTCCTGGGGACTGGTCTTTCTTGGGGGCTCCAGCTTCTCTGGTCTGTAAATGGACAGCAGTGACCAGTGAGCCCCCAAGCTCCCCTCCAGCTCTACTTGCTTAGAAACTAAGACCTGGAGTTCCCCTCGGCCACGTGGGCAATCTGAGAGCCGCCTAATTGAAGACTGCTGTCGACTCACTCACTCACTCATTCGGGATTGATTGGGCACCATGTGTGCCAGGCACTTTGGTGGGGGCTGAAGACAGAGCAGAGAACCCAGCAGACACAGCCCACTGCCCTGTGGCATCTTGGGTTTGGGGGGAGGCAGACATTGAGGGGGCAATTGGCTGGGATAGGAAGTGCTCCAGGGTGGGAAGGGCTCAGGGGCCCTTAACCCCGCCCAAGGAGATCAAGCAGAGCTTCCTGGAGGAAGAGGCACCTCAGCTGAGTCCTGAAGGTGAGAAGGAGCTAGCCGGGTGGGAGTGGACAGGGAGACTCAGGAGACTCCTTGTTTTTGAGGGGCCTGGAGGGCTGGTGCTGCCCCCTCCTTTTTTTGGTCCTCCCACTGCAGGGTGCGTGCAGTGGTCTGAGGAGGGAGGCTTCCATTCCATTTGTCCACGTGTGAAGGGAATCCTCCTGGAAGGACTGAACACCCCGTACAGCAGTCAATCAACCCTCTCCACAGGACAGACACATCCCTGTGAGTCCTTTCTGGCGTTTCCCACAACCACAGGGCTGTTGCAGGTGCACGGGGAGCCTGAGCCAGGACCTGTGGTCAGAGGCAGAGGGCGGGTGCAGGCTCCGCTTGGCAAGCACCTCCCTCCTGAACTACCATCCTGCTGGCTGCCTGGGTCCTGACCCGAGGGTCCTTACAGCTGGCTTGTGCGTCTGAACAGGCTGGGGAGGGTACAGGCACCTGGAGGGCGGACTGTGCTGGCTTCTCTCCTCACTGTCTGCTGGTGTGGCTCTGCTGGGCAGGTCTGTGTCCCTAAGCCACCCTTCTGATTTTGATGGAGATAAAGGAGCCTCATTCTGGGTCCTTGGCAAGCACCCCAGGACACCTGGTGAAACAGAATGGGTTTTCCCAGCGTCTGGCTGGGCTGGCCTCCTCTTCAATGGGGACTCCAGTGATATCTCTGCAGGAGGGAGTGGCAGGATCGACTCCCAGCACTCATGGCCACAGAAGGCCAGGCTTACTGTCCTTGTCCCACTGTTTGGTGAAGAACCTGGTGGCTCCCTTCTTGGCAGAGTGTTGAAGATGGAGACAGATGCACAATGGCTACTGCCCGGTGTGCACCTCATCCTCTCAGGGGCTCTGTCCCCACCCAGGGGAAGGTGGGGGCAGCTCCCGGAGGAGAAGGGGTCTGGGGAAGCCCTTGCTGGACTCTTTCCTATTGCACAGTATTTGAAAAAGTCTTTCAAGCGCAGGTATGAACTTTAGTTCCCACGGTGACCTGGGAATGGGGTGACGATGTGAGGCATGTAGACAACAATAACCGTGATAACAAGAACAGCCCCTTAACAGCGTTGGCCATAGCAGCTCCCATGCTGAGGGCTTCACACATGCGAACCCTGTGCAGGACCCACAGCTGTGCGCCTTCAGCGCATGCTCCCCGGAGCTGAACGCCATCCTGGGCTCCCCACACCTGGGCCTTCTGTGCACACCAGCATGCGTCTGTCTCCTCTCTGGTCCTCCATGCTTTGTCAATTTGGAGGTGGATTCAGATGACCCCAAGATCTGTCTGGTGGAGTGGTCTGGGGAGTTACCATCGGAAGCCCGTCAGCGGCGCTGAAGGGAGAGACGCGGAGGAGACCAAGGGGCTGGCGGGGTAGGGATGACAGGGAAAGGTGGGGGTCCCTGGCACTCTTACCAAACTCGGGTCCAGAGTTATAGAAGGGAACACTGGACCCGGAAGCACTTAACACAGGTGAGGCTTTTATTAGGGACTTAGCTCCCACCAGAAGGGAGGCAGCACAGGGGGACAGGAATCCCAGGCTGGCTCAAGCCAAGGACCGAGGGGGTGGTTGTACAGCAGCTGCAGGGTAGGCAGGGGCCCCTCTCTAGATTTAACAGGCATAGGGAGGTGGAACTTCAGCCTGAGCTCTTCATGGGGCTTCATGCCTCTCAAGTCTCCTTACCATCTTAAGCCCCGCCCCCAGGGCGTGTCTTCCTATGCTAATAAGGTAGAAGTAAGTATGGGTCACTTGGTTGGGTGTCCTAGCCATGCCTCTGACCCGCATCACCTGGGGTTGCCCCTCACCATCTGGAAAGCCTCAGATGTTATCGTTTTCAGCAGGGTGGCCCCTGCTGCCCCTGGCTTCAGCTGGCACTTCTGCTGACCAGAGAGTCTCAGAGGTAGAGGGACTTGGCCAGCTCTTGCCTCCTGGTGTGCCATCTCACTCCCAGGGCCCTAACTACATGTGCACCTTTTACACCCAGGGTGGCTCTGAATCCCGGGAGATCAACAGCTGGCTTGGCTCTTATTTCCCTGGAGAGATGTTTATCTCTTGGCCCCAAGGAGTCCTGGTTTTCATGGGGGTCCCCAACGGTCAGAACCAAGATCAGATTCTCTAAAGGACCCTCGTCCAGAGGATCCTCTTTGTCAGACTTTCTCAGCCCCCATGAAAGGTGACTCTGAATCAGACAGACCCTTCTGCAAAATAGTCTTTCTCCCCACTCCATGGAGAACCAACCCCAGGGAGTCAGCCACATGGATCAGCAGCAATAAAGGAATAAACCAGCCCTAGATGCAGTTTCTTAGGGAAAAGTGGGATTTAAATTTAGGTCTGTTGAATCTAACTTCCATGAATTTTACTTTCTTTTTATCTTAGAATATGTGTAAGTTTTTCTTGTTGGTGAGGATGTGAGGGGAAATGTACATACATTGCTGGTGGGACTGCAAATTGATGCAGCGGCTATGGAAAGCAGTACAGAGCTTCCTCAGAAAACTCAGAATGGAACCACCATTTGACCCTGCCATCCTACTCTTCAGTTTATACTCAAAGGACTTAAATCAGCATACTATAGTGATGCAGCCACATCAATATTTATAACAGTTCAATTCACAATTGCTAAACTATAGAACCAAACTAGGTGTCCTTCAATAGATGAATGGATAAAGAAAATGTGATATATATATATATGTGTATATATATATATATATATATATATATATATTCCAATGGAATATTACTCAGCTTTAAAGAAGATTGAAATTATGTCATTTGCTGATAAATGGATAAAGTCAGAGAATATCATGCTAAATGAAATAAGCCAATCCCAAAAAGACAAAGGCCAAATGTTTTCTCTGGATACTAATTCACAATAAGAGGAGAACATAGGGAAGAATAGAGTTACCTTAGATTAGCTAGAGGGGAATGAAGGGAATCGAGGAGAGGGGATATGGGGATGGGAAGGATAGTAGAATGAAACAGACATTATTACTTTATGTGTATATATGATTGCATGACTAATGACAACACATACAATCAGAAAAATGAGAAATTATACCCCATCTATCATATATCAAAGTGCTTAAATGCATTGTATTGTCATGTATAACTAATTAGAACAAATTTTAAAAATTAAAAAAAATATATTTTTGTAGTTGTTGATAGACCTTTATCTTTTATTTATTCATATGCAGTTCTGAGAAATGAACCCACTGCTTCACACATGCCAGGCAAGTGCACTACTGCTGAGCCACAGCCCCTGCCCCAAATTTTAAATTTTTTAAAAAAGAATGGGCTGGGGTTGTGGTTCCGTGGTAGAGCACTTGCCTAGCACATGTGAGGCACTGGGTTCCATTCTCAGCACCACATATAAATAAATGGACAAAATAAAGACCCATCAACATCTAAAAAATATTTTTTTAAAGTGGCCATACTAATAAAAGCAATATACAGATTCAACACAATCCCTACCAAAATACCAATGATAACTTTCATAGAACTAGAAAAAAATAGTCCTTTTATACATTTGGAAGAATAAGAGAGCCACCGTAGCTAAAGCAATTCTGAACAAGAAAAGTGATGCGGGAGGCATCTCAATATCTGATCTCAAATTAGACTAACAGAGCTATTGTTTTCCACAGGTTTTTTTGCTGCTGTGACTAAAGGATCTGACCAGCATAACTGTAGGGGAGGAAAAGTTTATTTGAAGGCTCACGGTCTTCGTCCAGAGAAAGCTGGTTCCATTCCTCAGGGCTCAAGGTAAGGCTGAACATCCTGGCAGAAGAGAGTGGCAGAGGAAGGCAGCTCACATCATGGTGATCTAGAAGCAGACTCCAGCTCCAGATTCGAAATATACACCCCATAGCCACGCCCCAAATTAAGCACTTCCTCCAGCCACACCCCACTTGCCTCTAGTTACCACCCAATTAATCTCATCAGGAACTCATTAACTGATTGGGTTAAGACTCTCACAATCCAATTATTTCTTCTCTGAAACTTCTTGCATTGTCTCATACATGAGCTTTTAGGGGACACCTCATAGCCAAACCATGACAGTTACCATAGCAAAAACAGTATGCGACTTGGCATCAAAATAGACATGAAGGCCAATAGAATAGAAGAGAAGACACAGAGACAAACCCACATAAATACTAACTGATAACTAACAAAGGTGCCAAAGATATGCTGAAGAATAGATAGTATTTTTAGCAAATAGTGCTGGGAAAACTGGATATCCTCATGTAGAAGAATGAAATTACATCCCTGTCTCTCATCCTGCACAAAAGTCAAGTCAAAATGGATCAAAGACTTAGGAATTAGATCAGAAACTGTGTAGCTACTAGAAGAAAACATAGGTTCAACACTCCATCTTACAGATATAGGTACCAAATTCCTCAACAAGAGCCCTATAGTTCAAGAACTAAAACCAAGAATCAGTAAGTGGGATGCCATCAAATTTAAAATCTTCAGCACAGCAAAGGAAATGATTGAGAGAGCAAAGAGAGAGCCTACAGAATGAGAGAAAATCTTTGCCAGCTGCTCCTCTGACAGGGGATTAATATCCAGAATATATAAAGAACACAAAAATCTCAGTGCCCCCCCAAAAAAACCCCACAAACAACTCCTTCAATAAATGAGTAAAAGAACTAAGCATAAATTTCTCAAAATAAGAAACACAGATGGCCAAAAAGATATGAAAAAATGTTCAACATCTCTAGCAATCAACTAAATGCTAATTAAAACTACACGAAGATTTTAATTTCACTACAGTTAGAAAGCCAATTATTTTAAAAAAAACAAGTAATAATAAATGCTGATAAGGAGTTGGGGAAAAACACATTGGCACATTGTAGGTGGGACTGGAAATTAGTGTCACCACTCTGGTTGTATGGGGATCCTCAAAAAATCTAGGAATGGAACCACCATATGACCCAATTATCCCACTCCTCGGTATATATCCAAAAGAACTAAAATCAGCATAGAGCAAAACAGCCATTTCCATGTTTATAGCAGCACAACTCACAATGGCCGAGCCATGAAACCAATCCAGATGACCATCACTAGTCGAATGGATTAAGAAAATGTGGTCTATACACAATGGAGTTTTACTCAACCAGAAGGAATGCAATTATGGCAATTTCCAGTAAATGAATGAAAATGGAGAAAATCATGCTGAGTGAAATAAGACAGACTCAGAAAATCCTGGGTTGAATGTTTTCTTTCGTAATTGGAAACTAGAACAAAGTAAGAAGAATGAGAGGGAAAGAGGAAGGAAGGGAAAGACAAAGAAATAGGATGAATTGAACAAAATCTTGTTATACACATATAAATACACCAAAGGGAATTTAACCTTTATGTATACATAGAAGAAGGGCAGTTTATAGTAGAGTAGAGGGGGCGGAATAGGGGAAGGGAGGAGGGGAGGAACAGGGAGGAGGAAATGGGGATTAGAAATAAAATTTCTTGTGTACCATTTAGTCAAAATGAATCCAAATACTATGTATGATCACAATGCTAAATGAATAATTTTAAAAAGTCCAAGGAAAAAAAGAATGTATTTATTATAAAAAACAAATTGAATATAAAAGGTGAAGATAATTAGATAAAAATAACATGAAATTCTCCACCAGATCATAAGCATTCCATTGGTAAACTTCCTTCCAGAGATAGCAATGCACAACGTGTATTTACACTTTAATGGACCTAGAATCCTACTCTATGCACAGACTGCTAATTGCCTGCCAGATATGTATTCTTATCTCCCTTGGTAACAGGACCCCTGGTAATATGCCCAGGAGAAATTCCATTTTTAAATCTTCCCAGGAAAGCTGTTGTGGTCTTTCCCTAGAATATCTTGACCACTGGCATGATGGCTGGAGCTCTGGCAGCTATAAGGTGGCTAATGGCATAATATACTACCTCTCAAGGATGGCAGAGCAGAAGACTAGAAGACCTGAACCTCCAATGATTTCAAGGAACAGGACTCAAACCTGAACTGTCTGCCTATAATTTTTTCTTAATGTTAGAGATTTGTTTATTATTTATGAATAAACAAGTGGTTTATTCATCCATTTATTTAAGCCTTTAGGCTTAAATAGCTATGTATACTTATGTACCTTTTCAAGTTAATGTCTAAAATTTCTTTAAGTTTAAGTAGTTGCAAAGAATGTAATTCTTACTGAAATTGTTAATATTAGACTATTTCATCACTCCTTAAAATTTGTTCAAAGCAGTATAAATTTCTTTCCAACATTCACCTCCATCTATTTAAAAATATATGAATGAAATCTCTGTTAGCAGTTAAATTTCAGATCATTTAGTTTTTTCTTGAGCTCTAATTTCTATCTTATGTATTTTAGAGGATTTCATCCTACGTATTTTTCTGCTTGAAAGTCTTTAAAATATCTTTTGTCTCTACAATAAAATAGGACACATACACACATTAAAATGCTTTTCTACTTCTTCTGACCATCAATCTCTGAGGGTTAAAAAGTTGTTCTGGATTGAGCTATATTAAAATCTTGATGAATATGTGACCAAAGCATCATAAGTCCATTTAAAAAACTTTTAAATAATAAACATAAAAGAAAGAATAGGAATGCATATGAATAAGATGAATAGAACAAGTTTTCAACTAATTAGCTTATTTATCCATAGATGACTATTACTTATTGCTACAATGAGGATTCAACTAATTTTTCTTCCTGCTTGTTGTTTTTATAGAGAATTGAGTACTAATAAACCTGCTCATGTAAAGAACAGCACATGCTTATTATAGCAATGTCATAATTCTTTAAACATTTTATGAATTACATGCTGAAAAATCACAAAATGTGTATTTTAATATTCTACAGATAATACTTCAGTTACATATCCCATAGTTTTGTTGAAATTAGAAATCACTGACTTGCAAAGGATTTACAATCCAATCGTTAGAGTAATCCATGTTTTCAATTTCTGGGAAGTGTTTCAAAAAGACTGTGTACAATGACCCACCAAATATCTGTTAATTACCCTCTCATACAAAGGGGCGTTTGTTTAAATTGCTATTCACAAGGAGTTGGGAAAGATCCAAACATAAATCTCGTTGACTCTTATCAGCATAGTATTTTTATGAAATGCTTTTTTCTGAGTGCAAACTATAAACATATTTTCACCCACACCTTGGGAAATGTCCACCACATACCCTAGATGGCAAAGCTAGTTCTCATTGCCAAACCAATTAGCCAAGTCAAGTTTCCAATTTTGAAGTATGTCACCCATTCAGACAAGTGCCCTAAGCAGAATTCTACAGGTCAATGGATTATTGAGAAGCAAATGCAAATCATCATCGTTCTTTGCTGGCATCCCACAAACCCCACTCACGTCCTTTTCCCCTCCTCCATCCTTCCCCCAGAGGAAACTACTCTCTTGACCCATATGGCAAGTACAATTTTCTTTATCATTCTTCAGTAATCATTTCTACACAATGCAGTAAGTTTGGCTTCATTTGGAATTTTTATAAGTAGAAATCTTACAGTTTTTCATGCATCTTCACCTTGTGCTTGAGAAGTTCACATACGTTCTTACATGTATCAATAATATATTCATTTTCACTTTGGCATTGGTGTTGGTTGTATGAAATAACCACAATATACTGTTTCATCCTGCCATTAATGGACATGAAGACTGTTTCCAGGTTGATACTGTAACAAATCCTGTTTATATGAATATGCATTTCTGTTCCACCTAGAAGCAGAATTGCTGGATACCAGAACATGCCTACCGTCAACCATAGCATGTGGTGACCAAGGTTTTCTAAAGTGGTTGAGTTGTAGAGTGCCCTTCACGTTAGTGCTCCCTGTACCACACCAGTCACACTTACAAGGATCTGAGAAGAGGTTGATTTTGGCTGACAGTTCTGGAGGCTTTAGTCCATGATTGGCTCTCATGCTTTGGGGCTGTGGTGGCACATAATGGTGGCAGTGCATTGTGGAACAGAACAGCTTGTCTCCTGGCAGGGAAGTGAAAGAAAGAAGAAGAGACCAAGATCCTACAGTCCCCTTAGAGGGCATGCCCCCAACGGCCTGAGGACCTCCCACCTCTCGAAGGTTCCAGCACCTCTCACCAGTAATTTTTTTCAGTGCTGAGGATGTAGCCCAGGTCTTCTCCTAGGCTGGGAGGTGCTCTACCACAGAGCCACACCTCCAGAAATAATGCTTAACAATTTTTTTTTTTAAAGCACTGCTTTTTTTTTTGAATTTTTAATATTTATTTTTTAGTTCTCGGCGGACACAACATCTTTGTTGGTATGTGGTGCTGAGGATCGAACCCGGGCCGCACGCATGCCAGGCGAGCGCGCTACCGCTGAGCCACATCCCCAGCCTCAACAATTTTAATTATTATTATTATTTTAGAAATGACTTTTAGTCTAGAAGGGTGTTTACTTTGGCAGAGTTACTTTATTTCTCTCTTACTCCTAGGTACAGTGGCTTTGGTGGGTCCTGGTGGCCTGCTTCTGTCCCCTTAGCTTTGTGAGGTCACCAGAAGCACTTTCTAGCCTCTTGATCTCTCCGCGTCTCTTCCAGAATCACTAATGTCTCCAGGAGCCAGTGGACCAACCTCTGCTCCAGGTTCCTCTCTCCACCTGCATCTTGGCTGGGCTGTTAGTTTTCTTTCTGCTTCCCCTTCTCCTCCTCCTCCTCCTTCTGCTGCTGCTATTGTTGTTATTATTAGTATTATTAGTCTCTTCTCAATTTTGCTCTCATCTATCAGATGGATAAAACATACTTTGAAAACACTGATGTCCCCTTTTATACTTCACTTCATCTATCTTTTAATTGGAATGTGGGTTAAAAATACTCAGTCTACCATTAGCGCCAGATTTAGTTGGTTCCCTAAAATTGGGAGTAATTTACATACATAAAAATCGGAAACCCTGTGTATAACTCAATAGACCTGTCCTGATGTATACACATGTCTATACAAATGGGATCACTTATTTGTATTTTGAGTAAATGTATTAATATAGTTAATCCCAAGCAAACCTTTCCACTCCTTGAATTTTCATGCTAAGACAGAAACGTGCCGTGAGTTTGTCACCAAGTAATACAAGATGTTGCTGCTTTCAATATTTCTCACTCACAGGTTTTTTTTTTTTGTTTGTTTGTTTTGATTTTGTTTTCACTCATGCAGCATCTCTTCAGGGGTCCTGTAGTCTTTGTCCATATGTATGGAAGATGTGAAAGATTAAATGAAGATTGTCATCACCCTACACGGTATATGACTTCAAATTCTGCCAGGATTGGCCAAAATGTCCCATTTATTTCTCATTTTTTTTCATCATGCATTTCTGCATTATTTAAAAGTTTTTCGCTTTCTGAGATGGTGCATTTCTGAAATGCACATACATTTCCATGACCAGTGCATATTCGTCACCTTGTTCTGCTCAAGTGAAGCACAGTATCCCTTTGTATGGAAGAACACTATTATTAAACTAATCCACTACAGAAAGATATTTAGGATTTTTTTCTGTCAGGTTTTTGTTATTTAAAATGCTGCTGTAAATGTACTTGGATGCATTATGTTTTATTGACTCTCGGATACAAATTTTCTGTATTTTGATATCTGTATGTTGATATTACAATTGCAGTAACAGTTAGACAGGTGTGTGTCAGGAGCTTACCTCCCATGGTCCATGTGGATATCAAGTTGATCTTAGCTGACCACAGAGTTGTTACTTCCTACTTAGTGGTGAACATTAGTGGTACTGTTTATGTCTTGAGTTTAATTGCCTATTAAAACTTTTTCAAAAAGTTTACACTATAAGATGACATAGGCTCAAAAGTTACTGTATAGAATCCATGGAAACAGAACAGCAAGGTGTTAGCCCAAGTATCAGCATCAGAATGGGGGTCAGTGGCCTTTAAGAAGATCCTGGAAAGAGAGGAGTGCATGTTAATTAGGATGCCTCATCCAAATTCTGCAGTACATAATCCTATGCAGCATATTGGACGCTGTGGCATGGAAAAACACAGACACTGCTAATTCCTAGTTGAAAGATGATTGAGAATGTTGTAGAGCGAATTCGTGGGAATTTTAGGAATGTCTTAATCAATTTTCCCTACTGTTTTTGGTTGTATGATACATGACAAAAAAATTATGTTTGTGTTGGTCTGAAAAAGCTCTTTCAACTATAAATAATTCTGCCATATAAGAAAATTGTGAAATAGTTTATTTGGCAGGATTTTTTTGTCTTAATAATATATAAATATGGTGTATAAGAAAGATAGATTAGGTTCAATGAAATGTACTTTATCTTTGCATATTGAGCAGAGCAAAATACCCTATTTTTTTTAATTTGTTCTTTTTAGTCATACATGACAGTAGAATGTATTTTGATATACCATACTTAGGTGGAGTATAATTTCCCATTCTTGTTATTATACATGATGTGGAGTTACACTGGTCATGTATTCACATATAAACATAGGAAAGTTATGTATGATTCATTCTACTATCTTTCCCATTCCCATCCCCCTTCCCTTCTCCCCATTCCCCTGTGTTCAATCCAGAGAACCTCCACTCCTCCCTAACACCCCCTCCCTGCCTATTGTGAGTCAGCATCTGCATATCAAACAGAACATAGGGTCTTTGGTTTTCCAGGATTGGCTTATTCACCAGCAAATGCCACAATTTAATTCTTCTTTCTTCTTTGTGGCTGAGTAATACTCCATTATGTATATGTTCTGCATTTTCTTTATCCATTCATCTGTTGAAGGACACCCATGGTTGGTTCCATAGCTTACCTTAATGTCATTTGAGCTGCTATAAACATTGATGTGCCCAGTCAATATAGTGTGCTGATTTTACTTCCTTTGGATATATACTAAGGAGTGGGACAACTAGATCAAATGGTTGTTCTGTTCCAAGTTTTCTGAGGAATCTCCATAATGCTTTCCAGAGCGGTTGCACCAATTTACAGTCCCACCAGCAATGTATGAGTGAACCTTTTTCCCCACATCCTCGCCAACATTTATTGTTACTTACATTCTTGATAATTGCCATTCTGACTGTATTAAGATGAAATCTCAGTGTAGTTTTAATTTTCATTTCTCTGATTGCTAAGGATGTTGAATATTTTTTCATGTATTTGTTGGCCATTTGTATTTCTTCTTCTGTGAAGTGTCTGTTCCCTTCCTTTGCTCACTTATTGATTGGGTTATATGCATTTCCCCCCTGTATTGCAATTTGAACCAAAGTGTTCCCTAACCCTGTTTAAAATTTTTAATTTTGAGGCAGAGTCTCATTAACAAGTCACTGGGGCTGACCTCACCTTTGAGATCCTCTTGCCTCGGCCTCCCAATAGCTAGTATTACATGAGTGTCTCCAACACCTGGCTAGAACCTGGGCTTTTCTAACAACAGGGAAGCTCAGCATTCTTTGGGGGAGATAAGCAGGATTGAGGCTAGTCCTGCTGTTGGAAACTGACACAAAACAGGGCAGTCACGCATTTGTTAAGTGTCTTAGAATGTCCAGGTCAAGACACAAAGCTGATGTTATTCCTTTTTCTCAAAACTTGCAAAGTATTGTTAAAATCCAGAAAATCCTGGTGGGTGAAATTCTGACAGGATGTCTCTGGTAATTTGCCCTGGCCGTCAGCCTCTAAGACTCACAGAAGGACTTTTGCTCTCCGTTTGACCTTTTGACCTTTGACCACTGCAGACATTTTGGTTTTTCTGTTGTCACACCCTAGCTGATATGTTTAAGGTAGAGAAAGGCAGGAAGCCATTGGGCAGCGATGGGAGATTTGGCTTAGGGTGCCCTGATGAAGGCGTTGCTCCAGGTCACCAGGTTTGAGGGGTTCCTTGGTTGGATACCCAGGAGTGATGCGGTGTTCTGTGATTCAGGACAGGCGAGATAGACACCTTTCTTTTGCAAAGTAGAAGAAGGGCCATTGGGAAACTGAACAACCTGATGGGAAGGAGTCAATATAGGAGGTTAGTTCTGGAAACTGATCCCCTTAGGTCCATTTTTCCTGAATACCATTTGAAATTTTTCACATAGCCATGGCCACACACATATCCTAATGAAACCATTATTTAAAGTCACTGGTGTCCTTTCCCTACACCATCAGCTGAACACAATTCTAAATGATAAACTAATAATCACTGCTTTGTAGGATTGTTTTATGGGTGTAATTAGATAATGTATGTAAGTTCCTTAGCAACTGTTGTTTGGCATTTAATAAGAATGCTATAACTCAATTGTCAACCAATTTTGTTGCCAATTACCATACATTAATGAATATTCATGCATTCATTCAAGAATTTATTACATGCTTTACGGTGTTCTCTGATTAAATGTTCAAGGAGAACTCCTGGCACGGTACAAAGAACATGACATATGGCACCAACCTGAATTCTCACCTTGGTTCAACCCCTGGGAGCTGTGACATCTTGAATCTTGGTTTTATCGTTATGTGCCTGAATTTTTCGCTGAGTTCGTCAGGAACTTGAGAAAGTGAATTTGAATGATCTCTGAAATGCTGCACAATATACACAGAACCCTGAAGATGCCTTCCCAACCCCAAGGGGCTAAGGTTCCCCTTTCCATACTACTCTCAACCCCCATCCTGGCCTCTCTCTCCAGAACACTCTCCTGTCAATCCCAGCTCTGGTTACACACTGACTCCTCTGCAGACAAGACCCAGCAGAATGTGAGGAGGTGGGGAAGGAGCCAGGGCAACTGGTTATTAAAGTCCCTCTCCTCTGGAGAGGCATCCCCACCCCACCTCCCAGGAAATGACTCTGGGCCAGCCATGGGCAAGTGTGGACCGAGTGACATGGCTGTCTTGGGTGGCTCTGGAAGGCAGGCAGGAAGGGCAGTGAAGGAGAATGTATCAGTAGGAGAGACCAAGGTTCCTTTGATTCTCTTTAGCACTTCTGAGTATGTTAAGAACAGACTCCTATTTAGTGCTGATAGGTTTTCAACACTTACACATTTGTTACTCTCTATTTTTCCCAAGGAGAAAACTAGTCTTAAGGCGTGGAGTCTTCAGACAAACCTTAATAAATGCCTTGGTTTTCACTGTGTGCATCTGCCTAGTTGTCTCTTGGGTACTGCAGGGGATCTGCTGTGAGTAGTAGCCGACACGGAGATCCAACCAGTGCTGTGAATGTTTTCTGATGACAACACGTTTCATCCTCATGACCACCCTAGTTCCCCATTTTATAGACAGGTAAACTGAAGTCTGGAGAAGCTTAGCAAATTGCCTAGAGAGTCATAGGTAGGACAGGGTCAAAGTTGAGTCCAAACCAGAGCTCACATTCTTAGCATGCTCATGCTGCCTTGTTCAGGAGAGTGGTAGTGGGTTTCCTTTTAAACATGTGTAATTGAAAGTGAGTCAGTTTAAAGATACTTCTTAAGTTAAATAAAAAGTACAAATCATATGTGGAGAGGGCCCAACTTGAGACATTTGTCCTTGGAATATCCAAGTTGGGGAAACACTAGCTTCGCCCAGTGCTAAACTCACACTGCAAGTTAATCCCTTATATCATGTGGGCATTTGGAGGTGGGGACGTTGGGAGGTAATCTAGGATGAGATGAGGTTATGAAGGCAGGATCCCCGTGGTGGAGTTAGTGACCTTATGAAAAAAGGAAGAGAGACCAAAGCTGGTACATTTGATGGCCTCTGCCATATCAGGATGCAGCGAGAAGGGCCTTGCCAGATGCTGAGCAGAAGCCAGCCCAATGCCCTTGGACTTCCAGAACCACGAGCTAAATAAACCTCTCTTATTTTTTAAGTTTCCCAGCCTGTGGTATTCAGAAGATGGAATATATCATATAGAGCCCTCTTTCCTGCCTCCAGGGCTGAGAACCTTCAGCTCTGGTCCAACCTCACTGACCACAGGGAATCAGTGATGGGGTGGCTTGGCTGCAGGAAGACAGCCGCACCTATTTCCATTTTAAAACCATTGTAGGGCAGTCCATCTGGATAGGGACTCATGTAGATCTTTTCTTCCTTTTGTACTTTTTAACCAAGTAATTTTGTTACGAATTCAAATAATATGATGTGATATATACTGTAATATATGATTCAATATAACCCAGGGCCTTTTCCAGTAAACCTAGCATATAATGGTTAAGAGTTGTGAAGATTAATATATTAATACACATCAAGCACTTAGAATAGGGCCTGGCAAAGGTAAGTACAGTTTTGGGGGCATTCAGGTGGGATGGGTAAGCAGGCTGAGGGCTCGGGAGACAGGGCTTCCTGAAGGGGCCAGTCCCAGATGAACTCTTCCCAGTGCTAACACTGCAATCCAACTGTCTAGAGTTTTCCAGGACTTGCTTAATTCCAGGCATTTGTGCAGATCTGCCAGAGCTAGCTGGGGAGCCAGGAGACCTTGCTTGCCGGTGCCTGGAGAAGCAGCTTCAGACAGGCCCGCCCTGCATTGCCACGGCCAGACCAGCCTCCGTGGGATCACACGGTCCCAGGTTCTGTGAAAACACTCATCAAACACCTGTCCTGGGCCGAGGGCTGCATGCAGCTGGCTGATGAGCTGGAGGAGCAGGTGTTTCCAGAGACAGGTGCCATCAGGCCAAAGAGGACTTTTAAAGCCAGAGGAGAGGGATTCTTTTAGACTTCTTAGGTAGTCAGACTGAGATCCAGAGAATAGAGTCAGATGGGGACCGAGGCTGCTCAGTGAGAGCAGGGGCTTGTGGCTGGCAGCTGGACTTTTGGTCCTCATCTCCACATTATACTTACCTTTTGCAGGGTTTCACAATTTACAGGTGTCAGTGGTTCGAGGACAGGTCCTTGTGTAGAACGAACATGTCTGTGTCACTAGTTGCCTAACCAGACTCTAGTCATGGTCCCTCATCTATAAAACTCGGGTTGTAATTAGCACTTTCCTTCCAGGGCTGCTGTGCAGATGGGGCTGGATGGGCAGGACAGGTGCCTCTCTGAGCTGGCTACAAAGAAGATTAGTGGATCCCAAGACTCGGAGGGGAGCCTGGGGTTTCTGTAGGCTCAGAAAGGCAAGGATCTGGTCTGTTTAGTTTACATCACTGCTGTGGACAGACACATGGCCAAAGTCTTCAGTCATTGGGGAATTAGTCAATGAGATGAAGAGGAACTTTATTTTTGTTCCTTTGGTTAAAGCCAATCCCGTGGATTCAATGTGAGATGTTCCACCTACTGGGCTGTGCCTCAGAAAATGCATTTGAACTTCCACACAGATGTTCGACGTACCCAGGCTCAGGAGAGGGCTTTTTGTAGTGTGCGATTTGCACTGACAGTTCAGCCTGAGGCTCTGGAATCTCACCGTCTGAGTTCCCATCCTGCCTCTACCCCTTTGGAGGTGGGTGGCCTCAGGCAGCCATCAGCATCCTCGTGTGCAAGGTGGTGATGACAGTGGTGTCTATTTCACAGGCTTTCCTTCAATCAAGATGAGGCTGAACAGAGGCTGTGCTTTAGAAGGCACTTAGCGCAGGCACCGGACAGAAAGAGCACCGTGTGACAGCTGTTACCGTAATTAAGACACACAAGCGCATCTTTGAGATGAGCAAAAGCATCATCATCTTTGCCAAAATATGAACAAATTGCTCCTTCCAGCTGTGTCAGGTGTGGTGCTTACTCTGCAGCCCTGGTGTCTGAGCTCCCAGAAGCCAGCCCCTGTGTTTTGGGCAGCTCTGTGTCCAGTCAGAGCACCTTCTGACCCCAGGTTCAGTGCCCAGCCCTGTGAGGTTCTCCATCCTGGTTTGCCCACTAGCGTAGACTATACCACTCATCTGCTGGGGGGGCTGTTGCAGTAGAGGCAGCCCATCGACAGTGCTTGGTGGGACCCTTCAGGACTGACACCTGGCTGTGACTGTAGCAGTGCCGCTGCTCATTAAAGGTGGAGCTTCCAGAGAACTTTCTAGACAGGCACTCTTGATGGGATTCTCAGAAGGCAGAATGAGACTGAATGCAACTGATCCTGAGTAGGTCCCAGCTCCTCTCTCAGTTTCATCTAAAAAATAGGAAAAAAGAACACCTTCCCTTCTAGGGCTTCATAAGGATCAGATGAGCTCATTAAGTGCAGCGCTCTGTAAATGCAAAGCCTCTCTGTGCAAGTTCTTTTCACTCATCACACACACTCACACACGGTTCTGGATTTTCCATCTTCCCCAACCATCAGGCTGCTGGGCAGACAGGAGGGCTCCTCTTTCCCCTCCATCAACTTGATCCTGTCCAGCTTCCCTCTTGGCCCCAGCTCTACAGAGGAGAGGCTGACATGGCGCTTGCTGGGTAGTGGAAGGTGCATTGTGAAACAAGGTGGGGGTGATCCTGGGGGTCCATCCCCCCAACTGGCTCAGGAAGGAGTTGTTTATCAGGTGGGAGATTTATGAACACAAGGCGATCCCTCTTTGAGGACAAACTCCTTGGAACTGGGTGCACAGGGAAGCTAAGGTGTTTCCTCTGGGAGGCAGAGAGCATGCTGACTCAAGTCATCTGAATGTGCCCTCCAGTTCTGGGCATGTGAACCGGCCCCTGCCCTCCCTCTACATCAGTTCAGGCTTTTTCGTTACCATGAGCAAGCAATGATCATGATGACGATGACGAAGATGAGGATGATGGCTTCACCTGGGTTGCTTCCTTTAGTCCTCATGGCATCCCAGAGAGGCAAGTACTATGTTACAAGAAGGTAAACTGAGGCTCACAAAAATTTTAAAAATGCATCATGTGACAAAATCACTTGCCTGGGAAATCAAGGCCCAACCTGGACGTGGACTCCAGCACCTCAACTTCTTCCCCTGTGCCTTACTTACTGCCTGCCACCTGGATGGAAGGAAAGGAAGGGTCTTCCAGGTGGTGAGGAGGGAATGAGATTGTGTGTGTGTGTGTGAGGGGGCTGGGGTGGAGGGAGAGAGAGCTTGTTAAAATCTAAAGTGTAAAAATGAACTAGAGAATTATCACTGTTAGACCAAAGCTGTATCCTTCACAAATATATTTGTCCCTTCTGTAGGCTGGGAGTCTCCAGCATCTAATTGAGACTCTTAGGCTCTTCCTACCTCAGCTAAAAGTCTTTTCTCTCTTTCTGGGATGTGAGGGGAGCAAGCACACCCTCATAATAGTGTGATTCTGGGATTTCTGCCCTTGGCCATCTTGTTGCTTGTTGTTGTGACTTTAGGTGAGTTGCTTATCCTCTCTGTATCTGAATCTTGATTTCACATCTAATGTGAGAACCACCATAGCCTGGCCCAAGCCATAGGGTTGGGAGGATCTGTGAAAGTCCCTGTTCAGTAGTACCTAAGTTAGTAGCCAGCCTCCCAGGGCTCCCTGGCCATGAGTGGTGAGTGGCTTCCAGAATGGGCAACGTAGATTTAGGACATGTCCCTGTTTGTAGAATGTTCTATTCCACAGCGTGGCTCCAGAGTACAATATTTGTTTACAGGTTTATAGTGTTGTTTTTTTTTTTTTTTTTTTTTTTGGTAAAAGATATACAATGTAACACACAAATCAAGACACAGAATCTTATCATCACCCAGAAAGTTCCCTTGTGCCCATCCCAATCTCCATCCTCACACTAGAGGCAGCCCTGTTTGGTCATTTTTTTCCACACCCTACATAGTCTTTCCTATTTATGAAAGACTTTGAAATTGCTAATGATCCCCAAAAGCTTGCACCATTTTTCACTTAGAGTCTTAGACCAGCAATCTCCACCCTCTTTCCTCAGTTCACTGTATCTGTGTATCCAACAAGCACCAGCCAGCCCTTGGGAATTGGAAAATGAGATGCCTTCAGAACCTACCCCATTTTTTTCCATATATTTAGATTTGGCCCTTAGGGATGGGGCTAGACATATTTCCTGCTGTATCCCTTCTTTGAAGGGTCTGATTGGCATTTCCAAGGCAGTTTCTGCCACCGTTTGCAGGAAGGCCAGGTGAATGAGAGTGGGTGAAGGGCATTGGCTATCACTTCTCAGGACAGTCCCTGGGACAGGGTTGGTCCTCAGGATGTTGCCTACAGCTGCGCCGTGCTAGTCGGCTGTCCATTACAACAGCAAAACACCAGACAGACTCAACTTGTACAAAGAGAAGGTTTTATTTGGCTCAGTTTGGGAGGTTCCAGTTCCTGATTGACTGGCCACATGGCACTGGGCCTGTGATGGAGGAGGCAGCAAACCACGGTGGGAGCAATTGGTGGAGCAAATCTGCTTACATTTTAAGCCAGGATGCAAAGAGGTAGGAAGCTGGGGCCCCACAGTCCCTTCCAAGGGCACACCCCCCCAACTGAAGATCTCCCACTAGGTGACTGCCCTGAAAGTTTCCACCACACCAAATAGTGCCACCCCAGGGACCAGGCTCTTAACACAGGGACCTCTGATAGACATTCAGCAATGTCCGCTCAGGCTGGTTGGTCACTGGTGCCTCTGATCCCAGAGTGGGGATGATAGGAAATGTGAATCAAATTTAACTGCAAATTGTGAACTGCAAGCTTCTATGGGCTTAACATTGTGGAAAGGGGTAGGAGCCACATTCTACCTTTTTCCCTCAGATGCACTGGAACACAAAACTCAAGAAGAAAAAGCCAAACCCAACCCTTTGCAGGGATGTTAGAACCAAGGCTCAGGTAATTCCCACGTGTTCAGGGCCTGCACCCCCGCAAGCTTCCTCTAGAGCCTGCCATCCTCAGGGGGCCGGAGGAGGCATGTGTGTGCTGAGAGCCAGCCAGGGGGACAGACCTGTGACTGCAGGGGCTCTGAGCAGGTGGGTGATGACCTTAGCCCTGCTGGGTAGCAATGGGAGGAGGGTGCAGGGATAAATGTCACCGCAGAGCAGGAGACTTCCAGAGCTTTCAAAGGGGATGAAGGATGGCTTCAGTGCCCAGCAGGAGGGGATTTGCATGAAAAGCTTGGAATCTATCATGTGCCCCTGCTTGTTGGGTTGGCTTCCTTTGGTGTATGTTGATGGGCAGCTGAACAGGATGAAGGCAGAGGGTGACCTGGATCTCAGGAGAGGGCAGCTGAGGACGCTGTGCCCAGGAGGGAGGAACTCAGGAGGACGGCAGTGGCAGTGTCCCTAGGACTTGCTGGAGGTGGCAGGAGTGAGGCTGATGGGGAGAAAGCAAATAGGGATGGGGCAGGGCCTAGGAACTCACCTGGTAACAGGAGGACCACAGTGTCCCTGACAATGCATGTTGTCCAGGCCAGAAATTGATGGGCAGAAACTTTCCTTATGGAACAGATGTAGAAAGCAAGACCTTCTTTGCTCACCAGGCAGGGCCCTGGGACAGACAAAGAAAGAAAGGGTATGTGACAGAGACATGCATGTGGGGTATGTGTGTGTGGCAGAGAGGCTGGGGCTGCCCCTAGGGCTCCAGAACCTCTGTAGCAGAGGTTCCCAAGTGGTGAGCGCTCCATGACAGGAAATATCCAGGTAAGACCTACTAAACATTTGGCAGGGATGGTGTGTATGTGTGTGTGTGTGTTTCAGAAGCAAGATGAGATTATTATTTACATGATTATTACATGTTTCAGCTAGATTTGTAATTCCCATCTACATAACATCTTCCATATTTTTTCCCAGGGCTGGGGTTTGAACCAAGGGTTTCACGCATGCGCTGTGTACCACTGAGACGCATCCCCAGCCCCATCTTTCAGAGTTTTGACACATGTGACCTATTTATATACCTTTTGCTCTTTAAAGATTCACTCTTTTTGACACAAATGAATACATGTTCAAGGAAAACTTGAATTCAACACTACAAAGGGAAAGTAGAATAATTGTGTTGTCAATGCAGGATGACCTTATGGTCACCATCTCTGTCCTAGCAAACTAAAACTGTGTTGGCCAGTCCTGGCTTGGTACATTGACAGCATTGTCCTCCCTGAGGCATCTTCTGCATTCTGCAGATCCACGTTCTTCCATCTATAAAACAAGGCTTTGGGTTGGGAAATGACAGCTAGGGTCCTTTGCAGCCCTGACATTCCTCCCAGTTGGACTCTCAGAGTCTCCCATTCATAGGTGAGTTTTCATCGGCTGTTGCTTCTGGGGGAAGGGGAGGTGGGTGCTTAGTGCAGGTATCAGCTCCTCTACCCAAAGCCCCTGCTAGCCCAGCAGGCAAAGCAGGCATCACTGTGGAGCCTCCGTCCCCAAGTGCCCCTCAAAGCCCTTCTCTCCTCCCCACCTGCCCTGCTTCAGAGTTCGGCCCCATTGAAGGATTCACGTAGGCTAGATGTCGGCTTGAAAAATAGGATGCCGTGAAAGATCCTTGTCCACTCCCTTACCCTGGCCTGGAGATGAGTCTGTCCTTATTTGATTTGGTTCAGGGACACTTTCAAAAGAAGTATGGGAGTAGGAAGCCAATCTATCACAGAGAGCGAGACGGCCAGGAGAGCATTAGGGAATTTATGCGTAACTTGGCAAAGTGCTTTAAAACATTCGCACCCCTAGGAGGTCGGCAGGGTGAGGTTGGCACTGAGCACATCACCCACGCCAGGCTACAACCACACCTGGTTGGAGACAAGTTCACAGTGTGAAAATTAGGCTAGAGGAGCAAAAGGTAAATGAGTAGGTAATTCTGCTTTGTCCACAGGATGAGTTTCTTAAAGGAATTATTTCAACAGGCAATCCTTCTTAACTTTCCCAGGATGTGGTAAGGACTTAAGATGACCACGTTTCCATCAGATACATTTTCATGATGAGTTTCTTCTTGTAAACTATTTATCTCTTCTCTGTCTCTATAGACTGGACTCTTCTGGGCCTTTCCTAGAAATGTGGCACACGATATGTGGCCTTTGGTGTCAGGCTTCTTTCACTTAGCATAATATTTTCAGAAGTATCAGAACGTCATTCCTCGTGAGGCTGAATGATGATGTGCCCCTGTCTGCCACACCAAGCTTGATTCCTTTGTTCATGTGGTCAGCACTTGGACTGTTTCTGCTTTGGGCTATTACAGATAATGTCGTTATGAACATTTATGCACATATTTCTAGATGTGGAAACGTGTCTTGGTTTCTTTTGGACATGTACTTAGGAGTGAAATTGTTGTACTCTACAGTGACTTTTTTTTTTTTTGTCTCACTTTCCACAGTGGCTGCACCATTTTGCATTTCCACCAGCAACGTCTTAGAGTTCCAATTTCTCCACATTGCCAACACTTTTGTCATTCTGCCACAGTCATCTGAGGGGCCCAGAAGTGGTGTCTGCTTGAAGGTTTGATTTGTTATTCCTAAGACACATCTAGGACTTGAATCCATGTCTCCAGACCCCAATACTGAGGAACAAGGATGAGGAGCGCTGGTCTGGGGGAAGGAGATCTTCCACCATTCCCTCTCACTGTGGCCAAAGGCAGAGGGATTTGTTCAGGTTCCCCGTGTGAAAGTGATATTGAACACAACAGGGGATGGAGTCGTGGGTTCTGGATGAAGGCAGAGAAGATACCATAGAAATGTGGATCCCATTCATTAAAGATGTAATAGTGAGGGGCTGGGGTCATGGCTCAGTGGTAGAGAACTTGCCTAGCACAGGTGAGGTGCTGGGTTTGATCCTCAGCAACACATAAAAATAAAAGAATAAAATAAAGGGATTGTGTCCATCTACAACTAAAGCTATTTTTTAAAATGTAATAGTGAAAAACAAACCAAGCCCTTCATATAATAAGCCCACCTTATGAGGGATACATTTTAAGAAAAGTAGCTTGGATAATACCAAACTCTCTGTATACTATGTTTTTTTTTCTATAGGTGCATACCTTTGATAAAGTTTAACATAAATTAGGCACAACAAAGAATTAACAACAACAACAAAACAAAAAATATATATATTCCATTGTGATGTCATATACCATGAGGTCTTCACAGAGCCAAGCAGATGTCAGCATCATACCCTTGAACTTCCAGCACCATACCTTGAACTTGTGAGGTAAAGAAACCTAGCCTCAGGTACTTTGTTATAGTAATAGACACAGCAAGGATCATCAGTATCTAAGCACTTAGGCCACTAGAGTTTTCTGCTAAAGCAGAAAGCCAAGGATCAAGCAGGACTTACTCTGGCTGTTCTCTATCTACTGGGCTATATACTCAAGCAGATCCTTAGGAGAGATCAGTTGAATGAAAAGACTGGAAAGGAAAATAGATCTAGTCCAACCCTTTCTTTTACATTCAGGCCAACGGAGGCCCAGTGGGGAAGCTTATTAGCTAACAAATATGAGGCCCGGCCTTTGCTGTACACTCTAGAATCAGGTTTCCATGGCATCAGGTGATGGAGGTCTACAGGATGCCTCTCCTAGAGGGAGCCAGGCAGGAAGGTCCAGCCCTCCCCGGGGTCTGAACTCCAGGGACATCTGCTCATGAGCAACCCAGGAAGAAGAGACAGTTAACCTTTGCAGCCTGAAAGGCTTTCGAGGGGGCAGGGAGAGGAGGGAGTGGGGAGAAAATAGTGACAATGATAGTAAGGGCTATGATTTATTGAAGGTCTGCTACAGGCCAGGCCCCCGTACATTGATTATTTTTGATTCTTCAACATTCCTAAGATATATTGTCACACAAGGTCAGATGGTCCTGGCTGCTGAGAACTTTCTAAATAGTTTTTTAAAATGTGGCGAGGGCAGGTACCCCAGACAAGATCTTCCTATTTTTTTAAAATTATGGGTGCCTTACAATTATGCACATTAGTGGGATCCATCGTTACATAATCATACATGCCCACAACGCAATAGGACCTCACTGTTCACCCTCTGCTTTGGTGTATGGGACGTAAACTCCCAGCATAGGTCAGAGAGCAGAGTGTCCAGACAGGTGGGCTCTCTTCTCTCTTTGGCAGAGCTGTGTCTGGACAGAGGCTTCCGGCTTGGGACCCTTGGTGAGTGGGTGTGGCCATGGACTGGGTTCCAGCCAATGGGCTTTGAGCAGAGATGATAACCACTACTGCTAAGCCTGGCCTCTGGGACTTCCTGATTGTCCTCCCTGAGGCCAGGGTCAAGGTCCTCAAGGCCAGGGTCAAGGCCAGCAAGACCCCTGTCAGCTTGGCCTCTGGTTTAGAGTCATTAATTCAAACCACTGGGCTTGAACCAATACACATTTAGGGTCTAAAAATTTTAAAACAAAATTAATTAACTGAATATGCTAAATACCCAGGAAGTCACTCGTGTGAACCTCTGTGCCAAGTGTGCTGTGTGATTTGGTTTCTTACCTTTTTCATGCTGTCTTTTGACCCATAGATTTTTAAAAAATGTTTTTTTACATGGCATTTTAATGACTTTTAGGTTTTTTTTTATTCTTTGAAAGAATCTCTGTAGCCTAAGATTATTTTTAAAGTCATATGTGTGTCCTTCTAGAAGGCTTACAATTCACATTTACATTTTTACTCCATCTGGAATTTATTTTGGTGGAAGGTGTGAAGTGGATTTCCAGTTTAGTGTCCCCAACCCCAAATAGTAAAGCACTTTTGCTTTCATTCCATTTATTGAAGGACCTATTTTTTTAAGGTAAATAAGTTGTAACTATTATTTTCACATTTTAAATATTTAATATTTTAAATAGTTTAATAGGTTGGATCAGAGATGAGCAGATGGTAGCACCTTACCCTGGAATTTCCAAAACTGTGAGGTAAATAAACCTCCTTTTTTTGTGTGAAGTTAATCAGCCTCAGGTATTTTGTTACAGAAAATGGACACACACCAAGGATCCTCCATATCTAAGAATCAAGCCCAGTAGAGCTTTCTGCTAATGCAGCAAGCAGAAGGACTTGGTATGATTTGCTCATGGCTATACTCTATCTACCTCAAAATCCAGAACCATATACTCAGCAGGTTTGATAAATCAATAAATTGAATTATATATCAAATTCTAATATGCAGTTAGGTTTATAATTGGACTCTTCTGATTTGTGAATCTACACTATTTTATTTATGGTATATTAAATGCACTTAAACACTTGCTATCATTAATTTTTGTTAATAATAGTTAAATATCTGTTTTCTGGTGAGGAAGTTCATCTTCATTTTTCTGCATCACTTTTCCTAACTATTCTCATATATTTATTTTTCAAGATGAAGTTAGTCAAAAGAAATTAGGCTGATACTCTAACTGGGATTGTTTGAATAAGGAAAACTGAAGTTTTCATGACAGTGGAATTTTATAGAGAAGTATGTGCTTTTTAATTCATTCAAGTATTATTAAAATGTCTCACTGAGCAGTTAAAGTTTTCTCTTCGTAGGGATCCTGCACAGTTACTGTGAAATTGATTCATGCACGTTTTTATCCTTGTTATTCTTATTAAAAATGGAATCTTCCTTCTAGTATGGTCTTTTCATAGGCCGTTGTTGGTATAAGAAGCAGCTGACTCAACTTTCTTTTTGTTTCTAAAGTTTTTCAATTGATGTGGATGTGTAATCAAGCCATCTGCAAATCACATTCAATTCTTACCCCCCCTTTTAAAATACATTGACCTCTTATGTTTCTCCTTATTTAATTGCACTGGCTTCTCCTTTCAGGACACTGGTTGTGTTGTGTTTTGGTTTTGTCTTCTTTTTGTGGTGCTGGGGCTGGAACTCAGGGCCTCACACCTGCTAGGCAAGTGCTCTGCCACCAAGCTGCACCCCAGCTGCACCCCAGCCCAGAACAGTGTTCAACAGTGATGCTGGTGGCTCCTTCCTGCTCCCAGAGACCATTGGATGGGATCCCTGATCACCACTGGCTGCCATCCAACCCTCTAAGGGAGGCCTGGGGAGGGGCAGTGGCCCTAATTAAAAAGGCCCTCGCTGACCCCTCTCCACACAGTCCTCACCCTGGGCTTCCCACACTCCCTGACCTTCACCTGTGAACAGCCAGTCTTCTGTATCCTTGGATTGTGCACCTAGGAGTTCAACCAACTGCAGATGGAAAACATTCTAAAAATATTTGCATCAGAACTAAACACGCACAGAATTCCCCCTTGCCGTTATTCCCTAGGCAATGCAGTAGAGCAACTCCTCACACTGCATGGATGTGGAATCAGGGATTACACAAGTGATCTAGAGAGGATTTAAAGTATAGCAGAGGGGGTGCATGGGTCAAACACACATGCGACACCATTTCACACAAGGGACTTGAGCATTGTGGAGCTTGGAGTCCATGGGACGGTCTAGAGCCAGTACTCCATGGACACCAGGAGGCCAGTGCCTCTTCTTCTATAATAACAATTACACATCATATGAACGTCCGGCATTGGGCTCTTCCACAGGAACATAAGCTCTCCCAGGGCAGAGACATGGGCTTTGGTTCACTGCCGTCTCCCCCCAGCCTATTGCCCAGCCGGTTGTGTAGGAAGCATACAGTCAACAAGCGTGATTCAACGAAATGGCACAGTCACAGAAGCTCTTAAGCCCCTAGGAAGCACTTTCTTTCTGATAACCTCGGCTCAAACTTGCACAGCGCCAACAGATCCTTTCATATGCACTCACTTGCTTTAGCCAGTCATCGCAAACCCTGCAGATGTTTCTTTCTTAGTTCTCATTTGACAGATCTAGAAAAAGGAAGTTCAGAGAGGTGAAGCCACTGGCTGAAGGTTTGCTCAGCTCAGAAATGGCAGAATTATATCGCCATCTTTGGGTTCTTTCCATGGGTCTGTGCTGCGACTTAATGGTCCATCCTTCAGAGAGCA